>NC_059104.1:189379023-189690740 GCF_020740685.1 Jaculus jaculus
GCCTACCCTGTTTCCCACCATGGGCTGCAGTCAGCCCTGGGAAGCCTGGCTCCGGAGAGGGGTCAGTCATTCCTGACGTCATGAGACCTGGTTGAGGGATAGTGGTGAACACCAGGTGGTGGCAGTTTCCAGAAAGGAGATAAGATGCCCTTGCACATCCATGCTGCATTTAATAAAGCTCAAATTGGTCAGATATGCCTTGTAAAACTTTAACAGACCATGAAGGGGGCTTTCCTGTTGTGTCTGAATCCCAGATAAAGTCTCAAGCTAAGGATAATGGATAGCAAATAGTCCATGTTCCACAGAACTGTTTAACACAAGCTCAGCAGCATGTTCTGGAAGGTGGCCAAGCTTGTCCTCAGATTCCATCCGCTTCCTAAGGACATCTGGGAGAAAGGTGGGCTGGGTCCCAGCTCATCCCTTACCAGCCTGAGGAGCCTTGGCAGAACCACACAGGAATTGACAATCCAGGCAGAAGAGGAGCCTGCTGTCTTACCTCCTTCGCTGGGTATAAGATGAGTTCTAGAAACTTACAGAAACAATCCCTGGTGTCTGAGAAGCAGGGAAACCTGAAGTGTCTGCAGGAATCAAAAGTGCATGCAAATAAGCACCGGTTTCTATGGGCACGGTGATGGTGATGGCGGGGTACAGGACGGACCGTGCAGGAGTACCGGCTTTCTCAGTGTCCAGCAGGGCAAGGACGTGAGGTACTTCTGGACCAGGAATGCAGGTGACAGCCACTGGGTGTGAACTGTCTTCGAATGACTCGGCCTAAGGGGGCGGTGGGTGTAGGGACCACTGGCAAGGTCAGCTGGGGGCAGAAGGGATCCAGTCCACACTAGAGAAGTAGCAGAATAGAGTATGAGGACCGCAAAGAATGTACTAGATGCCCTGTGGAGGAGATGGCCTCAGAAACTGTCCCTGATGAAGGTCATGGGATGGGCAGGCAGAGAATACCAAAGAGAGTCCGGCTCACGTAGAGGCCTCAGGCTTCCCTCTCCTCCCTCCACCTGCCCCACCAGCCCCAGTGAGCCAGAACTGGGGGCTGGTGGGTAGGAAGGCAGAGGGCAGTCAAAGGACCTCCCCTCCCCATGGGCTGTGGCGCTCACCAGGTGTGCCCTGAGGGATAAAGCTGCAAGGCGTGTGTGCAGCTCAAGTTTCAGTCAGGTGGACTGGCTCAAAATGAAGCAGCTGCTGCTTTTCAGTGGCTGGGAGGGCCTGGAGATGACGCCTGTACCCAGTGACCAGCACAAGAATCAGGAAAAGGCAGTGTGCTCTCTCCCAGCGGCCACTGGAGACCCCAGTACACCTGTTCAGAACACAACCTTCCCAAATCTTAGATTCTTCCTGTTAAATAAGAAGTATGTAACTCCTGCCTTCTGGAGGAGTTTTGAACTTTGAAATAAAACTATGATGTCAATGTATAAAGTGTCTGGTACATGGCAATGACAGGCAATGGTGCGCCTCCTGCCTCTCCACAATCACCAGACAAGGCTCCCTCCTGTAACCTCTCAGTCAAGAGACTTCCAGAACAGCAGAGCTGAAGAGACTAGAAGGCACCCTCATTCTGTGGGCCCTGCTGTCATTGTTGATGGATTCTCTGCAGAGTAACCAGAGGTTAACAGACACTGCTGGTTTCCATGGTGATGTCAGGAGCTGCCAGGAAAGAGACTGTATCAGTGCTCATTCTTACTTCACCCGGCATCAGCCCTGTTCTAGAAACTTGGAGTGGGACAGTAGATTGATCTAGAAGCCTTCATCTCTGTATTTATCTAGCTCCCAACATAGCAAGGGAGGCCAAAGAATGAATATACTTGGAATATTCTAGAAATAATGAATCTACATGGAATATTCTAGAAGAATATTCAGAAGGCTAGCAAGAAGTGTAAAAAGATGAGGTCAATTCAGGATCCTTCCCCTGCCCCCTTACCCTAGGTGGCCTCTTCCCTTTGGGGGCATCGAGTTTTGAGTCCCCTACTCTGTAATCACAATAGCAGAAAATCTCTACCCTCTCTCTAGCCTTACTATGGCCTCCAAGTACTTCACAGCTTTACACTTGTCAAGGCTCTGAGGCAACTGAAGAAATGGTCACATGGGGATGGGTGACTTCTCTGCTCCTTGCATAGTTTCCCAATCCTGCCATGCAGTCCTCCTCTTTCCCATACTGCTTAAAAACATTTGCAACTGGGAAGTGACTGAAGCTTACTACTTCCCTCAGGAGAGCCAAACAATAGTGCTCAAGGATTAGTATTAAACTCCATGTTCAAGTTGCACCATGACCCAAACTACATTTCTGAACTTAGGTCATCCAAAACTAAACTTGGTACCTGTGGAAATTTGACCAGGGATAAGTACTTGACAATTAAATGTAGCCTACAATGAGTCAAAGAGGTGATTCCTAGTGATAGTTAATCAGATCAGGCCCCGTCTGCGTCTGGCAAAACACATGATTAGATCTCAAAGCTCAGCACTGAGGCAGGATGTCAGGATGTCCCTTCCAAGCCACAGGCGCTGGCAGACAGAGGGTAGAGCATCTAGAACAAATTGGGAAGTTTTGTGTATACATGTGTGTGTGCACATTTGAACTAGTCACCAGTACTAAACATTTTAGCAACAAACAACAAAACTTAACTTCTGGATTTTCTTAAAAACTTGGAAAAGCTTAAAGGTTAATAAAGCAAGAAAACTTTATAGTACAAGAAGAAATGGGAAGATGGCTCAGTGGTTAAAGGTGCTTACAGTCTGCCAGTCTGGGTTCAAGTCCCAAGCCAGCCACATAACCAAGATGCACAAAGCGGCACAAGGATCTGGTGTTCATTTGTAGTGGCAAGAGGCTCTGGTGCATCCATATACACACATGTATATACATACAAGTACAAATACAATTTTTTAAAATTTTAAAAAGAAGTAGTGAAAGAATATTTTTATATCCTCAAAGTAAAGAGGGCCTTTCAATTTGGGCCCAAGCTTCAGATATGATAAAGGAAATGATTAATAAATTCAACTATACAAAAATTAAAATTTCCCCAGAAAAATCAAGAAATGGCAAACAACAGAGTTGGAGGAAAACAGAAACTTATATGAGGAAGGGATAGTCTCACTAATATCAGAGTGTAAGAAATATGTAAATGATCAGGAAGTCAATAAGAAATGAGCAAACAATATGAACTCATAGATCCCAACCAACTGAATGAGTAGAAGTTGCTTTAAGAATACTGGGGAGAGGCTGAGGAGATGGCTCAGTTAGTAAAATGCTTGCCTTGCCAACATGAGGACCTGAGTTCAAGCCCCAGATCCCACATTAATTTAAAAAAAAAATCCAGGCATGGCAGTGCATACCTGTAATCTCAGTTTTGGGACATCACAGACAGGCGGTTCTCTGGGATTCTTTGGCCAGCCAATATAGCTTACTTGGTGGGCTCCAAGCCAAAGAGAGATCTTTTCCTTGTGTCAAAAGAGATGATTCTAACCAAAGTTGTCCCCTGGCCTCTACACATACACACATGAGTACACACACACACACACACAGAACAGAAGGAATGCTCAGCTTCATTCATAATTTAAAAAGAAAACATTAAGCTGCACTGAGATGCCATCTGTCACATAATGGAATGGTAAATACTCAAAACCTTGACAGCACACTGTTGGAATGTCTGTGGGAGGCATTTTTCTCCCCCAGGAAATTAAAAATCGACTACTTGTGTCACAGAAGAAATCATTTGACTTTTAACCATGCATCCCAAAGACTGGATTCTTCTGAGATTAATATTCCGAAAATGGAAGCAGGAGTTCTTCCCACATCTTATGTGGACCCCATTTGAGCATGCTGTTCTATAAGCAAGTAAGTGGTCTGGTTGGCAATAAAGGCATACCCCCATGGGCTGCGGAGATGGCTCAGCAGTTAACGTGCTTGCTTGCAAAGCCTAATGACTAGGGTTTCGTTCCTTGGTACCCACATAAAGCCAGATGCATAAAGTGGCACATGCATCTGGAGTTCATTTACAGCTGCTGGAGGCCCTGGTGTTCCCATTCTCATATTCTCTTTCTCCCTTTGCAAATAAATAAATAAACATTATTTATAACTAGAGGAGAAAGGCCAGGGAGAAGAAGCAAGACACAGGAGGAAGCAGAGCTCGATCACAGGTCACTGTTCCTGGGTCAGTGTAGGAGCTTGTGTGTGCTATCTCAGTGCAAGGAAGAACTGAAGAGGGGAGCCTCAGCGGGGTGCCTTCGGAAGAGAAGCTTGTTGGATGCAGATCACTTTGGGTGAGGGCCAGCTGCGGAGCATCACGCTGTAGCAGGTCCACACCAGCGATCTCATCCGGTTTTCTTTCATCCTCAGCCCCAGTGAGACTGGGGTCCAAAACAGTCTTGTTTCTCAGGCTGATTTTTAGTTGTTTTGAGACAAGGTCTCCTGAATCTAGGCTGGTCTTGAACTCAATATGTAGCCAAGGTCCCTCCTGCCTCCTTTTCTCAAGTGATGGGATTATAGGAATGCTTCATCATGGACAATTCCAAACCAGTCATAAATGACTGCTGTGAGTGAAGCGAACAGCAGCAGTGACCTCAGCAAGTGCCACAGTCCTCTCTGATTAGTGGAGAAAGCATGACTGTCCTTAGTGCTGAGTCAATCATTGATTACTGACTAACAGGGGAGGAGCCTGAACTTCAGGAGCAACATGAGTTCCCCGCTGACAGCACAGTGGGAGAGCACTCAGCAAGCTAATAAAAAAGCAAAACGCGCCTGCAGCCCACCAACAGGCTCTTGCTGCTTTTCACCTATCTCCTGCTCTCCCCCCTCCTGAATCATACTGTGTTCTGGGCCAGTTTGCCATGGAAGACCCTATGGTTCTGCTGATTGGTCTCCACTTGTTAGTGGAACCACTTGTGGGTAGATGCTGCTGTCCTTAGGAAAGGATGCAGTTGTAAGTCAGGGATTAGAGCGAAAAGTCCAGTTTTCTCTTCTGTAACCAGGGAGCACCCCTGATTTCTCTCTTCACAGTGCTTCACTGAGTATCAGGATGGGATTGCAAAAGTTCCCACAGAAAAGCAATGGGAAGAAAGCCACTGTGGTAGTCTGAATAGATGCCCCCAGAGAGTTAGGAGTTTTATTAAAGCTTCTTGGATTTCCAGCTTCCTGGCTGAAGGAGGTGTCACTGGGAGGATCCTAGGGTCCAGCCTTAAGGTATGAGAGTGTATTTGGAATTCCAGTGTAAAAATATACAGAGTGCTCAAGTTTTTCCGGAGTTCCTAAGTGTGCTTGCTGATGGTGCTGGCTTGTGGTGTCTCTCTCTTTCTCTCTCTCTCTCTCGTCCTATGAAAGAAGGCTAACTTCTGCCATTATGGAACTTCCCCTGGATCTGTAAGCTTCACTAAATCCCTTCTCCCATAACTGCGCCTGGTTTGGAGGGTCATCTCAGCAACCTGAGGCTGACTACTATAGTCACTAAGTGGCCTGAGGATGGCAAGTTCCTTCAGAGGTGGCCAGCAACACTTCTGCATCCCTTGGAACCCATCTGGGCTCTTCTTTGGAACTAACCTCTCCATCTAGAGCAGGAATGCAAACAACCTGATTTAACAGGATTCTATGGAAGTTGTTGAGGAGAGGAGATGCTGGACAGGAAATTTTCCAGAAAAGCACATTCTCAGAGTCTCTTCAAATGCAAACCTGTGCTTCTTTTCACCATTACCCAGTGTAACCAAATTCAAGTCATTAAAATGGGGCATTTCTCTAAAACAGAGTGACCACAGTTAATAAAACCTTGCCAAGACTGAGCCCTTAGCAACTCCAAAGCTACCCAGTCCCTCTTTCCCTCTGTCAAGAAGACAAAAAGGCCAAGGACGAGAGGTCACTGTCACCTCGGGGCTCTGGGCAGGAACTCTGAGTGGATATCCTGAGCTTGAAGTCAACAGCAGACTCATGGGAGTCAAGGTTCAGAATTACAGGCCTGGGATCCTTCATCCTTCAATCATTCAGAGTCCCCAACACACGTTTTCTATTATGCCTACTAGCACACGATGGACAACTCAGAAACATGACACAAAGAACTGAAATGGACAGTCTTCCACGGTGCAGACACATCCCTGCTCAGCACTTAATGGGAGGGATGGTTCACCTTCTCCTGCTGGAGTCATGGCTCTACCAGGGACTCTATGACACAAAGGGGCACCGTCACACAAGATGCACAGAACACTAAACCCAGGAGGCCTGGCTCCAGTGAAGACTGCCACCAAATGACCACATGTTCCTCTAGTTCTTGGGGTCTTGGCTTTATCATCTGTTAGACATGCTGATTGAATTCTCACATGAAACAAGATGGGTATCCAGCTAGAAGAAATAAAAGCATTCTAGAAAAGGAGCTGGCAGAGCTCATGTCATGTCAGTGGAAAAGCATGTTGGTCACTGTCCTTGGACATGGCAACCCCATCTCCATTCTTCTTGGGTATGGTCTGGCTTTTTTTTTTTTTTCCCAAGAATTTCTTTCTTCTGCACTTATCTAAGTTCTAGTCATTCTCAGCGGTCCAGTTCAAAAGTCATCTCCTTTTTAACGTGTGTGTGTGTGTGCATGTGCCTGTGCCCTCATGGCACTCCTGTGTGGCTGGGCTCCCGCTCCATTGCTCTTCCGCCTATTCTTATTGAAATAGGAGCTTTCTGTTTTCATGAGCACGGGCAGCTCCCTGTACTCTGCTCTGCTTTGTGGGACTGGAATTCCAGGAGCATGACTATGCCCAGCTGTTAATGTGTCTTGGGAGACTCAGTCCAGGCCAGTGTCGGGCCCCTCAGGCCCTCATGCTTGTGCAGAAATCATACTTAGCCGCTGAGCCATCTCTTGAGTCCTTCTTTTAAGTTCTTCTGTGAATAAACTCCCCAGTGGCTAGCCCAGTCTGCATCTCAACTAGAGAGTTTCTGCTTTGCTTACATGCAATTATTTCATGTCAACCTTGGCACAAACTTCCTGGACACAAGGTGGTATGCCATAGCTATGTCCCAGTGGTGTACAAATTATGACTGAACAACCAACTGAAGAAATTAACAAATGGAACCCCATAATATCTAGACATGGCAAAATTTCTCTGTCTAAACACTTTAACTACTTGTGTGAGTTCGTGTGTGAGCAGGTTGCATGTGTGCGGGATGAGCATGCATGTATGTGTGTGGGTGTGGGGGTCAGAAGACAACCTCAGGTATTATTCCTCACTGGCATGAAGCCCACCAATCAGGCTAGACTGCCTGGCCAGTGGGATCCTCCAGTCTCCACCTCCCCAGCACTGGGATTATAGATGAGCACCGCTATACCTGGCACATGGGTACATATGTATGCAGGTACAGGGGATTGAACTCAGGTCCTCATTCGTGTTTACATGGCAAGCACTTTGCCAACTAAGCCATCTCCTCAGCCCATAAATTATTGTTTTTTAATTGTTGTTCAGATCTTTTAGTAAGAACACTGAACTAATCCTATTTCAAATCCTATATCCATTTTGGTACAGAGACCATATTTGACCACTTCTTAGAACTTGGAAGAAACTTTAGTTTCTGACAGGTGACTGTCAGATGAATGTCACTCACAGTGTTCTGCTCACTGCTCCCAAATAAATAAAAAAAATGGCCATGACAACATTTCAGCCCTGGCCTGTTAGGAAAATCTAATTCGTGTCATATAGCCCCACCCCAGGAGCCAGAAAACAATACTTTGAGACCCTATAATCTTTATTCAACACAAATAAAGGGGGAAACAATACCCACAGCTCCTTAATACTGTATAGGAACCATAGTGCCAGAAGTATCTCATTGGTATTAATGTGCTTACAGCTTATTACATAAAATTAATTAAAAATTGAATAAGACCAAAGCTCAAAATTCTGCATGTCTAATTTCCCCACCAAAGCAGCTCACACAATGAACAGCTGAAATTCTAAGAGCATTAGTTTATCACAGTGCCACACACAACCACATTTCAGATCGCTCCCTTTAAAGGCAGTAGGGACTCTTCGTGGCTTTATGACTCTTCCATCAACATGCCATCTTTGGAGAGGGGGCTGGCTTTCAATAGGCATGATGCTCTTGCTTTGTGACTCTGAGTTCAGAGCTCAGTCCCTAGAGAAGCACCCAGATATCTGCAAACCACAAATGGCTCATCTCAAGTAAGAAGGCTTAAGCTGCCAGAAGTCTGGCATGGCCTCAGATGTCTCTGTGGACTCAAGAGTGACTCAGGGGAGAGACCCTAGCCAGGCAGGCTAAACTGACTCCTCACTGCCTGCTGCCATTGTTCCTACTTCCTGGAGTGGCTGCAAAGAGGACAAAGACAAGGAAGCCTGGAGTTCGATGCTGCTAGCAACTAACTGTCCACCTCTGAGTTCCTCTCTTCACCTGCTACCTGCTTTCTAGTACTGGGCCTAAAAACTCAGTGAAGTAACCCATATGCTGTGCCTGGCATGGAGGTGATGCCAGTAAATGTCCTCACCATTTAAGATACAGCCAAAAGTTTCTTCCCAGAAGGTTACATCTTAATTCATTCCTCTATAACACAAAATGGCCACAAAACTCTTGCCCATCACGCCTGCCAGATGGTGAATTCTGGAAAGCATGAGCTCTGCCTCACTCGTCTGTGTTTGCGGTGCCTCCCACGGTGCCCAGCACTCAATCCATAAATGTTTGCAGAGCAAATGAATGAAAGAATGGAAAGGGATCCCCACCAGAGTCCACGTGGAGCCCCACACCCATAATCTGCCAGAGACGGCAAGCATGCCATTTCAGGATCACAAGGAATAGCGTTGAAGAGCTGCTTGACACAGTTCCAGCCCAGCTGTCTCTTCCTTGAAGTCCAATGTGGCCCCTCTATAGAAAAATCTTTGGCTCTCTACACTATAGAAATATGTGATTTTCTGTATAATATTTGTCTTTCTCTGTCTTTCACTTGGTGTCCCAAACTCTAAGTTTACTTTCCCAGTTAAAATTGGTGTTGGTGAGGTGTTTGTTGGTCAATGTATCTGAAAGAGGCTCTGGCATAGAATTGGAAAAACAAGAAAATGGGTCAGAGATAATTGTTTTCCTTAAAGGCTTTAAAGAAAGTCAGGCATGGAGTACAGTACACTTAGGAGGAAACAATGAACCTCCTGGAACAATGTAAAAAATTGTTCTATGACTAATTTTTCTAAATGGTGGCAATTACAACAAACTATGACTCTTTACCAAGAATCCTTACAGAAAAACAACCAAAGTCAGAAAGAGTTCAATCGGGGGGACCAAAATCTAAGTATTGGAGGGACGTGAAAAGGAAAATTCAAAATAAATGATTAAAGGATAAATAGATCTACTGGATCAGTGATTAATGATGGGAAGCCCCATTTGTGGTTGTTTTGCCTCTCACCTTTAATAGAGTAATTGAAAGTAGAAGTTCAGGAAATCACAAGTGCTTGACCACACATACATGGGGAAAATGTAAGAACAGTTAATCATTATAGGGACCTGACGACTTTACTTGAGGTGAATAATTATGGGATTGTTTGATAATAAGAAATAACAAAAAGTTTCTATGAATTCTGCGAAATTGTACCTTTCTTGAAGTTTGTTCTTGCATGACGTGATCAAAACATAAAAGATTGAGGCTAAGAGCTGTGGCAACAGAGAAGCAGAGAAATATAGAAGCATGGAAGCATAGAAACAGGGAAAACCAGAAAACAGAAAAAAAGAAAAAAAATAGAAAATAGAAAGAGAAAAATAAAAAAATAGAAACAGAGAAGGAGGCAGAGAGAAAAAGACAGGACAACTCAGCTGCCTTCAGCATTAGCCTGTCAGTTTGCACCAGAACTTGACTTTGAGTTGTTATATCGCTGCTCCCTTTCACACCAATCTTCGGGGACCCTCCTTCAAGCCAGGGCTGGACCCCGGCAATAATCCCAGCACATGGGAGGCTGAGGTAGGAGGATCATGAGTTTGAGACCAGCCTCAGTTGCACAGTGAGACCTGGTCTCAAGGAAGCACAAAGAAAAGCCACCAGCTGCCATGTGGCTCCCACCAGTGACTTGACCATGGAAGCTCATTCGCTCTGTTGTCACCCCTAAGAACAGATATCGCTTTGCTTAACAGCTAAGTATTTTTACTGTATTTTACTGTGGCTAGACAAGTCTAAACCCCATCTTTTACAAATATGAATGACTATTTACTGTGCGTCAGGAACTGAAGTAGACATTCTAGCTATGCTACGATTAAAATATTATGCCTGATAGGACAGTTGACATTACAGACAGGGACACAGAGGCTGAGAAAGGTTAGATAACTTCCATTCTTTGGGGCATGGAATGATGGCACCCTCCAGTAGGTTAAGTTGATGCTAAAAGGGGAAGACAAGAGCCCCCCCCCCCCAGGTCTGTCTGCTTCAGTCCTTGATATGTTACATTAACTTTTATTTAGGGATGGGGAGGAAGAGGTTGAGGCAGGGTCTTGTGTAGCCCAGGCTGGCCTTGAGCTCCTGATCCACCTGCCCCCACCTTTCAAAGGTTAGGAGACAGAGATAGAGCACGATGCCCATCTCTGGGCTGACTCTAAGGAGTGGCTGGAAGGAGAAGGGAGGATGTGTAGGCAAAAGAGAGCAGGAGGAAGAATGGGAGGCAGAGGGAAGATACTCAAGCACAGGACTTGTCAGCTTCCTGTTGGAATGGGAATGGTGCTGTTCAACCTCCATACATCCCAGAATCCTGTGTCGTTGCCACGCTCCATGGGGGTTGGTATTCTAGAGCCATTCCTTGTAGCTCCATCAGTCACAGCTACTCTCCAGTGCAATGACGGCCATCATTCCATGGCATCACTCATACAGAGCCTCTTAAAGGCCCAGCGTGCTCACTGTGGAAGCAGGGCCAGCCCAGCAGAAAACAGAGGCAAGCGATCCTCCCACTGGCTCTGTGTCGCTGCAACAGGGACTCTGCACACCGAACCGGATAAGAACGGAGGGGGCACAGGCCAGGGCAAAGAGCCTGGCACTCCAGTCTGGGCTCTGCCTCTGGGTGCAATCTTGGGCAAGTCCTTCCTTCTCTTGCGGCAGGAAAGTGACTTATTTGGGGCTTAAAACCTCACAACCACATAAGGTTTTTCATCTCACAGACAAAGCTGAAGCTCAGAAGGTTGACCGACCATACGGTACCATGCAGCAAGAACATGCAGAATCAGGATGTGACTTTAGTTCACTTTGACTTGAAGCTCACCAATATTCCTGACCCTGTGTGTCAAAGGCAATCTTAACCTCCCATGCTGTCTCTTAAGACGGCCTTTCTCATAAGGCAGGGCTCTTCAGTGAGGGAACAGTGTAGGAATTCAGCTTCCAGTTGGGATGTAGCAAGAGGGGCTGGAGAGCTTGAGGCAGGAAAGTCATGGGGTGAAGAGGTGGAGAACAAGAGATAGCCTTGCTCCCCTGGACATGGCTACTGGGGAATTCAACCCTTGTTATTATTCTTTATGGATAAACACCTTAACCATCTCTCCAGCCAGGGACTGAACTTTTGTTGACTGGGGAAGCCCAACCATCCATGAGTCCATGGTTGGTCAGCTTAAATGAAGGTGAAGGCTTGGGTCCCAGAAAGCCCACTGGGCTGGTCCACCCACAGGAAAATTTACCCAGACCAGGAAGGAGGAGGAAGTAGAGTCAATTCCTCTACCTTAGGTTACCAAGGACCCCCTTCTCCTTTATCTGCCTAGCCAAGGAACCTGCCTAACTCCTAAAGTGTTTTGGCATCATCCTGTTAGCACCAGAGATGGGTGTTTCCAACTCTGAACTTTACAGGAATAGAATATACATATGTAGTTCTTATAGGTTGGGCAATTAGCGTGTTCAGGTTCATATGGCTGTAGATTATTATGGGCTGGATAGGAAATGTCCCCCAAAGGCTCTTATGTGAAAAGTTTGGTTCCTAACCGGTGGTACTCTGAGGATTGACTGGTTCATGAGGGCTGTAGATCATCTACAAGTTAATCCACTGATGAGTTCATAGATGGAGGGGCTTTTAGAGGTGGGGCCTGGCTGGAGGAAATGGGCCACAGTGGTAGAGGGAGGGAGGATGTGTCTTTAAATTGTATATCTTGGCCTCAGATCCATCCTCCCCTCTCATTCTTCCTCTAAGGTCTAAACACAATGGAGTCACCTGACTATGGGCCCTGACCTCTGAAGCATGACTCAAAATAAACCTCACCTCCTTAAGATATTTTCTTTAAAAAATATTTTTAAATTTTTATTTATTTATTTGAGAGAGAGAATGGGCACACCAGAGCCCCAGCTTGCAAACAAACTCTAGACACATGCACCACTTTGTGCATCTGGGCTTACATGGGTCCCAGAGAATTGAACCTGGGTCCTTTGGCTTTGGAGGCAAGTGCATTAACTGCTAGGTCATGTCTTCAGCCCCCTTAAGATATCTTGATTAGGTATTTTGTCAATGGTGAAAAGTGGTAACACAGAGGCTTTATATCTGGTTTCTTTGGCTTAATGTTTTGTAAACATGGCTTACTTATGTTGTTTGAGGAGCCTTTGTTTGCTCATTTCTATTGGTGCACTCTAGTCCCTTGGTTTTAATATACTGGCATTTGGGTAGTACCCAGTTTCTGGCCATGAGGAATAATATTGCTGTAAAAGTCCATGGTCTTTGTTTTCATTTCTCTGGGTTATACAACTAGGAAGAGGACAACTCCTTCATAGAGTTTAATGCAGCCTGACAGTTTTTCAAAGTGGTTACACCAATTTCCACACCCATCAGCACAAACTTTAGCTTCCTCATCTCTTTGTCAACACTTGGGATTTTTTTCTCTTAATTTAAGCCATTCTGGCACATCTTTGAAGGGTGTATCTTGTCCTCACGCCCAACCCCTTGGCTCTATCTGTACTCCCTGATAGCCTTGAAGTAAGCAGCTCTCCTCTGCCACGTTTCCGCCTTGTCACAGGCCTGTAAACAATGCAACCAGCTGATGACCTCATCATCCAGTGTGGTTTTGTCCACATGGCAGAGCTGCCATGTCACACAGCAGCATGGGAGGGGTGATGCGGTGAGGTAGAGGTGCCAGCTACATGCGTGTTCTCCGGTTACAAACTCCGTGCCTCAGGAAAGAACTGCCCTGGGCCTTCTCCAAACCCTTCTGCAGGACCTGAACATTCACCTGACCCTTGCAGCAAACTGAGGAAGGCAGGTAAGATAGGAATTATTCTCAAGAGCTTCCAGAATTTCCCGAGATAACTCAGCCTCTCTTCTGATTTCTATCTCGTGTCTTTCGAAGGCACTTACACTGCCTCCATTCACTCATGCCATTAGTTGAACTGTAAGGTCTCTGACATTCCTTTCAAGGTTAATGCAGGGGGTCCAGTTGGTTCAAAATGGATGTGTAGTTCACTCCCTAGGTGTGATAACAAGTAGAGAACCCTTGCCCAATTTTACCAAGATTATCTGGTAATTTGAGCACCCAGGGGAGCAGAATTCCTGTGACCATGACAGAGTACACTCTCGGACAACAATGTTGTCCATCTGTCTATGCGCCCAGCTCATGGACCATCTATCTGTCCACCTATTGGGCAATTGTTCATTGAACACGTATTCTGCGAGTCCCTTATGAGCTTTGAGCGTTGCCGAAATGAGGCAGAAACTATTCCTGCTCTGAAGAAAGTTTCAGCCAATACAGTGCTGTACAACACTGCTTTGCTCTCAGACACTAGGCACCCTTATCTCATTTCTGTCAAGCGCTCTATGACTGGTCTGGGGCAAGAGCACTGTTAAGATGCCTTTTGTGACCAAATGAGCTATGAATCCCTGCATGTTCTAAAGAGGAACCCAATTACAGATCTCCACCATTGCCCATGTTTTCCTCATCAGGTCCTGGAATTGTGCCTAACATGGCCCTTCCCCAGGTCAGCTGGAGCAGTTGGGGGCTCAGGTGATGGGTGGGACAACCACATTCCTTTCTCTGTGGTCCTGATGTGTGCACCCAGCCAAAAAAAAAGTCCTGCCCATATGCCATGCCTTTGCTCTGACATGTTTCTTTCTTTTCCATGATTCCTGGTGGCTTTCCACAGAGTGTTGGCTTCTTTTTTTTTTTTTTAATTTTTTTTAATTTATTTATTTGAGAGCGACAGACACAGAGAGAAAGACAGGTAGAGGGAGAGAGAGAGAATGGGCACGCCAGGGCTTCCAGCCTCTGCAAACGAACTCCAGATGCGTGCGCCCCCTTGTGCATCTGGCTAACGTGGGACCTGGGGAACCGAGCCTCGAACTGGGGTCCTTAGGCTTCACAGGCAAGCGCTTAACCGCTAAGCCATCTCTCCAGCCCCAGAGTGTTGGCTTCTAAAGATAGTAAGAAAGTTACATGTTTTCAAAAAAGAAAATAATTGCCAAACACAGCATTACAACAAAGATAAGAAAAATTAACTCAGAGAAGGGAGACACTTCCAACCAAGGGCCATAAGGGAGGTAAAGGCCAGGGTGGGGAGATGGCCCAGCTGGGAAATGCTTGCCTTATAAGCACAAGAACCTGAGTTGGGTCTTCAGAACCCAACTAAAGATGCTGGGTGTTGTGGCATGTGCCTCTAGTCTTGGTGCCAGTGAAGTGAAGGTAGAAGGAACCCCAGGGCTCACTGGCCCGTCAATCTAGCCTAATTGGTGAACTCCAGGCCAATGAGAGGCCCTGTCTCAAAGAGGTGAACAGTGTTCTAAGGGCGATACCTGAGGCTGTACTCTGGTTTCCACACATGTTTCTGTGTGTGCACACACCAATATGCACACATGCTTTTATAAAAGAACAGGAAGATGCTCAAGTTTCAGCCCAATGACAGGCCCTCCTTCCAATGTCACTGATCCCCAACCCTCAGGGGTCAGCTCTTCAATCAGCTCCCTTGGGCCCATGAACATCCTCTGAGCTTCCATTATGTGGACCTCAGTGGCTGCACTTTATCTTTTCCTTACCTCTGCCTTACATTATTCACAGAATGTGTCAAGCAATTCGTCTCTGAAATCTGTCCATAGCTGCCCCTGCTCCCTAATGCCTCAAGACTAAGTCACAATCCTCCTCCCTCATGGGCTCATTGTGGCCACTCACCTACAGCAGCTGCAAATCCCCCAATGGCTCTGAGTGGCCCTTTGAAAGAGCCCAATACTTCTCAGGGATCTGCAAGGCTCTTGGTGGTCAGTAGCTGCCTTCATTTCTTGCCTCATCGCCATCCATTCTTCCCATGGCTCTTCTGGCCAAGTCAGTCTCGTCCTAGCCAGAGGTGAGAAGCAAGTACTGGCTGTGAGCCTCACAGTACCTGCATGCAGCATGCTCATCCTATTGGTAGGCCTCTTTCTCGGACTGTAGCGTCCGCGTCCCTGAAAGGAAGCGCCAGTGGCCTCTCCCTCTCATCAGCTGCCGGCACTGCAGCCTCCTGGAAACATGCTCACAGGACACCACCACGGAAGGAGAAGTGGATGAGCCTCGTGACAACTGCCCGATGGTCACACTGAACTAAGCGAAGGTCAGAGGTCTTTGACACTTGGCTTCTTCCCAAGCTTATGACAGAGCCACAGTCTATGCTACCTTGGGCAGATGACCCCACCTCAGCGCTCTTCAGTGTCTTCACTTTTACAAGAAGTACATTCCCTGTGAGTTTCTAGATGCCCTGCCAAGCAGTGAGATCCCAATTATGCGGATCCTTGAAAAATAAAGACATCCCAGTAGAAGATCCAAATTCAAGGCTATGTCGCAAATAAGCCATTGCCAGCTCCTCTCCTTCCCCAGGTGGGGCAGTCTCTACTGACCCTGTCCCTGCCCTTCCTCCTTACAACATTCTCTGGGAATCTTGACCTTGAACTATGACCCTCTCAGAAAGTAACAGATGGGGTGGGATAAGAAGGGACAAAGCGAGAGAGACTTACCCAAGGCAGAATATGCATCAGCCACATACAAAAAATTACTAGATGCAGCCAAGACCCATTCAAACCCAAGAAATGGAAACAGGGGCTCCAGACTTGAGCCACCAGCACCAGACAGCCAGGCCTAACCCCCAAGAGGGTGGGTCCAAGGGAAACCGAGTCCGTCAAAGAAAGGACAGGGAGGCAAGGCCTAAGACAGCCTCCAAGATTTCTTAAATGTGAAAAATCTGGATGGCACATGTCGTGACTCACCAGGATAGCGGAGCGCTCTTTCCTTTCTCTTCTTAACCCCTCTGGTCCTGGTGGGCCTTTGACATTTGCAGAATAAGCACTCCTGGAGACCCAGCTTCCTGGAGACCCAGCTGACAAGGCTGGGCCAACGATTTGCTCACCAAGGGAAGCCAGTGTTCCCAAAGGGGAAAAGTAAGCCATGTGATTTACATGGCTTAATATGCTCATTAAGGGTTTAATTGGAGTTGCTTTGCCACTGATCCTCCAAAAACCCCCTGTCTCCCCCAGTTAACAAACAGAGCAGCCTTTAGCCTCGGCAGAGGGAAAGAGGACAAGCCCAGACCAAACAGGCCGCTCAGCCTTGGGGTACAGTGGGAATCCCAGGGCCCGGGGCAGCCGCCTTCCACTTGGGTGTTAATATTCTCAGGGGAGAGTCTGTAGAGCTGGAGTCAGATTCAGACTCTGCCCTTCACCAGCTATGGCCTTGATTTCTTTGAGTCTGTTTCCTCATTTCATTCCTGTGAAATGGCGATGGTAGTTCCCAAGACTATCCTGATGTTCAGAGACAAACACTGTTAGTTGCAAACTTTGCATAGTGAGTGGTACTTGGTAAGCAAGCCCGAGACAGGGCTGTGATTTTGTTCTTACCACCAAAGACACCAGGTTGGAGGATCATGAGTTTTAAGTAGCAAGGACTGAACTACCAAGGGGCTTTCCAAAGAAGAAATTGTCATTTTACCTTAAGAAGACACAAAATGGTATATGAAACAATGCATAAAATATTTCTAGCACAAAATGACACATGGGTCTGGGGAGATGCTCAGTGGGTAAAGAACTGTACCTAAGGTTCACTCCTCAGACACCACAAAGTATCTAGAAGCCTTAGTGGGCTTTTGTAATCCCAGCATGCTGGTGATGAGATGGGGACAGAGACAGCAGGATTTTCTGGAAACTCGTGGAGAGAACAGCAAATAATAGTAGAGTGAGAATCCAGAGAGAGAAACTCTGCCTCAAAATAAGGTGAAAAGACAAAGCATGACTTGAAAATTATCTTCTGACCTCAACATGTGTACCATGGCATGTGCAAACCCTCCCTGACAATCACACACACAATAAATAAATAAAATTTAAAAATGTAAAAATGGCACAGGAAAGACATACATTTCCTCATACTTACTCCAAGTTCAGAATATTTTAGCTGCCCACTTTGGTCTAGATTAGTCTAATAGCCACTTCCAGCCTCCCTTCTTCCTGCCCTTTCTCTGCCTGCTTGCAACATGAAATATAAATAATTAATACTATCCAATTACACAAGTCAAAAATAAATAAAGCTTCAAAGGGGTGTTGGCTTTCCCCCCATTCCACCATCAGGAAGAGGCTGCATCTCGAGTGCAGATGTCTGGCTCTCGAAAGCCATTTGTGCTGGGGCCGCTCAGTGGGCACCAGCGTTAGTTACAGCTCGCTTCATTATGGTGGCACAGGGCAGATGGGAGCTGACGGCCCTGGGCTGTTTTCATAGGGAAATGTGTGCAGAGTCTCAGGTCAGCACAGTGATAAATGGGCTTGCCGACAGTTTGCTGGGAGCACACATCTTGGGGGACTCCTGAGGTCATGAAATGTCTGCTGTTAGGCTACACAGTTTTCTCTACTTATCAGTCCCCACCTCATCACAGACACATATTTGAACAATGAAACAAAGGACAGCACACATTATCATGCCCCAGCCGGAGAGTGAAAGAGGCGCTAAGCCAGACTGCACTGATTGGATGAAGCCAGGGACACACACACACACACACACACACACACACACACACACTGGGCCCAGCAGTGGAAGGCTAGTGACTGCTCAGTGAAGTAGTGAGTTGGAACCTGGATGAAGCAAGGGCGACTGGCCAGCCAAGAGAATGTTCTCTCAGGAGCACAAGTTCCAAGATCTTTGCAGCTGGCTGCTGCTGGGTCTCTCGTTTAAGCAGCAATCATAGGGATATCCCCTAAAGGCGATTTCCACCATCCATAAGACAAAGTTGAACTCCTCTCATGCTCAGAAACCCTTCGGTGTTCTGGTACCTTCTCATTCCTCCCTGAAATCCTCCATCTGATCCTATACTCAGGCTACACCCTGGGCCTTTGTGCACTCTCCGCTCCCCTCCTCACTGGCACTACTCTCTTCCCTAGCTTCCCTACACTGTCATCCAAGTCGCCGCCATTGTTCTTGCCCCAGCGGAGACTGGCTTCCCATTGAAAGTCTTCCTGACCATATCAAGGTGGGATTTGGTACCCCTTTTAGTCTCTCACAGCACAACCCTGTTTGTCCAGATTGCTGATGTCTCCTTACCTGTCTAGACTATGACTCCACAGAGGCAGGAAAGACTTGGTGGTACTCCTGGTATCCTACACTCATGCCTGGCACAGAGAAAGTATCAGAATGACTGTGTAACTACGCAGAGAGAGCACCTTCGCCCCGGCAGGAGGCAGCAGTTCTAACCAGACCACACACTCATCTCCTCCCCTGCCTTCACCCAAAGAAGCCTCTACCCGGCCCCAGGCGACAAGACCGAGTGATTTAGTGATGGCAAAGCCATACACTGCACCAGCAAGAAAACCTCTGCAAGGTAAGATGGAGTTATCCAACCCCAACGGGACAGCAGACACGGCCGTGGCATTTGGTGGTGTCTACTCCCGAAGTTCAGGCCCCTATAGAAGAGGGGAGAGTGAATCAGGCATGAGAAGGAAGGTGATTTCAAAACATATCCTTGTCAATTAAGATTGCCTCCCAGGGTGGGCTTTGGGGTTAGGAACACAGCAAATCCTGCAGGCTACAGTGAGATCCATCAGGCAATGGGGACAGTAGAAGCACTAGAGAGCCATATGCTGGGCCAATGGGAAAATGGACAGGTGGGCGAGGGGAGGAGACTCCTGGTGGCAGAAGCAAGGGGATGGAGAGCATATGACACCAGGCTGAGGGAAGTGCTAGGGGCTCTGAGCAGGCTGGCCTGGACGAGACAGCACGGTCCAGGTTCCATCTACCCCAGGTACAGTTCTTTACCCACTGAGCATCTCCCCAGACCCATGTGTCATTTTGTGCTAGAAATATTTTGGGCTCCTTATCTGCTGTGTCCCTCCCTTTCCTTCCTCCATCTTAGCACCATGCTGTTCTTCAGAAGGTTTTCAATTCATATAACTTAACTCTCTCACATCCTATTGGATCAGGCCTCATTTTACAGGTGAGAAAACTGAGGTGAGTCCAGAAATCTGAGTATCCCATCTAAGCTCACCTAGTTAGTGGGCTCCAGGTTCAGATTCAAACCCAAGACAAGCCCAAGGCCTGTGCTGCTCCCCCAAGCTCAGCAACAACCCCACCAGCACCAGGCTGAGGGAGGCATGGAGGGAGAACACAGGAGCCAGGCCATCTTGGTGGCCTCAGATGTTAGTGGGATGGGCTCCACCCCCAGACCCCCACCACAGTGAGGACCCAGTGGCTCCCTTGACTTTGTGTCTCTATACCTAGCATCAAGCTGCAGGCTACTACTTCATTAAATCTGGGCTCTTCCCACTGTCATCCAGTGACAAGGTTGTGTGGCTTTGCTACCAGGTTACACTTCGGCACATTTACAGGACTCTTCTGGAAACTCTGTATCACTGTCTGAAGCCTAGTAGAAGCAGGTGTGAGTCACAGCTCCTCTGCTCTGTGCTGGATCTAAATATGTTAATAGAATGCCATTTCACAGACAAGGGAACTGAGTCCCAGAAAGACTCAGTAAGTCCTGCAGGGCCACAGACAGGGAGTGCCAGAGCAAGGAGCAGCCAGGCTGGGAGGGAGGGAGGGGCCCTTAGTCCTGGAGGGAAGGAGGGACGGAAGGAAGGAGGGAAGGAGGCCCAGGTGGGGCAGAAGCCGGCGGGAGGAAGCCAGGCTGATGACAGAACTCGGGTGAAAACCCATCAATCCACCAGCGGGCACCTCCCACGCATCTGTTTCTTGGTTTGTTGGAGGGCCCTGTGGTCTAAACCAAACAGCCTTCCGCAGATATGCCGGTGGGTAGTTCCGTCATACTCTTGCATACACAGAGGCATGGAATTCTGGGCTTTGATAAGACAATTCATCCTTCTGACCGCAGGGACAAAAGGACATATTTATGATGGGCTAGCTTCGCCTCTGTCCTGGGCCCACACTCCTCATGGGCCTTGTGAGCCGGAACCACAGGTGCGGGAACAGAAGGAGGTGGGCCACAGATGCTCTGCAAGGCATTCTGAAGACCAGGAAGAGTACCTCCAAATTCACACTCAAAGGAAGAAAAAGGGAGCAGGGAAGAAAACAGCATTCTTACCCTCGGCTCTGTGATTCCCTACTGAATAGGAATGTGGATTTAAAATTTAATCATGAATTCACTGCAAGGGGATAAATCACGAAGTAAATGTTTAAAGTGCAAAATCGCTGAGCTCTTGGGTTGTGATCACTTGATTTAGCATAAAAATTAAGAGTTAGTGTTTTCCAAGAGTAGAAACAACCACATTTATAATTTGCCTAAATGACAGATGCCATTAATTTTTTTAAAAAATAATCTGATTTGCAAAGCAGTCTGGGATATAAAAAACATCTCTTCGTGCTGAGCCTGGGCTTGGAGCCACAGGCTTGGTAATAGGAGGTTGGCTTCCTCCTCATGTCCTGGTGGGCTGAGGTAAAGGGATTCAGACCTGCTGCTCCCAACTCCGACCAGGAGGGGCTGTGCACCCTGGGTGGGACACCACTGCCCTCCACAAGGAAGAGCATCATTTCCCAATGTATCTTAAGCACTCAGCCAGGGCCTGACATGGCTACTCATGAGTGGAGGCCAGTTCTCTGCCATTTCTTGTCTGTGGCCCTGGATGACTGACTGAGTCTTTCTGGGACTAGGTTTTCTCATCTGTAAAGTGGGGTTCTATTATTGTTATCATGGAGAGAAGGGGTCCTGCTTCTATTAGACCTCAGGAGATTATGCCGGGCTGCCAGAAGAGTCCTTGAGATGGATGTAGGTGTTTTCTAGAAGCCACGCCACATGACAGCTCACAAGAACCATAAGTACTTCCAGACATGGCAGACAAACGGTCATTAGAATGGGACGTCTCCTTATGTACTTGTCACTTTTCCAGAGATTAACTTGCCACTGTTTTCACAACCCTATGAGATAGGTGCTCACGTAGAAACAGATGCACAGAGAGAGAGGAAAGTGGGTGGCTTAGTGGAGTCTGCACCCTGCTCCACAGCTTGCCCCTCCCCCACTGCCTTAGCAGGCACGAATGAGGGTCCCCTGTTGGACCTTCTTATTGTTTCTCAGTTCTGCTCTTCTTCCTATGTTCCTTCTATTAGCCTTCCCCTCTGTGCTCCACATAAGCGCTCATGTCTTCCATTGACACAGACTTGGGAGAATGTCCAGTCGGCTGGGCACTGAGTTCAAGGAGCACTCAGACTGTCAGGGAGACTCTATTACATGTCATGGTCACACAGACAAATCACGTATGTGCCAGGAACCATTCTAGGTACGGGGATAAAGTAATGCTGGTTCACTCTCAAATGGACCCAAACCAAGGAGTAAACAGTCAAAATCAAGTTCCCTAAATCACATCTCAAGAGTAATTAAGGGGAGAGAAACAGGCCATCAGTGGAGAACACAGAAAGCTGTGAGGGTGCGCAGCAGAGGCCGTGACCAAGCGCCGCTGTGTTTAAGCACCTGACTCTAGACAGACCCACTCCTTCACTACATGAATGCTGGCCAAGTGCTGCCCTCACTTTACATATGAAGAAGTTAGGCACAGGTAAATGAGTAACTCGCTCAGGTCAAAACCATAGTTAGTCCATCACAAATGTAAATGTGAGACCATATCCTCTCTCCAGAGCCCATGTGTCTCCTGGTTAACACCTTCCTTTCTTCTAGAGAGGCGTCTCTAAGATGAAGTCTTGTGAGCTGAGAGACCCTGGGAGGGCTACAGTAGTCTGGACTTCAAAGTCTTGGCGAGACCTCAGGACTAGGTCAGAGCTGCCCAGTCTTACCCAGTGAATGAACAAAAGGTCTCAGGGAATCCCAGGAAGAGCTCCGTGTATGGGGTCATTCTCCTTCTTTAATGTGGCATAACAGTTTAAATTACATTTTCCAAGTGGCCTATGGCCCCAGAAAGTCTAATAAATTATTCCCTTTGTGTTCTGTGAAAGACACCAAGAAACAAATTGTGTTCTTCTCCAAGGAGCACTGTGGGCTGAGTACCCACCATGTACCCACCGTGTATACCCGCCACGCTCCCCATGCAGAGGGCGCCTTCTGAGTCAGTCTTAAGCGGCTCCCCCATGTCTTCTAGATTGTCTTTTGATTTGTGGGCTCTCCTCCCTCCATTGCTTCTTTTGGACACTGATGATCCACAAGGCCCTCCCCGGTCTCATGTCATTAAGGCTAAATAAAGCTCAGCCTCACAGTTGTGATTTCATAAATGCATCCTGTAAATCTGACAGTAAAACATTTTATTAGGTAGGAAATGCCATACATAAGTTATTTATTTGCCCATCAAAACACGAATGAAACAACTTCACTTTACAAGGGTTTAGGCTTCCTCGGCCCTCCACTCACAGCTGCTGGTGTGGCCAATGGGTTTGATCTTGTCATATTCTACATTACTATCTCAAGGAAAAACAAATTTGCCTGTTCAGGGATTGGATATTAAGTCACTTAACCTTATACACGTCTTTCAACAGCGCATTCACATATAAAACATATTCTCAAAGATAAACACAAAGAATTAATATTTCATGGGCTGCAGCCCACAGGCCTTCCTTAGAGCATTGATTATTTCCCGGACCCATCAGTCTGTATTCTGGTCTCCAGGGGCTGGAGTGGGCTGCTCTGTGTGGGAGTTATGGTGGCAGCACAGTGATTTAGGGCCAGCATTCTGATGACCTTCAGCTTCTGACACACAGCATGGAAGAAACATGAATAAATAGACCTGGCTCCCAGGACAGACCCACAGTCGCTGTACTTGCCTGTTCGCTGGTCCAAGGAGACCACTCTCCTGTTGTGAAATCTGAGTTCACTAGGCCCATATTAGCCTAGGTAGCCCACCAAAAGGTCATCCAGGTGGTGGTCATGGTTGTAACCAGAGCGATCCTTATTTTCACCGTGGGCAATGTGGGTCCAGTATCATCCTATGGGCTGTTCCTATCCCGGTCTGAGAAGATGGCCATAGAGTCCTGAAGCACAGGTGCTTTCCCCACACAGCACTGAAAGTGTACTGGCTGGTGGCAGCCTCGTCCTCCTAGGCTGGGTGAGGCAGACATCAGCATCCCCTCTCTACATATGAGGAAATGGGATTAGCCAGGATGTGGTGGATTCTGCTTGACCAGGAAGCTGTGCTACGCTGCCTGTGACTGTGGACTGACTCCAGGAGACAGTGAGTGTGTCAGCTGCCTCAGGCCAATGCTTGCTTTCTCCCAGGCAGAATCTTCAGAGCTAGAAAAGTCATCCCTGGAGGAGGCTCCACTGGAAGGAACATGGAAGGGAGACCAGCGTCCACTCCTCAGGTGAAGATAACTTAGTAACTCTTTCTTAAGACTGCTTTTCACATCCATTACATCCTCTAAGGGTAGTCTCCCTCTCCAGCGAGGGGCTTAGTCAGGCCCCGCCCACCACCCTCAATGCATTCTCCATTCGTTCTGTCTCATCCCCAGCACTTGTAGGGTGTGTGGTCTCCCAGATGCTCTAGGCCCTTCCTGAGATCCGTTGTCAGCTGTGTTCCTACTCATGTGTGCACCATCTCCTCCTATCTCTTCCCCAACTGTAAAAAAATGCCTACTCGGTCTTTAGGATCAGCCAAAATGTCTCTTCCGGAATTAATTCAGGCCTGAAGCACATATGACCTCATGCTTGGTGTAGGTTTCAATGTTCATGACACAGAGCCCCTTAACCACCACCATAACTCAATAGCCACACCTGCTATGGCTAGTCCATGCAAATAGCCCTTAGGCCTGGGAGCTTCCAACTCCTTCAGGTTCATCTTGTGTTATAAGCACACTTAATCTGAGCTGGACTCTCTTAGCAAATATTCAAGTGCATAGTACAGCCGTGTTAAACCATAGGTCCAGTGTTCATCAGGTCTTTGAAGGAGAAGGCAACATGGATGAACTCTGAGTATTGTGCAATGTGAATCAGGCAGTCACAAAAGCCCAGCATGGCACACTTCTACCTCACATCTGAAATAACAGCAGCAGAGAGGAAATGGTGGAACAGGTGTTCCTGGAGGCAAGAGCCTCTTTGCTTTCTCTAGCAACGCAGTCAGGGGCTTTGTGTTGGATGAATGGATGAGCTCTGAATTAACTGGGCTTCCATTATCTCCCTTATTCTAGATGGCCAGAGCTATCTAGAACTAAATATCCAGAACTAAACAGCAGAGGCCCCTCTCTCCAGGCCACCCAGTCACACTCTGTCTTCTAGGGTTAGTGAAGATCATACGTCTTCCTTTTCCCTCAAGCTGAGGTCTCAATATGCAGCCATGGCCTCCAAATAGATTAAGATATTCTTTGTCGGAGAGCAATACTTTTAGAGAGTTGGGGGACAAGTCACACCATCTGTCCAGCCTTTGTAGGAAGTCCTATCCTTTCCTCACAAGAGGACAGCAAACAAAGCCAAGTGACCCACATTAAGCCCTCTAGTGAGTGAAGTGCTGGGTGCACATGAAAACCTTACATGGCCTCTGCAAAGGAAACACTGAGGTAGGAACTGGCAAATAACTGGCCCATGGTCAGACACTAACTAGAAACAGAACTAGAAACCAGATCAGGCTTCTTATTCTCCCAAAAATACCAGGCTACATCTCAGGCTAATATCAAGTAATGATGTGTGTGTGTGTGTGTGTGTGTGTGTGTGTGTGTGTGTGTGTGTTTTCATGTGCAGGGGCATGCAGCATGCAGATGGAGGTCAAAGACAACCTCAGGTGTCATTTCTCGGTGCTGTTAATCTTTATCTTTTTGTTTTTGAGACAGGGTTTCTCACTAGTCTGGAGCTCACCAATTAAGCTAGATTGTGTGGCCAGGGATCCAAAGCATGAGCCCCCATGCCTGGCTTCGTTGCCATGGGTCCTGGAAATTGAACCTACTTAGACCTTCATGCCTGTGAGACTGGGACTTCATCAACCAAGCCAGCTGCCCAGGCCTATTCTAGTATTTTCTGTTGAAGCCAAAGCAGTTCTGTTACTAGCAGTTAACAGCCCAAAGAATAGCTTTCTTAGCTAGTGGTCACCAGAAACATTCACAGGTCTCATGAGTCTGCTTGCCAAGAGCAGACCTTCAACTCAGACTCAAAACTGAAAGATGCCCATATGTTCTTGCTTTGTAATTCCAAATTTAGAACTCTTAGCCTTTTCTCTCACTCATAAGCAAACTGTTGATGTTAACTATTGCTCATGAATGCTGCTTGTCACTTGAATTAGGGTCCTGATTCTCCTGGTACTCTCACTTGGGTCTTTGGCTGGAGCCTGTACAATGCTTCTCTGACTCTGCTAGGGCATGGCCTTCTGTATCCTTCTCTGGTTCTGTACACATTCCTGTATCCTTCTCTGGTTCTCTATATCTTCTTGTATCCTTCTCTGGTGCTCTACACATTCCTGTATCCTCCTCTGGTTCTCTACATCTTCCTGTATCCTTCTCTGGTTCTGTACACATTCCTGTATCCTTCTTTGGTTCACTATACCTTCCTGCTATCTTGGGTGACAGGGTGGAGAGATCATTCAGAGAACCGACCTCAGTCTCTTTTCCACCTATGCTGACCCACAGTCATAATTTTAAGTACTGTTTATGACATGAGGTCTTGCAAACCGCAGACCTCTCTCACGCCCAGCATGACATCCACATGCCTGTCTAGCATGTCCGCATGGAGGTCAAGCAGTCCTCCCCAACTCAGCATGTCCCGGCCCCATCTCCACATGTCCCCCCCACACCTTCAGCTTTTCTGCCTTTGCTGGCTATCCAGCACCAGCAACACCCTTCTAACATGTTTAGGCAAAAACCTTTAGGCTTTTTGTAACTCCTTGCTTTCCCATACAACCCAGGACCAATGAGTCCACAAATGTTACAGAGTCTGTTTTCTATGTCCAAGCCCCTTGTGCCCACCTCCATGGCAGCAATCACCGCTCTGGTCACGTCACCCCTGGGGACCTGCTCCTGTGCTCAGCCCTCACTGCCATGCTGACCACACTCCACACCGCAGCCCAAGCGCCTTCTCCACAAGACAAGTGCCGTCTGCCCTCTTAGCCCTTGTTAGCTGTCCACTTCACTGGGAGAAACACCACAGTCCTTCTGGCTGTCCCCAAGTCCCCATGGTTATTGTCTCTGTTACTCCAAGCTGGCTGCGGCCACAGTGGTCTCCTGGTTCCTCCTGGAAAAGGCTAACACATTGTCACTGCAAAGCTACTGCTTTCACTGCTCCCATTTCTCCAAGATGTGCCCCACCCCGTCTCATCCCCACCTGGAGATTCGGCTAGTGTGATGCTGGGGGTGAAGGCCTTCCTGCCTGGCCCACGGAATGTGCCAGCACCACCCTGCTGCTATGCGTCTGTGCTTTGAAGCAGACTTTATTTGTATTCAGAGTCTATAGCCATCTGCCAGGCTATATGTTTCACTTGCATTAGCCTTATTTTAACGGCTGCCTTGTCTGTCAAGAATGCCAGCTTATCAGGACAGCACTTGCTGTGAGTTTTGTCCACCGAGGCCTTCTCTAGTGCCTAGAACAGTGCCCGGCACACAGGAGGCCCAGGAAGTTGTTTACCAATGACTGACTGAATGGGTGACAGAAGGGGAAATACTCAGAGGCCCATGAAACCAACCAAGGGCACCCCCCAGAACAAAGCAGCCGCAAGCTTTGGAAAACCCCACAGGCTTTACACCTGACCTGCCCACCCCGTCTCTTCTGCCAGGACAGGGCCTGGCTCCTTCTTTGGAAGCGGTCCACGGTAGTGGAGTATGTGCCCTGAGGCATCTCCAGCTTTTTCATGCAGCTCTCTTCTGGAGAGTTCTGTTTGCACATGGAGAAAATGACACGATATAGGCTCTTTGGAGAACTTCTGGTCGAGAGAGATAACTCTGCAGACCTGAAGAGTATGTTGGTAGCAAATCCAAGGAGGAAAGCATTAACCTCATCTCACCATTCTATGCCACTCCCCGCTCAGAGGAGCCCCCAGAATCAGGCAGCACATGGGGACCCAACCCTGTGTGGGCACCGGCCTCCCTGTTTAGTTGAGGGATGAGGAGGAAGAGCAGCAGGAGGAAAGCAAGGGCTGAGGGGGGAGATGGGCACAGGTGGTCTCCAGGCGGTCCCTCCTGCCCTCAGACTCCTGAACACTGACATCACTGCCTTCACCAATGCCACTAGACCTACTCAAGCATGTGTCCACCTGCTTTTCTCCAAACATGCCTGCAGAAATCAGGCTTGGCCCCACTTGCTCCTGGTTCATGCAGACGTACCGCCTATATCTGAACGTCCAAGTCTGGCCTTCCAAAGCGTCAGGCTGCTCCAGAGACCCCTCACAGGACCACCTCTTACTAAAGTATAAATGGCTTTTCAAGGTAGTTGGTTGTGTAAGTGGAAGATGCTTCTCTATCTCCTGACTTCTGGGCCTTCTCTGGCACCAGTAGAGGCAACACCATAGATGGGGGTAAGGAGCTAGCTGTGGACTGGATAGACTGGGTTCCAGGCTCAACTCCTCCACTAGTCTAGAACACTTCAGCATTTCTGAGCCTCGATTTCTTCACCATTACTAGCACTGATTATAACACACACTGTTTAGGATCAATGAAGTTTACACATGGCATGCCACGTGGGGACTGGTCATTTCAGCCATCTGCCTCCCTCACACTGGAGATTATGGGCTCTGAGGACAAGCCTCGTCATAGTCTTCTGTGTGCCGCACAGAGCGTGCTCCTCTGAGAGGATCTGAAGAGCCCCACGGAATTGTAACAGGCCAGACTGGAAGTCCATCTAACCTCAGAGACCTGCTGTGGGAGACAGTCACCATTCTGGTGATGCCACAGCTGAAATGAGGGCTTCTGGCTGCTTCTCAAGGTGGCACGGAGTGCAGCAGGCACGGGGGGCTCTGATTTTTTTCCTTGCAAAATTCATCACAGACACTCATCCCAAGACACAGGGGAAAACAGAGCTGTGTTTTGACTTCTAATTTATCTTCTTAATATCTACCTTTCCGTGCCCTGGAACAGAGCCAAAGAGTCTCAAAGATCACATTTCACCAGCGACCTTGAAAGTGCGACTCAACATCTCTTTTTTGCAATAATAAGATCTTTTAACCGAAAGTGACCATTTTATGAGGCAGATACATGAAAAAAGAGGCAATAGGCAAAGTGAAGCTCGGGGTTATTAAAGCACTGGGAAAAATCAACGGGCTCAAAGCTGCATCCAGCTGCCACTTAAGCAATGGTGACCTGGAGTTCAGGGAAGGTGTTTTCCAGGGATGGAGACTGCATCTAGAGACACTTCTCACCCACCCAGAGCATATCTGTGGGGAAGAGGTCCTTGGCGGGGTGAGGGGGGAGCTATGACTCAGGAGCAGGGTTCCATGGGGCTAAGAAGCAGGCCGCCTCTTAATCCCAAAGAGCTGGGCAAGAATTGAAGAACTTTAAATAAGGGACACTCAGAAAGATGGAGAAAGTAGTAAGGGTCTGAAGTCCACAGACAGGGCTAGAGAGACACGCAGAGGACAAAGTGCTTGCATGCCAGTGTGAATAACTGAGTCCCGTTCCCCAGCATCCGCATGAAAAGAAGGATGGTGTAAGCTAGCATAGGTCATCCCAGCATCTCAAGGGTGCAAAGGGAGGCAGGGACAGGAGAATTGCCTGTATGCTTATGTCAGCCAGCCTGGAAAAGGTGGCAGCAAGAGAGCAATGAAACAGGTAGAAGGTGAGGCCCACACTGGGGGCTGCAGAAGTTGTCCTCCGATCTTCACATGCAACCATGGCATATATGCTGCCCCACCCCCACCATTGCACATGTGAAAAACATAATAAATAGACAAGAAATTCAGAGACAGGAGTGTAGGGGGTAAGTGGAGTTCTGAGGGCCTCAGCTCAACGCCAAGCCAGTGTTAAGCAGGGCTGGAGAGCACCATCTCCTAATGGCAATAGCATGGTGCTGGGAAAGTCAACTTTATTTAAAAGGATAGAGCCAGGCTGCCAGAGGGGAAGGCAGCCACGCTGTCCCAGCACCAGGTATATGGAGACAGAAGAAACCTCAGAGTTTAGTGGCTAGCTTGTCTAGCACAATCGATGAGTTCTGGGTTCAGTGAGAGACCCTGTTTCAAAAACTAAGATAGAGCACCATCGAGAAAGGCATCTGACATAGACTTCTGGCCTCCAGGTACAAGTGCCACACACATGCGCATGCAAAGAAGGAATCAGTACTTTCAACACAAACATGTATACACATATAGTACAAATACACTCTCACAAGTGGTGCTCAAGTCTTGCTGATAACAGCCCTGCAAGAGGCCACTCTGTGTGTTCCCGCAGGGCCAGGAGATACTGTCAGCCTTAACAACAGTTCTCATGGTCACAGAGTTACAGGTACTGTTTTACTTGAATGGCTCTTGAGTTCTCACAGCTTGAATTTAACCCTTTGACCATCCCCAAACCACTGCTCCCTCTGTTTTGGGGCCCATCAAGCCCACAACACCAACCCCTAGCAATCTCCTCAGCAGGCCAACTATGCCTGGTTCTGAAGGACACCACTGGGCTCCCCTGTCACTCATAGGCTATATCAGGGACCCAATCACAAAGAACCAGAGGGAACAGACACCCTCTATCCCCATACCTCTAGTATTCACTGTAGAAGGAAGAATCCACGTCCAGTGACTACATGTGAACTCCACCTTAAGATAATCCTCAAGTCCAAACACAACAGCCCAACTGTTCATGCTGAATGACTTGTGCTGACATGCATGTTTTGCATTCTTTGGAAAATGAAGACCGCATGGGTAGCTAGTCCCACTGGTATTTAGATAGCACAGCAATGCACAATCTTCGCTGTCTGCTGCAAGTGTCGGTATTCCACTTCAAACACAGGCCAGTGGCCTAGCCACCAATTAGCCTCCTAGGAACCCAGTTCTTCTTGTCAAGAACATGTGAGTAGGGCAACTGCAGAGAGCAATGCTAGAAGAATGAGACCCAGATCTTCTCTCCTTCCCCGCCACGTTCTTCCTCTCCCCACCCATCCTTCCCTTTTACTCCTCCCATTCCTCTCTCTCCTCTTCCCTTCATTTCCCCTCTCTTCTCTGCTGTGAGAGGCTAGAGGAGGGCCCATGAGCTTCCTTCTAGGTAGTTCAGGGGAGAGAGGGTGTGTGTCTCTATAGTGCCATCCCACATCCCCAAGTGTGGCCATGGGAGCCTGGATGAGAGTGGGATCTGCGTAGAACATTCAGAATCATGTGGCGTCTCATGGAAAGTGCAGTGTGGAGACATCCCCACAGGGGATAAGTGGTTCATACCTTACCACAGACCAAACACGGATGCCAGTGGCATGAGACCTGGCCCCGCCATCCCATGTGGCTGTGGATCACAGCTCAGATGCTGCTCTGGGCAGTGGTGCTTTGCAGACCACATTCACAGGTTGCTAGTGCTCCAGGTAGGTGGTCTGTTAACCCCAGCTGCAATAGAGACATGCACCCCTTAGCCCTTGAAATCTCCACCCTGCTGATCCTGGTTATATGCTGTCAGAACCATGGTCACTACCACCAGGCTCTGTGCACTTCACATGCCCATGGCAGCCAATTGCCTCAGCTCCCAGCAGACAGGACCACTACTCCACTGTAGAGAGAGGAGAGTCACAGGCCTTTTTGGTTTCTACTTTTTGGAAACTTGCAAGGCAGAGGCAGGGTAGGAAAGGGTTCCCAGCTGTGGCACAGGAACACACGGGTGTGAAAGGTGGCAGGAAGGCACTACCCAAAAAGAGACTGAAATAAACAGCAAGGCTGACGGCTGTCATGAACTGGACAGGCAGAGACTACAAGCAGATTCAGCGGGTCAGCCTCTTTCCTCTCTGAGAGAGCAGGGTGGGGAGTCTGTCTGCCGCCACCCAGCAAGGGGCAAGCACCCTGCACACTCCTACACAGACCATGCCTCCTTAGCCATGTGATGCACAGACACACTTAGCCTAGGACACAGATCAACTAGAGACATCCTGTGGAGGCGACCTCAACCCTCGCTGTGGTGTCAATGTCCTCACCTAAGCTCATGCTGACATTTATTCCTCATGGGAGGTGATCAGAGTATGGAAACATAATCTGATTGTGGTATTTGGATGAAAGGCCTTTAGGAAGTACAAAGGTTAAATGAGGTCACAAGCAAGGACTCTAAAAGAGGAATAAGGCTTTATAAGAAAAGGAGGGAGGGGCTGGAGGGATGGCTTAGCAGTTAAGGTGTTTGCCTACAAAGCCAAAGGATCCCAGTTCAACTCTTCAGGACCCACGTTAGCCAGATGCACAAAGGGGGCGCACGCATCTCGAGTTTGTTTGCAGTGGCTGGAGGCCCTGGCGCACCCATTCTCTCTCTCTCTCTCTCTCTCTCTCTCTCTCTCAAATAAATAAATAAAATATATTTTAAAAAGAAAAAAGAAAAGGAGGGAGCTGAGCTAGGACACTGTCTCACCATGCCCTGCCCTGTACCACCAGATGCTGCAGAGGCCCTTCCAGCAAGAACATATCACACGTGCAGCCCTTACCTTAACATTCCCAGCAGAAAATGTGGGTGAGCAACATTGCTTTACTCATAACACGCCTGTAGTGTACAGTGACAGCAACAAGAAATGCACTGAGACAGCCCTGCTTGGGCATTCCCCACAGACCATGCCTTCAAGAAAGTAGAGCCTGCATCTCTTTCCTGGCACCCAGAATTCCCACCCAAACAATCAACTCATGGGGCCCTGATGCACCCAGCACCAAGAGCATGGGCCTGAGCCTCTCCCCTGGCTGCAGTGCGGTCGGGGGAGTACACCCGTGCTGGGGCCTTTGCAGCCCAGCTTCCAGGAGTCTCAGGATGCGTCTCACCCAGGAAAGTGGTCCTCAGCGCTGCTGCTTCAGGCACTGTCCACATTTACTATCCAATTCTGTTTGAAAAAATTAGTTGTAAATATTTTTAAACAGGAGTAGTAATGTGGAGCACAAGGGCTCAGGATACAGTATGCCTCAAATATAAGGAAAGCAAACAGTTCCTGGGAGCATAAAAGAAAGACTGGCCAGATTAAAAAGCCTGGAGGGATGGGCCAATTAATTGTCTTCTTCCTCAGCTTTTTGTCTGCAAAAGGTACTTTTCATTTCAAGCAAGGAAGAATAAATTTTAATATGACAGCTGACATGGTTCCCACTGCAAAATTAAAACACTTTTTGTCAGATATTTTTATATCTTATTGGCACACATATAATTTCATGCTGCAGATAGAGCTCATATTTTATAAGCTCTGTAAACAGACAAAGGGATCTACACCTTCTCTCTAAATCAATGGGGCGCAGCAAGGGGGAGTGAGAAGGGTTTTAAAGCTGCAGATCAGCCCAGTTTAGTCCATGGAGAGAGGGAAGAGCAGAAGCTGCCAGGACAGGCAGCCAGGGCGCTGCTGCAGCCCCTGAGGAGGGCAGGCACTCGGGGACTGTGACCAACAGGCCTGTCTGGCACCTTTATTCATGACCTCTGGACCCTGGCTAAGAAGGAGGGTGGGAAGAGTGAGCCTCCCACGCAAGTGCAGCTCCTGCCGCACCATGTCCCCGGCGGCGCTGCGTGATTCTCAGTGCGTCTCTGACCTGGGAGGAGGGACGGGAGCGGTTGATCACTGGGTGCAAAGTTACAGTTAGGTCCAGCCAGAAGTTCAGATGTGCAATGGCACAGCATAGGTCTAAACGACAGTGGTGAACTACACAGCGAATGTGTTCCAAAATTCAGAAGGCAGGGTTTGGAAAGATTTTTCCATGAAAACCAGCACATGTTGGGGGACACTACCATGTTGAGCCTGGTCTAAATACCGCATACACGTGTACTGAAATAGCACATGTCACCCTGCAAATGCGCTGGCAGGTCAGGAATGCTGAAGCTTATCACTGACACGAAGAGTTAGCTCTGACCTTTCACGAGGACATTAGGGGAGGGAGCAACAAGGCTTCACTGCTGATGTGAGCCTGGAAATAGCAGGCGTGTGGGGCCATGAGGACTAATAAGGGTGCTGAGAGTGGCTTCTCAAGAAAGTAAAAGTTATGTTGACAGCACCCACTTAGTCATGCCCACTAATTCTGAATTTTCCCCCAAAATTAAAGACCCTGCCCAGATCTCAGGCTCTGTGGCCTTGTGTTGGTATGGAAATTTTAGCAAACAGTGCCAAGAATGAACTCTTGTTCTGTGTGGCAGATGGGCATCACAGGGCCTGCAGAGACCAAGTCACCTGTCTCCCACAGCTTGCAGAACCTCTGCCGAGACTCAAACACAGCCAGCTAATGTGCCCATCACCACCACCCCACACCACCTTCCCAGCAGATTCTCTCAGTGTGCTTGCCTCACCTCGGTTGTGAGACGACCCTGACCCATATGCCGTCCCCTGGCATTCTGATCAAGGATTTAATGCATTCCCCTCCTTGCAATGAAGGGTACTCATTATTTATTTTTAGCTTCATTTAAATGTCATCTTCTCAGGAAAGTAACATGTAGATGAACACCGAGCAGAAGACCTGGTTAAGCGCCTGAGGGTTGAACTGTGTGGAGTGGAGGTTAGGAACATGAACAGAAACAACACTCTCACCTACACATAGCACCAGGGTGCATATTTATCATTTTCTATTCCAGAAGAATCGAGAAAAAACAGGCTGCCAGACAAGTTATGGTTAGTCAAGATTTAACTCAAGTTGTTACGAGATGAAGAGGACTGTCTTCCTTGCCCACTAGTTCCTGCCCTTCCCCCACACGCCACAGATAGGTGTTAAAACACCTATTACTCTCTGACTGCGATGCCATTAGCAGCACACACACTCAGAATGGTCCCACTGTTCCTGATGCTTACAGGCTCACTCAACAGTAAATGTCTTGCCCACCCTCGTATGCTCCAATGTAAGGATCATTCTTTTTCTCTCCTTTGGTTTTGTTGAGGCATGCTCTCACTGTGTATACCAAGCTGGCCTCAAACTCACAATCCTCCTGCCTCAGGCTCCAGAACATGAAGAGTTTAATCTTCATATCATAAAAAGGTTTGAGATACATGAGTACCTTTCCAAACTCACTGAAGGTCTCACTCCAGGTTAGGGATGAAGCCACCTATGAGGACCATTCTTTTGCCCAAGCTGTGAAGATGAGGCAGGTAGAAGACAGGTGCAAGATTTGGGGGATGGATGAGATGACACCTGGGTAGAGATGGAGGAGAAACACCAGAAAATAACTGGTCAGGTCCTGAAGGAAGCCAGGGGCAGCCTGGCAGAGCACTGGTGAGAAAGGCATGGATGGGGTGTCTCATGAGAGTAGAGGTGAGGGTAGACTAGAGGCAGGCTTATTGAGAATGTCAGAGGGAGCTAAGAGAAGGCAGAACACCAATGAGCACTGGAGAAGAGAAGTCTTGGGGTGCCACAAATCCCATGAAGGTCTCTGTTCACCACTCTAGTGATACAGGAGCCATGGCAAATTGCTTCTACTGTCTGCTTCCCAGCAGCTTTATTCTGAATGACGATGGACCAGACACCAGAGTCACCCCACCCCTTGAGGGACAGGAGGAGTAAGACCACTTCTCTCGCAGGGTCCACAGAGACTTTGCACTTAAGATCTCAGGGCCTGGCACATCATTACCACTCAACAAACAGGGGCCATTCTGAAAAGTCACCAAGTCCACCCTCAGCTAGGGGCCTCTTGTACCTTTGCTCTCTCTTCCCCAGATCTCCCAGCTCCTGCTCAGTATTTGAGCTCTGGCTCAAGGTCAAGTCCCTAGGCAGCTTCCCCTGACTACTTCTCTGCTCTGAACACACACCCCACATTTCCCTTTACTATCTATCCTCATAGCAGATAACCAAGGGGCTACTCTTGGGTCCTCACTTTTGACAAAATATATCAACTAGCCTCCCATTCCCTGTCCATTGGGCTCGTCCTTTCTCTCCCAATCCCAAAGGAAACCTTATGGTTTCTTGCCCTGTTTTACTTGCTGATTGATTCTGTGCAGAGACCTATCTACCTCATTCACCTTGAGTTGCCCCAAATCTCCAGTGCTCGCACACACTAGGAGCTCGATGAATGCTTTCAAAAGGACTGAACTTCTAGCAGAGAAGCAGGGCTGGGAGCCATCTGCTCAGGATGAGGCAGGGGTTGGGTAAGGCCTTGCTTGGGGAGAATGAAGAGACGGGAAGTAGTTGGTTCAGGAAGGCCACACAGACAGGGTGGGAGAAGGAGGCAGGAGGCCAGAGCACCTCCACAACAGCATCACTGGCGCATGCACAGCTGAACCCAAGACAAACCGGTCACCATGGGGAGGACCATGGAGTGGCCACTGAGCCCTAGCAGGCTGTCATTTAATCTGGCTTCCCATGTAAACCAGACCACAGATTTATGAGCCTGCACAGACAATGGTTTTATGGAACATTTGCACAAATGGTTCAGATTACAAAAGCCGGTCCAAAGGACTACAGTGTCACATGGCCAGAGTCACAGAGCAGCCTGGGCCACTGAACAGGAAGCAGAGGAGTCCTGCATTTGCCAACTGTGACCAGCTCTCAGATGAGAGGGGTGTCAGTCAGGCCTGTCCTTCACAACTGGGTGTGGAGGGCATTCCACGAAGGTCAGGAGGCCAGGGCCAAGATGCTCACACCACGAGACCCCAAGAAGATGCACAGGAATGACAAGGTTTGGAAACAGCACAGCACCAAAGACTCCGAGGTGCATAAGTAGCTTTAAAACACCAACAGACCAGGTGTGGTGGCACACACCTATAATCCCAGCACTCAGGAGGCAGAGGTAGGAGAATTGCCGTGAGTTTAAGGCCACCCTGAGACTACATAGTGAATTCTAGGTCAGCCTGGACTAGAGTGAGACCATACCTTGATAAACAAAAAATAAAATAAAATTTTTAAAAAGCACCAACTGTGTGGCATGCATGGCATTGGCATTCACAAAACCTGTGGCACTAAACCCGTGCACCAGCTCTAAGGGTGGCATCTTCAAGGTACAGATGAGGATGCTGAGACCCAGAGAGGAAGAGCGTGAGCTCAGCTTCCCAGACCTGGAGGGTGGACAAACAGGACTCAAGGGCAGGTGGTTTAAATCCAAATCATTTGCCTTTCTGACTTACTTCCATGGTCCCTGGAAGGCAAGATGTGTGTGCACACACATGGTACCACCACGTGATTTACCCCTGCGGGGAGCAGTTCACTTGCTGATTCCCCAGCTCCCTAGCACTGCAGGTCCCACCTTAATAACCTCCACCTCCCCGGGGCTCTGGCCCTGCCTTGGGCACCAGAGCTATTTATCAAATGTTGCTCTAATTGACTGCCTGGTGGATTGATGGCTACCAGACAGCATGGCCAGTCATTGCTGACTCTACTTGTTCACAGATGGACAAGTTTATGTGATTTACTCCCATCGGCTGCAGCATCAGGGAAATGAGGTGACACGGGACAACTGTGGGCTGGATCACAAAGCACAGCCTGAGAAAGGAGGTGGTGGGTCCTGAGGCAGCAAGCCAGAATGCCAACCCAAAAGTGGGCTGGGTGTGGCTCCTCATGGACAACTGAGAGCAGAACAGAGAGAGATAGGCTCTGAGGATGGAGGGCCTGGACTACAATGCCTGTTTCTGGCCTGTGTGGTGGCCATGGGTTGGTAATTAAGTTTTGTGAACTCCGGTGTCCTCACCTGTAAGGGGGGAGAGTGCTGCCTGGCTGGCCAGGTTGCTCTGGGGGTTCTGACACTGTGTGAGGACCCTGTGGCACAGGATAGGTGCTCCATAAACTATGGCTTTTATGCATCTTAGGGGTATGTAAATGGAATAAGACTTCACAGGTAGCTTTCCAATGTATCACCCCCTAACATTTATTTCATGAACATTCCGTGGCTGAACATCATTCTCCAAGTCCGTCTAAATCCATCACTGACCCTGGACTTTCTCCCAGCCCCTAAGACCCTGCTCACTACCTTTCAGGAAATCTAGAAAGGCAGATCTTTGGATGGAATAAGCCTTGCTTGGAAGTTTTGACATCTAGCAGCCAAAGGCTTCAGACTGAGAAAGTAAGCAGTAAGCAGCGGCGGACAGAGGTCTGCGCCCAAGCTGAGCTCGGCTGTGAGGAATGAACTTCAAGACTCACCATGTAAAGCTCTTTTCTTGGGTAGGAGCAGCTGGAGAAATCTAGCTTCTTGTGAGTTTTCTGAGCCAAGAAATGGGCTTGCAAGGAGTATTGCAAATGTCTACTACTCAGAATCTCCAACATGCAATTTATAACCTGTTTGAGATATGAAAATGCCACAAAGATCTCCACATTGTTTCTAAAACCCCTTCCTCCTCTCCCATTCCAAAGCCTGGTGTTTCTGCCTGGAGTTTTCAGGGCCTCGCTCCCAAAGAAATGGCTTTTGTGCTCTGGGACTGCCAAATCATATGCACTTGCACCTCTGCCCCATACCTCCACCACCCCTGGATTTGCTAATGTGCAGGGTCTGACTTGGGCCAGAGGCCTGGGACTCTGCATTTTTATCAAGGTCCTGGGCCATGCCATTGCTGCTGGTCTGTATCCCTAGAGTTGACAAGCCACAGAAGAGCCAGTAACTAGAACTACTGATACCTAGAGTTCATAGACAGGAACTAAATGTAGATTTTCCCTCTCTACTTAGCCTGATTTTTTTTTTTCGTTTTCTATAAATGGAACTCTTTAATTAGGCTTGAAAATTAAATAACCGTATTTGAATCAAATTACAGGAAAGAGGAAGACTTAGAGAAAAATCAATGACTTCACAGTTATGACACAGAGCAGAGTTCACTGACATGAGAACAACCCTGTCCCCTCCTGACAGCCTCAGGGGTACTCTGGCTCAAGTCCCCAGGGCTTTAACCCACCACTTCCTTCTCAACTGGCCAAAGAACCCTTGATGCCTACCTACTGCCCTACCCTGTCTCTTCTGGAGGCAGGAAAATCTTTTCTGTCCTGCTTGGTTGGCAAAATTGGGAAGGGTCTAGAAAACATTTTGTGGAGGATAAAGACCCTGAGGCTCCAGAGCTTTTCTGTGATCCATGTCTGGCCCAGGCACCAGCACCCCAAGCCACAGGCCACTTCTTCCATGCCATACTTTTCAGAACCCCATGATGTTTCCATTCCTCCAACTGCCCCTCTGCCTGGCTACCTCTCTATGAAACCTAATGGGGCTGGGGAAATGAGCCCGGAGTTTCCACAGTGGACCTAACAGGGCCCACCTGCAGGGTCCTGGGAGCCCACTCCCACCACTTCCACGAACCTTTGCCTGCATTGCACCCCTAACAAAGCTCTGTTTTCTTTCCCCTGACTGAGAAGCCTTCCCTATCTTGCCCGTGCCTCTGGGTTCATCCTGAACCCCCTCGGGCTTGATCTTTTCCCTTGAAGCGATTCCTGAGAATCGCGTGTTGGTCCCTGTTGTCTGTGCCCCTTCGCCCGTGCCTGTCCAGTCGTGGAGAGAGGAGTGTATGACTTGTTTCAAAACCTCACCTTAGTTTTGCCAAGCCATGTTTTCTGTCTATGAAATCAAGGTCATCATTATCAACAAGTCTCCTGATCTGTCATGGCTCAGAGGATATGGCTGAAAAATCCCTGAATGGAAAAGCTGTACCAGCCTAGACTTGAACTTGATAATGCAGCACCCCCCACCCCCCACCGTCTCAGGTTGTGGATGAAGTCTGTTCAAGTACTGTGTCAATCCTGTGTTTCCTCCTGAAATTCAGACTCACTAAGAACTGATCACATGCAGGATATATCTCAAGCAGATTCTCTAACCAAGAGTGAGGCCTTGAATAATGTTTATTTGTTGGTGTATTGAGACAAGGTTTCATGTGACCCAGGCAGGCTTCAAACTCTGTCACTGAGGTTGACTTTGAACTCCTGATGCTCCTGGCCTCCACCTCCCAAATGTTAAGATTACAAGTATGCACCATTCTGCCCAGCTGCAGGCTTCACATAAATCAACCAAGTGAAACTGGTATGACTACATCCATCCTGCTCAGAAGAAAACAGACACTGGGAAAATTACCCAAGATCACCCAGGGAAGACACTGGAGGACCACTGTTTAGCAGAGCTTGCTGGCTTCAACCCAAGTTCTTCTCATTATAAAATGATTTTGGTTCCTCCCAGCAAAGCCTCACAGTGCCTGGTTCAAAACTGGGCACAAATGGGTTCCTCTTTGCCTTGTTTTCTGCTTCACTTCGGGACAAATGATCAAAGTGACACCAACTTAAAATTTAAAGACTGCAGTCATTTAAATAAATGTTTTTATAGAGGGGGTCAAAATGCAGCAATATTTAATGAAAACCAAGGAAAAAGTTTCAACATATAACCCAGGATCATTACTACTGTATACACATTATTTGAGATTTCTTCTGAAAGAACTTAAATGCAGAGACAAAGTCAAGAGGTTAAAAATCACCAGAGACAGACATAGGCAACTTAAAAATTCTATTTTTGGTACAAATACTTTTTTTTCAGTTTTCAGATTTATTTTGAAAGGGCTCTAAGACAAATCATGTCACTCAGAATCAAGAAAATATGGTATAGAACATTAGCTTTACAATGGTGGCTGTCTACTTATTCTTACAGGCATAGACTTTTTATTACATAATTGTTGGATAAATACATTAATGAAAAACCATGTTACATCACACTAATCAAATCATTGAACAGAATTTCACATGAGCAGGAACAAACTGCCTTCCAAGCAGCTCTGAACCAAGTCCCCGTTGTTCCTCATGGTGCCTGACCTTGGGGACTGTCGGGCATTTCATTTTAATCATACTGATGGGTGCTGCAGCTGTTACCTCCCCATTGCTGGGACAAAACACCCAACCCAAAGCCACTCATGAGCAGAAAGGGTTTATGCTTATGGTTTCAAGGGGAAGTTTCACCGTGGTAGGGCAAGCGTGGCAGTGGAAGCAGGAAGCCTGGGTCGAATCTGCTCATCACAGGGAGAGAGTAGTCTGAGGGAGCTCTGGACACCCGGTAGGCTGAATTAATAAACTTCAAGGTTTGCCATTACCCCTATAGTAAAACACATCCTCCAGCAAGACTTCACCTTCCAAAAGGCCCTACAACCTTCCCAAACTACCACCAGCTGAGGACCAAGTGAGTACTGAGAACACATGAGGCCTTGGAAGACTATGCATTCAAAATACCATGGAAGTACAGAGGATCTCCCCGTGGCTTAAAGTTGAGTTTTCCCAGTTGCTGAAGATGTGCAGTGGCTTTACGCCTGCAAACCTCTTTTGCAAAGTACTTGCTCCAGTCTTGTTGTAGTTTAAATTGGCTGTCCTCCATAAACTCAAAGGGTACTTTGAATGCTTGGCCCCTAACTGGGTGCAATTTGAGAGGTGGAGCCTTGCTGGAAGAGATGTGTTGAAGAGGGCAGGCTTTGGGGTATCACAGCCATCACCCCGCTTGCCAGAGGTCAGGTCATTCTCTTGCAGCTTCTGCCAGCTGCTGTGGCAAGAAGTGACATCCAGCCTCTGCTGTACCATGTTTGATGAAACTTCCCCTGGAGACTTAAGCTGAAATGAACCCTTTCTTCTGGTGGGCTGTTTTTGTCTCGGTGTTTTGTACCACTGATGCAAAGGTAATCACGCAGGTCTTCTGCCCACTTGTTTCAGAGTTCTCTTCTGGTGACTTGGTAGGGAATGTTGACATATGAATCCTTCATCAGATGCATGTGTTATGAATATTTTCTCCCAGGCTGTGGCTCACTGATCCTTGTAAATGTGTCTTTTTGACAAGCATGGCAACAATGCATGAATACCCATCAGAACCCTGCTCAGAGGGAAGGAAGCCCATAGCCTGTGTACATGGGAGGACTTTTCCCCAGCCCTCTGTGCAAGAAGCTGTATAATAATAAGGCTGAGAGCTTCCTGTTTGTGACTTGAGACTTCCAGTCAGGGTGAAGTAGCTATCAGTCACTGGGTACCAGGAGAGTGGCTCAGACAGGGGACATGGCCCCATCAAGGACAGGAATCAAGAAGCAGGTCTTGCAGGGAGCAGGGGGGTGTCGGCAGAGGAGAGAGGTCCCTGTGCGCATGAGTCCATGTGACTAACACAATGCTAAGTACCTCTTGCTAACTGCACCACTGGTCATCCAGTACTCATAATACTAACCCCCATCAAGTTGCACCTAGCCTCACTGCAGAGTTCTGTGTTCCCCATGCCAGCCAGCAGTGACGTAATGTACAGCCTGATGAAAGACTTATGTTCACACTATGACAGCAAGGCCAAAACATACACTTTTATAAACTCATCTACTCTCCACACTAGAGTCATGCCTATGTACTGCCAAGAACTTGGGAAATAAAAATTGTAAGATAAAGAAGAAAACCACTCCAGGCGTGGTGATGCACGCCTTTAATCCCAGCACCTGGGAGGCAGAGGTAGGAGGATTGCCATGAGATCAAGGCCACCTTGAGACTACATAGTGAATTCCAAGTCAGCCTGGACTAGAGTGGACCCTACATTGAAAAAGAAAAATAAGTAAATAAATAAAAGAAGAAAACTACATAATACCCATGCCCCAGAAATAATCATTTAAAAATAATAGGGATATCTTTTGAGTCTTTCTCTTCTGAAAATGTGTTTTATTTTTGCTTTTTAAAATAGGTTCACTGAATGCATGGTTTTGCACTCTTCTTCTATTTTTCTCTTTTCTTTTACAGCCTAGACTGTCTTTCATGTCACTGTGCCACCTTTTCCTACTCATGCTCCATGGTTGGCTGGCTCTCAATTGAGTAGCTGCAGCATGGCTTATTTCACCAATTTGCTACAGCTGAACGTTTAGCTTGTTTCCAATTTTTCACTTAAATACAACAGTAGGATAAACATTTCAATAACTGTATCATTGGTCAGCCAAGAAAATTTCCTTTGAATAAACCTCTGGAAGTGGAATTGGGTCACAAAGAGAACAGATATTTTGGGCTTGACACAGCTTGCAGCATTGCTCTCTCAGTAAAAGTCAACGCTGAGCTGGTTCCAAGACAGAACCCTTACCTCACATGCCTGAGGCCCTTGGTCTCATCTCCAGTGCTCCAAAGTTGAAGAAAGACTACAACGGGGAAATCTCTCCCGTCTGTAGGGCAAGTTTGCAGGGGCACTGTGCTAGTTACTTTCTCATTGCTGTGATAAAATACCTGACAAAACCATCAGGACAGAAGGGTTTATTTTGGCTCGCAGTTGAGGAAACAGTCCATCACGGTGGGAAGGCCTGGCAGCAGGAATAGGAGACAAGTGGTCACAGTGCAGCCAAGTGGGGAGCAGAGAGGACGAGTGCTGGTGCTTGCTCCACACACTCCCTCTTTATTCAGTCTGGGGCTCCAGCCCATGGGATGGTGCTGCCACATCTAGGGTGGTTTCTCCAGCTCAATTAACCTGTTCTGAAAGTTCCTCACAGACATGCCCAGAGGTTTGTCTCCTAGGTTAACCCAGATTTTGTCAGGTTGACAGTCAGGATCAACCACCGCCATGCTGGGTGAGGGCTAGAGCTACACAGCCTCTCATTCTCTGACAAGCCAGCCTGGGGACACTGCTTTGTCCTCTCAAAGGAGGACCCTGGGCTCAGCAAGGCTGAAACACATGGCAGCTCCGTGTGTCTGGTGCTATCGCCTGGGCTGTTCCCAAGCTGGCTGTCCTGGCTTCTAGCCACTGCTGGAATAGGCCAAGGTTCTTCTTGGAGGTTTTCTAAAGCACCAGTGTTAATGAAGACAGAGCAGAGGGCTGGCTTGCAAGGATGTTGTTTGCATCGTGGGCTGATGCTCACAGTGGCTTGAGAGGCTTTGCTTCATGTTCCACCCAGTTGTTTAGGCCTTTCCATCTATGAGCCTGCCCCCTTGAAGACACTAGGATCATGGCTGGGAGAGTTATGGTTTGAGTGGACATAGAAAGTCTGGAAGTGGACACATTCCTTCTGCTCATATTCTGTTAGGTGGAATGCATCATGTCACCATAGTATAGGAAGCAGAAACCCAGGCAACAGAAAACACAGGAGGCCACTGTAGCAAGGTCTGTCACAGGGTAGAAGAAAAAAAATTGTTTGTTTGTTTTCCTAACCGTTGGACAAGGAAAAAAAACATCTACAGCTCCTTCACTGAGCTTAATACAGAACTCCAGCACAGATAGCTCTGGGTCTATAGCCTACATTCAATCCCAGCTCTACCATTACCAACTGTGTGCCTTTGGAGTATTAACAGTAATAGCAGCAGTGGTGGTTTAAATGTAAATAAACCCATAGCCTCAGGTGTTTCTGATTAAGCTTCTTACTTAGCAGCCAGCCTTGCTGAAGGAGGCATGTCACTGAGGGTAGACCTGGAGTCCTGTCCCCGAGGTGTGTCCCAAGTCGGCCTATGCTTGCTGGAGTTAGCTGGGTGTAGAGTTAGCCAGGAGTAAAGTTAGCCAGGAGTAGTGTTAGCCAGCTGTAGAGTTAGTTAGGTGTAGAGTTAGCCAGGTATAGAGTTAGCTAGGAGTAGAGTTAGTCAGGTATAGAGTTAGACAAGAGTAGAGTTAGCCAGGTATAACATGAGCCAGGTGTAGAATTAGCTAGGTATAGAGTTAGCCAGGTGTAGCATTAGTTAGGTGTAGTGTTAGCTAGGTGTAGCATTAGCCAGGTGTGAGGAGTCATGTGGAGCACCAACTGTGTCTCTCTGCTGTGGATGTGTGGCGAAGTGAGCCAGCTTCCTCCACCATAATGACACGTCCCCTGAGATATGTAAGCATGAGATAAACTTTCCTCTGGTAAGTTGGTCGAGGTCAGGTGATGGTCCCAGCAATGAGAAGGGAACTGCAACAGCAGCCATCTGATCCTGGGTGGCCCCCTGCATATGAGGAAGCATAGTAAATTATTAAACACTCAAACACAGGGGTCATACGACCTAAGTTCAGTCATGGCTCTGTCACTTACCAGCTTTGGGCAGGCTTTAATTTCCTAATCTCTACAATGACATGAATAGTGGAATGGGTGTTATGGGGTAACAGGACTCTGTGCTCTGCCTGTGACTACCTGAAGCACAATGCCTGATAGAACAAACCTGATCTGTCTTAGCTGCTGTGCCAGGCATTGTGGTGAGTGCAATGAAAAATTCACTTATTGGAGAGCTTCAGGTCCTGACAAGTGGGGGACATAACCTTCCCACAAGGCTATGGCTGTGGCAGAACAAAGTTGCTGATGGAAAGAAAGGCAGCCAGCATCCCTCTGCAGTGAGGGGCTCTTGAGTGGCTGAGCTGCTGGCCTCCATCATTTTCAATTCATCAAGGTTGGCCTCACCCTGGGCCTCAGCCGAAGGTCACCAAGACAATCCCAGCCTCTCATTCAGCATAGAAAAAGACTTCTGTGAGCAGCGCAGTCCCCCACGCTCCCCTCCTGCCCTATTGTGCACCAGGCCGTGATATGGCACATACATTATCCCCTCCTGAGGATGCTGTGCCCTTCCCCCTCCGGCTCCATTCAAGACAAATTTAAAGGCATGGCCTTTCTCAGCTGCTTTTCTGAAATATCCATTCACAAACATCCCAGCACAAGAGGCAGTCCCTGGGGACAGAGTCCAGGGACTTCTCTCTCTGGCTAAGGCCCACCTGGGGCCCCCGCCGGTTGCATCCCCTTAGGCAGCCTAGCCACGGCCGCACAGGTGGGCATTCCTGCCCTGATCATGGCCTCCTTGAGTCTCCACGTATGCATCGGTTACTTCCTCACTGCTGTGAACAATAACCCAACCAGAAGCAGCTTAGAGAAAGAAAGAGTACATTTTGGTTGACAGTTCCACAGACTAGAGTCCGTCATGGCAGGAAAGCAAGGTAGGAGCAGGAAACCAGTGTCACACTGTCACAGCAGAACGGAGACATGCTAGTACTCACCTTGCAGTCTGCTTTAAAAAACTTTATTCCTTATTTATTTAAGAGAGAGAACGAGGCAGAGAGAGGGAGAGAGAGAATGGGCATGCCAGGGCCTCCAGCCAATACAAATGAACCCCAGACACATGCGCTACCTTGTGCATCTGGTTTACATGGGTCCTGAGGAATTGAACCGGAGTCCTTTGGCTTTGCAACCAAACGCCTTAACCACTAAGCCATCTCTTCAGCCCCACAGTCTACTTTTTATTCAGTCCAGGACCCCAGCCCATGGAATGGTCCTTCTGCCTCAGTTAAGGAAGTCCTTCACAGACAGTTCCAGAGATTTGTTTCTATGGTGATTCTAAACCCTATGAAGTTGACAAACGCAGATTAACCATCACAGTGTCCTCTCTGAAAAGGGGCCCCAAGAGCCCTGGGTCCTGTTTCCCTTCCTATACCCTGCCCCCTGCCTCTTTCCATGGCCTCAGTCTCAAACTGGATGGGTCCCTGAGTCTCAAGTATTTTCTGGCACCAAAGAGCAAAAAGGGCCACACTGCTCAGTGCTGAATTGGTTCATTTGCATCCAGCATTGCCTCCACCACCAGCTGGCTTTCAAGCAGCAGTCTGCCACCATCTTCATCCTATGTCCCCTCCTTACCTCCAGCCCCTTTTTCCTTAAACAGAGACCTTGATGGCCTTGAGCTGTCATACTCCCTTGTCTCACCTCTGGAAAGAGTTAAGGTCTCCCCATCTTTCATGAGCTGCACCTCATTCTTGCCCTTTGTCTACAGGAACAATGTATTGTAAGCCACCAACATCTGTCCTGCATTTTGTCACCTATAGTGTCATTCATTGAAATGTTTACATAATTAAATACATCTTTGAATACTTACTGGATGCTTATATCTAGTCACTGTACCAGGTGTAGTGAATACAGAGTCTACTAAAACACATTTCTAACTTCACAAAGCTCTCAGTCTAATAGAGGAGGGAGATGACAGAAGCCAGGAAACGGGCATGGAGGGACAGAGTGATGACTGCCCCAAGGTGGCTAAGCACAGAGGGGCAGCAATTGCCTGAATCAGGGCCAGCAAAGGCTTCCCAAAAGGGTGGTGCTTTGCTGAGCCTTGAGGAGACAGGGTGGGTTTCTAGGCTGCAGAGAGTGAAGGAACAAGAAGTGGAGACACTGCACAACCATGTAGGCCACCAGAGCCATTGTTCAGGGCAGAGAGGAGCAGGAGGCAGAGAGCTGGGCTGGCCCACATCATGTAGGATGGACAGCTGAGCCCAGTATGCTCAGTCCTTACTTTGCTCAGGGCTGAGAGCCCTACATCCCAGGAACACTCTTGGTCCTTGGCACATCAAAGGAGGCACCTGTAGCTCAGACTTTTCACAAACAGGAGGAGTCAGTTGAAGGTCATATGCAGGCAAGCGACATGATTGGACCTGTAGCTATAATTTACACAGAGAGCCTGCTCCCTGCTTCTACCGCCCAGCCCTGCCACACCTTCTATGAGTGTGGCACTTACTTTCTCACTGCTGGGACAAAACACCTGACCAAAAGCAGCTTATGGGAGGAAAGGGTTTATCTCAGCCTATAGGTGATTCGAGGGGAAGTTTCATCATGATGGGGAAGCATGACAGGCACAAGCAGAAAGCCTGGGTCACACTCCACATCAGGGAGGAAGAAGTAGTCTGAGTGAGGTCTAGCTCTGAAGCCCCTTGGGCTAGACTAATGAGGTCCGTCCCCAGCGACACACCTCCTTTAGTAAGGCTCCACCTCCCCAAGGCTCCACAACTTCCCAAACTGCCAGTGGCTGGGGATCAATTACTCAAAACAATGAGTTTGTGGAGGGATGTTTTACATTCAATCCACCAAAGTGAGCATGCCCTGGCACACTGCCATGGTACTCGTGAGGCATCCTGGCCATCAAGACCTTCCATGCAGTTAAAGGCCCCCCTTCTTGTTCACCTGCCACCTTGGAGGACATCTTGAGGCTCCACAAAGATGGGAGCTCCTCCTTCCTGTGTACCCCTCCCTGGGGCAAGCTACTAAAAAGAGCCCCACTTCCTGGTAGCCCATGAGGCCACAGGACACAGAGAGAACCCCATTCCTGGCAGCCCATGAGAGCGCAGGACACGGAGAGTCCAGTGGTAGCACCTGCACATTGTGACTTCCCCAGGCTGGCATTATCTGCAGTAGTGCCTTCCAGGCCTTCAGAGCCAGGCGGATGACACCACGCCATGAGGAACAGCTGAAGCCTAATGAAATCCAATGTGGGGAGAAACCCATGTCACAAACTCACCAGATACCAGCCTCACCATGCTGTGTTCAAATCTTACTAAAGCTCAGAGGGGAGTGAAGACGTATTCTGTTGCTTATTTTTTCATATAAAAGATTCCACTCACATGGGTAACTGCAAGTAGCAGAGCGACCACAGGGAGTGGGGAGGATCAGAGAAGGCATGTTTTGTGCAGGAATCTGGAAGCCAACATATGGCATTGATTATGTGACTTTACTATGTATGTCCATACATATGGACATGAAAGCTACCCACAATCCTCTTCCACTCTGCTTCAGGCTTATTGGTGACTGGAGGAGCCTGTTAGGAGCTTGGTGTTGGTGGCCAGCAGAGGAAGTGAGGCTAGATTCAGCACATGCCCAGAGAGGCCATAAGGACGTGAACTGTGATAGGGTGGAGGCATCAGAAGAGCACCAGAAAAGCAGTCATTTTGAGGCTGTGTAGACAAAAACCCTCGGAGGAACCTTCACAGCTAAGAGTGGTGCTGCAGAGGGAGGAAGGAGGCAGCGGTTCTCGGGGCACAAGGAGGTGGCCTCTCTGTGCTCACGTCTCGCACTCTCCCTTCCTCCAATGAACTCCTGGGCTCCCTTCCAAATTCCACTTGGGATTTTTAATTGTTTCACAGCACCCCACCCTGGGGAAGAGTTTTTCCTCTTGCACTCTTGCTCTCTGTGTCATTCTCTCAGCCAGGCACATGATCTTAGTGCTTGGAAGGCAGAGGCACACAGCTTCATAGGGAGTTTGAGACCAACCTAGGTTACATGAGACCCTATCTCAATACAAAAATAGGGCTAGGAATATGGCTCATTGGATAAAGTTCTTACTGCACACCCCTGAGTCCTGGCCCCACGTAGAAGCTGGAAGCTGTGGTGGGCTTCTGTGGTCACAGTGTGCTTATTGTGAGAAGGCAGACTGAGACAGGCATTCCTAGAAGCTCAGCAGGAGGAAGTGAGCAACAAGGAGAAACCCTGCTTCATATGAGGTAGAAGCCTGAAGTCATCTTCTGACTTGCACACCATGCCACGCCACCTGGCAGTACACACACACACACACACACACACTGTTGCAGTCCGGTTCACATTGCTGGTAGAAATCACCAACCAAGAGCAGCTTCTGGGAAAAAGAGGTTTATTTGGCTTACAGGCTCGAGGGGAAGCTCCACGATGGCAGGGGGAAAATGATGGCATGAGCAGAGGGTGGACATCACCCCCTGGCCAACATAAGGTGGATCACAGCAACAGGAGGGTGTGCCAAACACTGGCATGGGGAAACTGGCTATAAAGCCCATAAGCCCACCCCCAACAATACACTCCCTCCAGGAGGCATTAATTCCCAAATATCCATCAGCTGGGAACCTAGCATTCAGAACACCTAAGTTTATGGGGGACACCTGAATCAAACCACCACATTCCGCCCTTGGCCCCCATAAACTGATATCCATACATGATGTAAAATACAATGCATTCAGTCTGACTTTAAAAGTCCCCATAGTTTTTTTCATCAATCCCAATGATGTTCATACATCCCCATAGTTCAAGATCTTTTAACTGAGCCGTAATACCAAAAAATAACCTCAAAAAACCCATAATGGCACAGAATAAATATTCACACTGCAAAAGATGGCATTGTGCATAGCAAAGAAACATTCAACCAACACAAGATTTAAAACAACCAGGGCAAACATCAAACTCTAGCTTCAAGTCCAGCAACTCTAACCAGTGACAAATCTTCAAGTCTGATAATTCTAACCAGCAACAAGTCTCTGGCATTCCAATTCTGCCCCTCCAGCTAGGCTACTCACAGTCCTGGAAAACTTCACCGGGGCCGGCAGCTCCTCGGCAGCCATCTCATGGTCCCGGCATCTCCACTGGGTCTCCACTGCAAGCCACGGTTCATCTTCATGGCCCCATGGGGTCTCTATGCAGGCAACCAACAAACCTGCTTCACACTGCCCATGGCCATTTCCAAAACACAAGACCGTGTTGCAAACTCAATGACCCTCTTTCCAGCATTTCTTATACTCCACAATACCAGGTAGGGTGCCAATTTGTTAATCCAGGGGGGATTAAAGCAGACTTTGAAGAACAGAGCACTCCTTGAGCACTCAGACCCCTTCAAAAGAGTTGACATTCTTCTTGTTGCCCCAGCGCAGGTCAGCTAGCCCAGTCTCAAAGGTTGTAATCTCTCAGTTGCAGCTGAATGGGCAGCAGTTCACCCAAAGATTTTCCTTTCTGTGCCATATCCCTCTGCACACACCAGTTCATTTCTACGCAAAGCAACCCTGCACAACTTCTCAGGACCTGGGCACAAGAGCAAGTTTCTCACACACTGCTAGCCCAGTCCAGGCAAAGCTCTTTCTCACCCTCATAAACCAAACCTCACAGTCCATAGTTCTTATTGCATTCAGGTCTTGCAGCTCAGACCAGAATAGTCCATCAGGCTGTACTTACAGCACTGCAAGGCATCTCTTAGGCCAAGGTTTCAACTCCTTCCACATTCCTCTTGAAAATCAGCTCCAAAAGGCCAAAGCCACATAGTCGGGTGTCTAGCAGCAATCCCACTCCTCGGTACCACTTTACTGTTGCAGTCCGGTTCGCATTGCTGGTAGAAATCACCAACCAAGAGCAGCTTCTGGGAAAAAGAGGTTTATTTGGCTTACAGGCTTGAGGGGAAGCTCCACGATGGCAGGGGAAAAACGATGGCATGAGCAGAGGGTGGACATCACCCCCTGGCCAACATAAGGTGGATCACAGCAACAGGAGGGTGTGCCAAACACTGGCATGGGGAAACTGGCTATAAAGCCCATAAGCCCACCCCCAACAATACACTCCCTCCAGGAGGCATTAATTCCCAAATATCCATCAGCTGGGAACCTAGCATTCAGAACACCTAAGTTTATGGGGGACACCTGAATCAAACCACCACACACACACACACACACACACACACACACACACACACACACACCCTAAGTTAAACAAACAAAGCGAAGAAGACATTCAACATTGCTCTCTACTCTCCACACACATGTGCATCCACACACAGATGAACGTATAGAAACTAAAGTTAAAAATTAGTTCTGTCTTGGTGCCTATGGCTTTGGCAGCTCATCTGATCCCTGAGCAGCTCCACATCTGTCACCAGGGCTCCTGCCCTAGCTTCCACTGGCTCTGAACATGCTTCAGGCTGGGGACCCTCTCACCAGCAGGCAGGGCAACAGTATCTCCAGAACCCACCTCTGCTCGTCGCCCTGATGTCACTCGGGAGGGAGCCCAGAACAGCTGACTAATTTGCCCAAGATCACACAGTAAATGAAGAGTAGGGCCAGGGCTAGAAGTCAGGCCCCTGAACACTTGCTTTTTCCACATCCTTGGCACTGAGCCTAGGGCTGGGAAAACTTACAGAATACAGCAGAGCCTGTGCACCAGGATCCCAGAGTCTGGAGCTTTCTGGATGCAGGCACCTGGGAAGCCAGGCTCCCTGAATAGCACCTGGGATGTGGGTGTCCATCATCTCATTCTTAATGCCTTAAAAATTGGTTTCACACCCATCCTCTGCTAGACACCTAGGGGCCCTGACAGGGCCAGAGTGGGTTCTACCAAAGGGTGTGTGTGTCTCTGAGTGAGTAACACCTCTCACCATACCCAGCTGTCTGTCCAACTGCCTTTCCAAAGGCCATCCCAGTGAGAGAAGGTTCCCTCAATACCAGCCCTGTGGTTGTGGACAAACAGGGCTCTGCTCGTCCTTAAAGGTGCAGCGATCCCACAAGTGGGCCTGTCAGTGACTCGGTGCATGCACCCGACGCCACCACCCTGCATCTGCCAGGGAACTGATAAGGTACCTCTGTCGGGCTTTGACAAACAGCAGCATCAGAGGATGTGTCAGAAGCCCCACTGAGTCCAGGGCACACCGCCAAGGAAGAAACTCAGAACTGACAGAACAAAGAGGACCAAAACAATATCTCAAAGCAACTGTGAAAACTGAAAATGAGAATTAGGTAGGCACCCCCCGCCCATCAAAAAAAACTCTGACTCTGTTTTCTGCTAGCCAGAATGAGCCCACTGCAAGTTGGAAGTGAAGCAATAAATGGCCTATGCAGGGGCAAGCTACGTACCTGCGCAGAGGGGAGAAGTGTTTGCAGTGTGCGTCACCTCCCTGAACGTGGACCCCATCTTGTCTCACCCACATACTCCCAAAGCCCTGTTCCTCTCTCCAGAGAGCAGCTGTTTATTCAGGCTGGACAGCTCCACCTTGTCAAATGTCATCTCCTTTGATCTCCCTCCTGTCAGGGCCAGGGCCACTCAGCCTCACCTCCTTAATCTGCTCAAAAGGCTGAGACCCAACCTAGCCTTCACATACTTCATGTCACCCCCCCCCAAGTGGAGTGGGGCTGTTACACCTCAGCTCCCAGCTTGCTGGCTTACACAGCATGCCTGGGTGTCCACAGGAAGGAAATGAAAGGAAAATCCTGGGAGCCCAGGTGGAATGGCTCCACTGGTTGCTCTCCTGACAGAGCTCAGCTTACCATGCCATAAGAGAAGGCCCAGTTGGTGGTGTCTAGAAATGGATATAACCCATAAGAATAAATGCTCTCTCCCCAACTCTCTCTCACTCTCACTTACATACACAAGGCTTGATTCTAGAGTCACTTCCTCCAGGAAGCTTTCTATGATCACTGTCCCAAGCCAAGTGTCCCTCCCTTGTTTTACTAAGCCTAAGTACTAATGTGTGAGCATTGGTCACATATCACCGTAAGTATACATTCAGTGCCTATTTCCCCTGCCAAATTAGGAACTCCAGATAGTACGTGGTATAGAGTAGGTTCTCAATAAAGAGTTTTAGATGGATGAATGAATGGATGGATGGATGGATGGATGAAGAGATAGATGGATGTTTGACAGGTGGCTGGCGTAGATGGTTGGATAGATGGATAATCAAATAAATGAACTACTCTCTCTTTGAGAAGTAACACAAGGTTGTAGAAAGAGTTTTGTATGAAAGAACTTGGGTGTACTACAGCTCCATGAGGCCCACAGTGTGGCAGCAATGGGGCCACACGTTTCCTCTGGGCCCATCCTGCTCTCTGCTGCAGGGTGACTGAGAGGAGGTCGCTGGGGGTGCCATGAGGGTCCTGTGCTAATTGTCAACTGCACAGAGGTCATCTGTATTTACCAGTCAGGGGCGTATGGCCAGCAAGTAAAAGAACCCCATTTTGCCTCTATTGCAAGGTAGGGAAATGGATTGCAAAGCTAGAAATTCACCAATAAAAAAAAATCTGAGGTTAAGATGGCAGCATAGGATCCACACCAAAGCAGCCTAGGGGAGAAAAAGCCAAAGAAAACTCAGAAAAATACATACTTTTACTAAAAAGTGAGGTACATGAGAAATTAAAACAGCAGCAGAGAAATAGGAGAGTCCCAGAGCATACAGAGCCCACACAGGCAGGCTGAAGCAGCTCTGGCAGTGGCTCCCCGGCTCCGGCAGCAGAAGTGGTGGTGGAAGCCACGGCTCTGGCTCCGGCAACAGTGGCTCCAACAGCAGCAGCTTTAGCAGCAGTGACGGACCCAGCAGCGGCAGCTTCAGCAGCAGCAGTGGTGGTTCCAGCAGTGGGGGTGCCCATCTGCAAGGCCACGGTTGCCAGGCTCAATTTGCCCCACAGGAAAAGCCAGTGCCCAGCTCCACAAAACAGAACAGTAGTCCAGCAACCCAGCCAGCCTACTTGACTGAGGCCAAAATCATCCAAAAAGGTAACTGGGATTGCACCAAGGAAGGGTCTCACTTGGTCACAAGCTGACTTGGAACCCTCAACAGACCAGAAATCTTCACCTCTTTGTTGATAGAGGATCTGGTTGTTATAACACCTACTCTTGCATAAATATTCGGTGCTGTTGTTGATTGAATGTGTACAGTGTTTAGTTCAATTTTAGAATCTACCTGTATTTTGTTCCACTTGGCCTACTTGAATACTCCCATAGCAGGCAAACTCAACCCCTAGGAACACTTTTCTAGATACTCTGAGAGTATAAAGAGCCACACCTAACATCTTAATCTCCTACACTGAAGATATATCACATCAGGTCAATTGATACAGCTAAGAATACACAGCTAACTAGAAAATCCAAGCATTAACTTAATCCAAGCATTAACTTAATCCAAGATGCAAAAATGGATACATTATAACACAAGAAACACCAAAAATCAAGACAATATAAATCCACCAAAAAGTATTAATGCATCAGAGATGACCTCCTGTGAAAATGAGTTGGAAATGCCAAAGAAAGATTTCAAAAGAATGTTGGTAAATATGTTCAAAGAAGTCAAAGAAGAAATCAAAGGAATCAAAGAGGAAATCAAAGGAATCAAAGAAGACACAGGACACCAATTTAATGAAATAAAGAAGGCAATACAAGACATAAATAAGGAAACAGAAATAATAAAGAAAAACCAGTCAGAATTACTAGCAATGAAGAACACAGTTAATGAAATTAAAAAAAAAAAAAAAAAAACTCTGTAGAAAATCTCTCCAGTAGAATGGATGAAGTAGAGGACAGAATATCTAAGCTAGATGACCAGGTGGCAGATCTAACAAAGAGAAAGACAAACTAACAGAAAAGTATGAATGGGAATTTCAAGATACTCAGGACACTAAGAAAAGATCAAATATAAGAATTCAGGGCATAGTAGAAGGAGAAGAATTCCACTCCAAAGGCATAGTAGTCGTCTTCAACAAAATCATAGAAGAAAATTTCCCCCAAATTGGGAAAGAGGTGCCAATGCAGATACAGGAAGCCTTTAGAACACCACCCAGACAAAACCTGGAAAGAACCTCTCCTCGCCATATTATAATCAAACTACCAAGCACACAATCCAAAGAAAAAATATTTAAAGCAGTTAGAGAGAAAAATCAAGTTACCTACAAAGGCAAGCCCATCAGGATTACAGCAGATTACTCAACACAAACTTTAAAAGCCAGAAGGGCTTGGAGTGATGTATTCCAAATTCTAAAAGATAACAACTGTCAACCCAGGTTACTTTATCCTGCAAAGCTATCCATTCATATAGACAAAGAAATAAGGACATTTCATGACAAAAGCAGACTAAAGGAGTATTTTAAGACAAAACCAGCTCTACAGAAAATACTTGAAAGAATCCTCCATGCCGAAGAGAAGGAAAAGCACACATATAAGGAACCAGGAAAAAACAAGCAATACTCAAATACTAATTAACACAAGAGAGCAAAGGTAGAACCGGAACCACAAAAAAAAAAAAAATGGCAAACATAAATACATGCCTTTCAGTAATATCTCTTAATATCAATGGCCTCAATGCCCCAACCAAAAGACATAGGTTTGCAGACTGGGTTAAAAAGCAGGATCCTAAAATTTGTTGTCTCCAAGAAAGTCACCTTTCTACAAAGGATGGATATTATCTTAGGGTGAAAGGCTGGAAAGCGGTGTTTCAAGCAAATGGACCTAGAAAACAAGCAGGGGTTTCTATCCTAATATCTGACAAGGTAGACTTCAGTCCAACATTAGTCAAGAAAGATAAGGATACAATGGAGTTCTACTCAGCAGTAAAGAAAAATGAAGTTATGAAATTTGCAGAAAAATGGATGGATCTGGAAAGGATTATACTAAGTGTGGTAACAAAGGCCCAGAAAGCCAAGTGCCACATGTTCTCCCTCATATGTGGATCCTAGCTACAGATGATTGGGCTTTTGTGTGAAAAGGAAAAATCTCAGTAGCAGAGGCCAGTAAGCTAAAAAGGAGATACAAAGGGAAGAGAAATGAAGGGAGGAGGGTACTTAATAGGTTGGTATTGTATATATGTAAGTACAATGATTGAGATGGGGAGAGGATATGATGGAGAATGTAATTTCAAAGGGGGAAGTGGGGGGGGAGGGTATTACCATGGGATTTTTTTATAATCATGAAAAATGTTAATAAAAATTGAGAAAAAAAGAACAGGTCAGTTTTAATATTAACATGTAAAATATAGTATAATTATTTTCAAGTAATGATTAGAGTCATACTGTTCCAAAGCCAGCAATTTGTAACATTTTACTAAATTTAGTGTTAAATATTTAGGAGCCACTTCTATGGTGCCGCCTGTCAGCTTCTCAATATATAGGTCACATGACCTTATATGCAGTCATATAATTGAATGTGAGGATAATGAAAAAAATTGGCAAGAGCAAAATGTGTCTAAACATAAAATAACTAACAATTAATTCAAAACCAAATTCATAATGAATGCAAGGTGTTTATGGCAGCACTCGCCAGTGTTGTAACACATGACTTCCCTGCAGTCCTGGGTCTGAGCACAACACGCTAAGTTTTCATGCACATGCCATCGCGCCGCACAATGTCACCATGAGCTCTCTGAAACACGTCAGCTCAGATCCCACACTATTCTAGGTGATGAACTGCAGCATTTTTACAGCATACTCATAGTTTTCTGCTGCTATAGAGCCATAATGATTTGATTTTGGAAAACCAAAGATTTACTATGTCCCTACCAGCATTCCTTAACATGTAAGTATCAAATTAGTATAACCCTGTATTGCATTATATTATATTGTATTATATTGGAATTGTGGATTTCAAAAATTGTTCTGGGGCTATGGAGACTGCTCAGTGGTTAATGGTGCTTGTTTGCAAAGCCTGGTGGCTAACATTTGATTCCACAGTACCCATGTAAAGCCAGATGCACAAAGTGGCACATGTGTCTGGAGTTTGTTTGCAGTGGCGGGAGGCCTTGGTGTGACCTTTTTCTCTCTCTTCTTTTTCTTCCTCTTTATTTCTGTGTACCTCTCAAATAAATAAATATTTTTAATTGCTCTAAAAAATCTGAGCAGGAAATGGCTAAATAAAATAGAAAATGAGATTTTTCTAAACACACAATATTTTTCTTAAAATAATTTTCCTAGCCAGGCATGGTGGCACATACTGGTAATACCAGTGCTTAGCAGGCTGAGAGGGGAGGACCACAGATTTGAGGCCAGCCTGGATGACACCTCAAGATCCTGCTTCAGCAATAGTTATAATAACAATCTCCCTCTGTAACCTTATCTTTGACATGTCTAATTTTACATCAGCAAGTGCTGGTCTGTTACATACCTTCTGAAAGAGTAAAGTCTGCCTTTAAGAAAAAAAAGTGTGTGACTATATTATGGCCATTTATTTTAGCAACAATGTATATCTATAGATATTCTATTATTTTGCCTAGTCTTTTCCAAAATCCCCTTCAGGCGTCCTATCAAGATATTTGTAGAGATATTTGTGTTTTTAATAAAAATGGATCTTGTGAGGAGAACTAATAAAGTGATCATAAACACACCACCCCCACCCTCAGCTTGAGAAGATAACAGATGAAAAGCTATATGAATTCCAAGAGAGACTAGCAAGGGATTCTTTTGTTGAGACCTCCCAGGATAGCTTAGTGTCTTATCCACAGCATGCCAGGACCCAAACACCTATGCAGGTGAATATATCTAATGTGCTTAATGAATTCAGGTACACTCATACCACAGCATCTATTGGTTCAAGCCCACATACCATAAACTGGACCCTAAACAGCACTGGCTGATGGATCTCTCTAATATCTTATTCAATAGGAAGGAGAGGCTAGGCGAACAGTGCATTCAGACTGAAGGAGAGGAAGAGGTCCTGGGCTTCAAGCTCAAGGTGAAGGTTCATCACCCAGGGACTTTTCCAAGAATGGAGATAAAGGAGCATGTGCACATTGCTGGTTCTCTTGCCAGTAAGAATTTCCTGGTCTGTGCCCAGCTCACCTCTGGGGTGAACCTCTCTGAACATGGCTGATACTGAGTGATTAACGGGTACCAGGGTCCTGCAGGGCTCCCCCGCCCATCCTCATGAAGGAAGGCACATTTTATCAGCTGTGTGACTGTCTTCATATCTACAGCTTATTGTGGAAAGAACAGTGGGTCTCCCCAGACAATGATGTTAGACAAATGAGCATGCACAGGGTGGCCACTGGGATTCTGCTCTGAGCCAATGTCTCCAGTGCTGTCCTTGAAAGGAACTTTCAATGGAGCTTCAAGGGGACCTTGGAGACCTAGTCCTGACTCACAGGCTAGACCAGTCCAAGAGGTATCCGTCAGAAGGGACAGAGACAGAATCTTTATGTGCCTGAGGGATATATGGTACGTCAGATGATCAGTCATGCAGCAATCTTATTTGTGGTTTTTTGAGGTAGGGTTTCACTCTATCTAGCCCAGGCTGACCTGGAATTCACTGTGTAGTCTCAACGTGGCTTTGAACTCACAGCAATCCTCCTACCTCAGTTTCCTGAGTGCTGGGATTAAAGGTTTGCATAATCATGCCCTGCTATATTCGTGGGGGTTTTTTGTTGTTTTTTTTAATTTTTATTTATTTATTTATTTGAGAGCGACAGACTCAGAGAGAAAGACAGATAGAGGGAGAGAGAGAATGGGCGCGCCAGGGCTTCCAGCCTCTGCAAATGAACTCCAGACGCGTGCACCCCCTTGTGCATCTAGCTAACGTGGGACCTGGGGAACCGAGCCTCAAACTGGGGTCCTTAGGCTTCACAGGCCAGCGCTTAACCGCTAAGCCATCTCTCCAGCCCTGTTTTGTTTTTTTAAGGTAGGGTATCACTCTGGTCCATGCTGACCTGGAATTCACTATGTAGTCTCAGGGTGGCCATGAACTCCCAGTGATCCTCCTACCTCTGCCCCAAGTGCTGGGATTAAAGGTGTGCGCCACCATGCCTGCCTCAAGGTAGGCTTTTTAAACTTGAAAAGACAGCTGGCTGGGTGGAAGGCAGCACTAAATGGCTCCCTTAGAGTCTCTGGCTGTTTCATACAATAGTACAGTCTGAGCGATGCATGTGTCAGTTTCAGTCACAGCATCACAGTACTGAAACATATGAGGACCAGGTGTCCGACACTGGATGGTGCCCCTGGCTAGTTGGAGGCTTGCCTGTGACCACCTGGCAGGCACCACTGCTGATGGGCCTTTGCACAGGACCAGAATGTGGCATTCTTTAAATAAGAAATTATTTTTAACGCCTTTTAAGAAAAATCCTCTTTGGAGGCACCAAGACTTTCGATTCCCAGATAAGTGGCCATTTACTGGGGCTGATGAAAGGGTTTGATTGTCAAGTTCCTATGTATTACAATAAACAAGACAGCAAGGTCATGTGTGAAGACAGAAGGGCTTGTGTTTTGAGAAAAAGTCAGACTGATGATACACAGGGTAAGGCGATCACAGTGGCTGCAAACCCATGCACTGAGCTCTGCTGGCTGAGTAACCAAGATCCGGTCTTTGCTTTCATTCTTTTAGACAAGAAATTATGTGTCTCAGGCTAGCCTTGATCTCACTATGTAGCTGAGGATGACCTTCCTCCACCTATCAAGTACCAGGGTTAAAAATGTGTACCACCACACCTGATCAAGCTATTTTTATTATATGTTATAAATTTTGAAAATAACCCAATGCCTTGTTTTCAGATAGGTGACCTTGATTAAAGCTGTCACTCCTCTTGCTGGGGGGGGGGGGAAACAGTGAGGTCACGTGGTGTGTGGCATGCACTTCCTGAGCAGGCAGGTGTTTGGCTCTGGCCATTGCAGGTAAGCACTGTTGTTTGGCCCCCGCCCACTGCACATGGGCTATCTGTGCATTTACCACACACCACACTCTCCACACACACACACAGAGATAAATAAATAAAAGTAGTAAAGTGACACTACCTGTTTTTTTTCTGAGATAGAGTCTTTGTATGTACCTAAGGCTAGCCCTGAACTTAATACGTAGCCCAGGCTGGCTTTGAATTTACAATCTTGCTGTGCTCAGTCACTCAAGTACTAGGATGACAGACACACACTACTGTCCTTTGCTCAATGGAAGTACTTCTGTTTGCAGTGTTAGGGATACACCCTGGGGCTACACACATGCTAGGCAAGTGCTCTACCATTAGCTATACTCCTGGCCTTACGATTTCTCTCGACATAGGATGAAGATTCATTGGCCCATCATGCCGCCTTATGCCAGCATGGGAAGAGCAAAGGCTTACCCCTGTGGGGTTTGTGCCTTGTGCAGAGACAACCACTGCACAAGTGTAGAGTAAGCATGTCATGTCATCTTAGGTAGGATAAGTGCTATGGCAAAAAATAAATGAATGAATAAGCCACAAAAATACCAGAAAAGGCAGTATAAGAGGGAGAAACATGGGAGGTGTGGTCCTGAAATACAGCTGGTTCAAGGTAAATTCTGTCAGCAGAGGTCTTTCCAAGAAGGGGACTTGAATGGAGAATGACAGTCACTAGAACACTGGGGTAACCATTTCCCATGGGGATATGATGACAGGTGCATGCACCATGAGGCAGAGACAGCTGGCAGCTTCAAGATGCAGGACTGTGGCCAATGAAGAGAGAGGAAAAAGGAGAGGTGGGGGAAGCAAGCAGAGACCTAACCTGGGAATACCTTTTAGGCATCCAGGTGGGTATATGAATCCAAAACGCAGGTGAAGTTTCACCCAGAATATCCCATGGGTGCAAGAGAAAATCCAAGCTAGGGATGATCACATTCAAGGCCCATGAAAAGAGGAGCAGGACCCTGGGCACTGGAAGGTCAGAGCACGAGCCAGCCACAGAGACTGAACAGTACGGGAGCCTGAGTCAGAGCATGCACGTGTATAGAGAGAGAGGCGTCTGCTTTTATGGAAGTAACATTGTGGTGGGGGGGTGCTGCTGAAGTTTCAGCAAGGAATGTTATTTGCCTGCCTTCGTTTTTGGGGAAGAGTAAGTCCCCCAGGCTTTAAAATCAGGAGAAAGCAGTGCAGATTGGAGAAAGAAGCAGCACTTCTCCTCTAGAAGAGGGACAGTAGTAAGGCTAGTTAAGGTTGGAGTGACATGAAATTCCATACATTTGCCATACTGCAATGCTGATGGAGCTGGGGTCCTGAAACTCGGATCCCATATACTCAGCCTGTTTGCACACACCTGGTCACTCTGTTATCTCCTGCCCATGGGACAGGGCTTGGGAGCAAGATTCGGCCAGCCTTTTTGAAGCTGGTGTTTTCTATAAGCTACTTTTCAGGCCCAAAAGGCTGAGGACTTAGTATGGAAGGCCCCAGGGCTCCTGTCTGCAGGCACTTAGGACATCTGAATAGACAGTGCCAGCCAGACTCCATTGTCTCTCTGAGCCAGCCAGAAAAGAAGTCTTGCTGACAACCACTTAATACCCAGCCCATGAGCCACCTGAAGAAAGGCAGACCCAGCTGGCAGCTAACCTGCAACAAATGTGGACCCTCCACTGGCGAGCTGAGAGGATGGGACCCCAGAGAGACCTCCCAGAACTCAAAGGATATAGGGACCACATGTAAACAACCAGAGAAATTCCTGTTGGCAATTCTCAGCTGGGCACACTCACACTGTCTCAGTGTAGTCTAGGTCATAAATGAGGGTGTGGCCCTCATTTGTGAGTGAGGAAAGTGAGACACAAAGGGGTGGTGGGCTCAAGCAAGAGCGCAGGATACATTTGAGCTTAGAAGTTCATACTGTCTCTCGGCTGCAGGGTTGGTTTGAGGATTAAAGAGGAAGTAGAGATAGGCATGCACAATGATTCAGAGATGCCTGGATGCAAAACTGAATCAGGCAGGTTGAATTTTGGCATTAGATGATTTCTTTTTGCATCCTGACTTGCTAGCTATAAGACACTGCAACAGGGCTGGAGAGATGGCTTAGTGGCTAAGGTGCTTGCCTGCCAAGCCTAAGGACCCACTGGACCCATGTGCTCCACGCTCCAGGCCACATGTAAGCCAGATGCACAAGGTGACACAAGCGCACAAGGTCACACATGTGCACAAGACAGCGCATGCACCTGTAGTTCAATTATGTGGCTGGAAGCCCTGACACACCAATTCTCTCTCATGCTCTCTTGCTCTTGCTCTCTCATTAAAAAAAAAAAATACAAAAAAAAAAAACAAACTGCAACAGCTACTGCTCATCTCCCTGGCATCTGTCACCTCCCCTGGCAGTGCCTCCCTTCTTCTAGGGTGTGGTAAGAATCTGACCAGAGAAGGTAAAGCACATAGCATGCCTGGCACACACAGTCCAAGCTAAGTGCTCAGGGCTAAGTACTCAGTCCAAGATAGCTATTTTCAGAAGTTACATCATCCAAAAGGCATTTGATTTCAGTGGCCTTGGGCAGTTGCTTCTATTTTTGAATGACAGTGTACCCTTCTATAAGCAGTGGGGGTTGGGGCTACAATCTGTTGGAACGTTGGCGATCCTGGAGATCCCGAGTGCAGACTCTGGCATTAGACAGTAAGGATGCAAGGGCTGACTCCTCTGTGTTTATTCTCTCAAAACTGCACCAACCCACTGAAGAAGCAGTAGCAACCTAGTAGATTTATTTTTTGAAAAATAAATTGAATAACCCAGGTCTGGCACACAGTAAGTGTCTGATAAAGCTGGGCTGGCTATTAGAATTCTTCCCAATTTTCTGCAATCCCTTTCCACTGACAGCAAAGATAACAGAGATCAACTTGCTATATTACATGGAACAAGTCCCTTGCCACCTGAGACCCCTGGTTTCCCTATCTGTCAAGCAGTGGTTTGGACTAGAAGGTCTTAAAGGACCTGCTACCACTTCTCTCTTGAGTCTTAGTTCACAGGCAGCTCAAGAGAATCCAGAAAGGGCCCCCACCTTCTCAGGCCATCATGGAATTCTCCCAAAACTCAGCTGGAGAGCCTGGCTGGCCGCTGTTACACAAGCTTGGCAACCATATCTCCTGGAGCGTGTCCCTAACCGTGAACTGTCAACAAAGCAGTCCTTCAAAGCAGCTGCAAATGATGGCTCCTCGCACAGTGGGGAGTCAGCAAGCACAGACACTGTGTTCTCCTCTGCTGGGCAGCTACAGGCTCTCAGGTCCTCTGACTTAGCACAATTCCAGGTCATTTTAGGACACAAAGAGCACATCAGAGAAAAGAGACAGGTTTCCCCCAGCCCATTTCCTTCTCTCCTCCTTCTTCCCTTCTCCACACCATAAACAGTCCACTTCAGGTTGTAATTATTCTCCAGATGATCCAGAATATTTAACAGAAATAATTACATGGCCAGATACCCACCCAAAAGCTCTGTCCTGCCCTACCTAGTTCCATCCTAATGAGGGAATTAGAATCAGACTCCACAGCAGGAGTTTAAGAAAAACCTTGCTGAGCAAAAGCTTAAATCACGGCTTCCTCTCTCCCCTCCAACAAGAAGACCTGGCCCTCTCTCATTCGCCATTCTCTTGCCCTTCAGGCCAAATTGGTATTTGATGCAACAAGGAAATGTGTTGAGTGCATTATTAATTGGGTTCAGCAAAGGAAAGGTCATGGGGGTGACTGGCTCAATTACCGGATGTGGGCAGTGGGCCAATCAGAGATTGAGTCAGAGAGGAGGGGAGATCAATAGCTATGAAATTATGGAGGGTTATGAATTGTTGGGGACACCCGAAAGGCCAACATTCGGCCCAAGTCAAATGGTGTAAGGCTTCTGCCTTTAACTATCCACAATGGGTTGTCGTGAGGGAGATTTCTTGGCTCCAGGGCACCAGGTGCAGAGATGTGAGCCCATGAGTCTGCACCGGGTCTCTGTAACAAGAGCTGCTCAATTCCACAGATTTGACTGGACGCTTATCAGGCAGGCTAGAGCCCAGCAAGGAAAGAGATGTGACGGTACCACTAAGAAACTGGAATTGTTACCTCTTGACTTTGTGATGCAGTTGCTCGATATTCTCAATTGTCTCAAGAGACATAAGTTTTCAATAGATTTGTTTTCCAGAAAAGAGTATGTTGGGGTAAGGAAAAAAACCTCTGAATGCCTTAACTGGACATTGATTCTCCAAACTCAAATGCATAGTCCATTCTACCATCAGATGGCACTGAGCATTTAGAAGTTATCCCTAGGGCACATGACTCAGAAAATCTTGAAGGAAAAAGTCTGCCACAAATGAGCCACAAAGTATTCAAACCCTCGACCTCTGTGAAGTGGGGCTGGCTAAGGATTTCTTTTCAAAAGGAATCACATTAGGCAATAGCTATAGAGGGACTATCCATCTTGTTTATCCAACACAGAGTGGGCCAGGCAACAGTGAAGCCATGCTCAGTTTACAAAGGGTGGAGATTATTAATCTGAACCATCAGTGAAAACCTTCATTAAATCGCACCCTAGGAATTTATTTGGAAGGGGCTGTCTCAATGTGCCCTACAAAGTTGCTGTAGAGATCAGTCATCCTGGACTCCCTGAAGAGTACAGACATGACATCCGGGCATCTGTTAAGTTTGCTCACAAACATATGTGAGCCTTTTTTAAAGAGCTATAATTACATCCTGTGTAACCCTCCAAGGACCCTGCTAACTGCCTTTGTATCCCAGCATCCATTTCCCACTTGGAGGCTCAGCTCTGCTGCTCAGGCGTGTTTCAACCTGAATTCCCCACCAGCACACTTTCTCAGCTGCAGTCTGCAAATTTCACATCCTCCCAGGTTCAAAGACCAACCTGGGTAAGCAGGAGTTGTAATGTGGTGATGTGCCCTTTGTTGAAACAGAACCAGGAGAGGGAGATGGCTCCATGGGTAGGTGTTTGTGATGCAAGCATGAACAAGCACTGAGAGGGCCTGAGAGCACCCAAGTTCAATTCCTCAGCACCCAAGAAAAAGCTGGGCATGGGCATGCGCCTCTTCAACCCTAGTCATGGTAGGGAGTGGAGCCTGGAGGGAGAATCATGGGGCTCCCTGACAGACAAGAACACACACAATGCACACACACACGCACATGCATGCCTGCACACACACACAAACTAGGAATTTCTGGGTTGAGAGACTCTCAAGGAAACAGGAGGACAAACCAAAAGAGGACACCCAACATTCTCATCTGGCTTCTGTACACATGTTCATGGGACATGTACATCTGCACACACGTGCACACAAGCATACAGATCACACAACATACATACTACACACACACACACACACACACACACACACACACACACGCTGGAAGTTCTGGGTTGAGTGAGAGCCTCCATCTCAAGGAAGTAGAAGGAAGAGTAAAAGGAGGACAGTAGCGATGTCCTTCTAGCCTCTGCACACAGGCACACAGGGCACGTGCATCTGTACACATGCATGCAGCACACACACCACACCACATGCCTCTCCATACATACTCTCCACACAAATCCACACACACAGCAGGACCAGCAATTCAGGCCTGAGAGGGACATCAGCATCACTTCTGGCCCCACTTATCAGCTGCATCTGGTGCTCTAGAAGAGCAGAGGGAGAAGCAACTTTACATTTCAGTTGGTATTCCTGAAGACCAGAGAGGAGAGGGGCTTGTCCAATGCCACCCGGTTAAAATTTGAAGTGCCATGAAAGCTTAGGTACTCCAGTCAGACACCCAATCCACACTCTGTCACTTATTTGCTATTTGACTGTGCAGAACACTGCATTGCCCCACACCTGGGTTTATAAAGGGAAGTATGACAAGGCTGGTGTGTACCTGATGGACTTGAGCTTAGCTAGCACCCTACATCTTCACAAGCATGACCACATTCAACTCTCTTGGCACCTTTACATCAGCATAGGCATGAGAGAGCAGGCGCCCAGTGGTGAAGGGCCCCTCATAACACATGCTCAGCTCCAGTGGGTTTGCCATGCTGAGGAGGATGGGAGGGAGCTCCAGCCCCATCAGCTTTGACTCAAGTGATAAACAGGGAGTCTGCAGGAAGCTTGCTTATGTCAGTACAGCTGCCATGCTAAAATCTTGGAATCTTGGTCTGGCTGTCTGTTCCTTCCCTACGGGGAGAAGGAGAGAACAATTCTATCTCCAAACCCGTGACTAGACATCGGGGACCCATGTGTGGATGGAGTATGGCATATTACTTCAGGTTTCTGCTGCATATTTTAAAGTGAATGTGAGAGTGCTTGTCAGTGCTCCATCAGCCTGCCCTCCTGACCCCCAAATCTGGCCTTTGGGAAATCTAATTGCCTGCTCTGAATGACACAGGAGCCCTGTGAGCAATAAAGTTGCAGTCACTTTGTGATTATGTGCCCTAATGGAAGGGGAAATGCAATGCATTGAATGAATGCAAGAGTGAATGAATGAATGAATGAATGAATGGCATAGGGTTATTTATTCTAGGCCCTGGAGGGTGATACAGTGATGTCTCCATTACTGACCTTCTGGAAGCCCAGGCCCTGTAATGATGTCAGCCAAGGCTGGAGCCACGATAAGTGGCGAGGGCTGTCCTACACAAGCTCTCCAGCTCTGGCTTCTGTGGGTGTCACGGATTCCTCCAGAGACAGCACGCAGCTCAGCTGGTAGTAGCTGCTCTGAGGGACCCTGAGCATGAAAGAGGGCCAGTTTACACCCCTAATCTGCAAGCTGACACCCACATAAGGCAAGCTGGAAGCACTGAGCAGGAATTAAGAGGCGAGCAAAGTCATCTCCAGCTCTCCTCTGTCCACCCAGGCTCACAACCAGGGTGGGCTCTGCAGGACAATATGGCCCTCCTTGGGCAAAGCTGCCACCTCTCTGTGCCAACGACCATCCATGGCAGCACAAGTCAGAGAAGTCTCCAAGAGCCACGGGTAGGGCTCTGCCATCCTACTTAGCAGAGCCAGTGGGAGCATCCAGGATGCTGTCGCCATGGACACCTGGCACCCCCTGACATGTGCTCATTACTTAATTAATTCCTTCATCCACTTCTCTGATGATTGCTTCTACAGAGAACTCAAAGCATGCTAAACTTGGACACAGAAACCCAAAAATCAGTTGAGACTTGGCCTAAAACCACACTTCAACCAACACTACCACAGGTATCAGCTCAGGGGCCCATGAGAGGGAGGACGGAGGGCCGAGTGAGGGATGAGGAGGGTGGGCTGTGAGGAAGAGGGGACTCCTACTCTGAGTCAGCAGATGGCCACTTTTGGCAGAGGGAGCAGTGGTTCAACTGCACAGAAAAACCCAAATGACAGGAAATGGCAAATGGTATGGCATGGCCTGGGCAGAGGACCAGGTTATGGGGCTGTGTGGCTTGGGCAGAGGGCCGGGCCATGGTGCTGTACTGGGCAGAGGGCCGGGCAGAGCCGTGGTTCTTCAGTAATGGCAATGCTTTTGTTCACTAGTGACTGCAGATATAAAGACCCAATATCAAAGGGAACCCACCCAGCCCTAAGAGGTCTGCTCTGGACAGTCCCCAGGCAAAGTGAAGAGCTGTCACAAGCTTGGACACAGCATCCCAGCCATTGCTGGGCTGCAGTTAGCAATCTCCATCTATGTGTCTAGATTCAATGGGGAAGAAAGGGGAGCCAGAGCCTGCCTGCACCCACTCTCCCCCACCATTCCCGGTGGTGTCTCAGTGTCTCTCAGGTGGCCTCAGGGCTCTCTCCTAAAGACTGCCAAGTCCCTGAAAGGTTATTCTCCCTCACTTTCCAGAAAAGAAAGCTGAGGCCTGCAGGGAGTGTGCCGCTGGCTGCGCTGTAAGGGCAAAGTCTGTTCCTCACTGGGGTCGTTTGACTCCAGCCCAGCTCTGCCTCTCCATCATGGTCACCCCTGACTACCCATGCCAGAGCCTGTACCCTTTCTATCCTTCACCTCTAGTCACCCACACTTTCCTCCCCCAAGGGGCTCCTGGCATCCCTGATCAGCAAAATGGTTCTGTAAGACCTGAGAAGGAGGAGAAATCAGAGGAAACCATGCCCAGCCCCCTTGTGTCTGCCCGGCCCAAGGACCAGGCAAGGCTCTGCAGGAGGGCATAGTCCCTCCATGGGCACAGCTGCTGCCTCTCTGTGCTGCCAGCAGCTTAGAGCTCCTAGGAGCCAGGCGCCCCCAACATCACTGGTAACCTGACCCTTGATGACAGTTCTGTCTTCACCCAGCTGGGCCCATCCTGCTGGCTCAGGGCAAAGGTCACCCCCCAGGGGAAGGGGCAGCTGGGGCGCTTTGGAGGGCTGCTGAAATGAGATATAATTTTGATGAGTGACACGTCCCCACCCTCAGAACTGCTCCCAATGCTTCCTGGCAGGCTGCTATGAGAACAAGCAGTGTTCTTTCCCTTCTTGCCGAGTTAGCCAGGGCAGTCTCCACCTTGGACTCCCGCTCATTCTGGGAGGCATTAATTGGTCTAGTGCAGAACTTGTCTGAAAACTTAGTTCTCCAGGAAGACAAACACTTCAGAGTAAGCTCTGACACATCCACTTTTAAGTGTTGACCAATGCTGATTGCACTCAAATGCCATTCTAGCACAGCCTGAAGAAGGGGAAGCCTGGCCTGCGCCTCTCACAGAACAGCTACAGGAAGCCACATCGCCTTTGGCATAGGATTAGCTCTGGGAATAGAAGCCAGGTCTGACCTGCAATCTCCACCCTCCGGAATCTCCCAGTCTGCCCCAGAGCAGAGCCACTGTGAGGGCCACGGCCACTGCTCCTGGGCACCATCTATACTGCCCAGTTGCTGTCCCTTAGAACTAGATTAATGCTTATCTTGTGTGATTCTCCAGTGAAGTCCTCCATAGATCAGCTATGTTTTTTTTTTTTCCCATTTAATGAAGAAAGAAGCCAAGGCATCCAGTGAAGCGACTTTCTGAAGGTCACTAAGCTGGAGTGGCATCATTTGCACTCCATAGCTGACACACTTCATGTACAAGAGACTCAGTGGAATCATACTATAGACAGAAAAAAAAAGTACAAAAGGGAGAGCTGAAAAATCCCAAAGAAGAAAGAATAAGAGAGCAGAGGACAGAGGTTTTCAGCAGGTCGGAATGTGAGCTGCATCTTGAAGGCTGAGCAGGCCAGCCAGCTGGAGACAAACGAAGTTGCTGGAGACAGACAGGGGCCTGCCTGCTTTTGTACAAGCACAGATACTATCATGTGTGCTGTCACCCATGGCCATAAAGCTTGGTTTCTGATCACATCTGGATAATCAACTCTGCTGTGATTATTTCTGCCTTGTTCTTTCCCAAACAGAGAAAGATGTGTACTTTCGCCCTCAGAAGGAAACATGGATGCCCCAAATAAAGCCCAAAGGTCTTCCTAGGAAGACAGACATCAAAAAACAAACTATGGTTGCATGATAAACCTAATTTTGCATAGCAGATCAATTTACAAAAAGTAACAAGTGGTGACGGAATGATGCTCTCTAACTAAGAGACCTCCATGACAGCCGTGCCTGTAAGTAAGCCATGATGTCATAAACTTAAAAATAGTACCTCAGGGCTGAAGAGATGGCTTGGTGGTTGGTGCTTGCCTTTGAAGCCTAAGGAGCCTGGTTCGAGGCTCGATTCCCCAGTACCCACATAAGCCAGATGCACAAAGTGGCACATGCATCTGGAGTTCGTTTGCAGTGGCTGGAGGCCCTGGTGTGCCCAATCTCTCTCTCTTTCTCCCTCTCCCCTCCCCCCCCGCTCTCTCTCTGTTGGCCCTGGTGTGCCCATTCTCTCTCTCTCTCTCTCTCTCTCTCTCTCTCTCTCTCTGTCACTCTCAAATAAATAAAATAAAAATACATAAATAAAAATTAAAAAACAGTACCTTAGCCCCTAATACTTACAATACATGATGTCCATACATTAAAGTGAACATATATTCTTATGGTGATGTCTGTCAGTTTCAAGTCACTATGTCTGTCATCCTTGAGCCTCTTGGACTGGCAGGGGGAATTCACAAAGGTGCTATGGCAAGCTACAGGGGACCCAAGAATGTGAAGTCTGACCACATGTCTGAGGAATAAGCAGGTGGGTGTCTTCTTCCTCAGCAGGAGGCAGGAAGGGCAGAGAAGAGCGGCATCATCTGTGCTTCTGTGACAGACAGAAAAGGTGAACTCAACAGGTCTGGTCTCTGTCCGGATCCTGGAACAGAGGAGCTAAAACCCTGAAAATTTCCCGAGTGTAGGGTAGGTTTTGAAAAAGTATCTATTGCATTTGTAAGTTTTGGTGGCTGCTGTTTGTAACTTGTTTATGTTTTGTGATTTGACATGAAGGGGATTTTCTGTGGACTCCAAGTGCTCCTGCTCAGAGGCTGGCCCCCAAAAGAATGGATCACATGACGAAAAGGCAAGCTCTGGGGCGGGGAGGGGGGCAGAGATGGAGTGAATGGCCAGGGGCTGATAACCTCAACAAGTGCCCCTGTGGTAGACCTTCCAAGCAGCAACGAGCAGTGGGGGAGGAGCGCTCCCGAGTGGTAGCACGGAGGGCACCCTGCCTCTCCCTGGTGCTCTGCAGCATTTCCACTTGGCTGAGTTGTGTCCTGTCAAATAAACTGGTAATAGCAAGGAAATTAGTTTCCAGAGTTCTGTGAGCCACTCTAGGGAATACAAAGACCTGATTGATAGCCTGCCAATCAGAAAGGTGGTGATCTGGACTTATGACTGACAGCTGAAGTGGAGGTGGTCTTGTGGGTCTGAGCCCACAACTTATGGGAGCTTATGAAAACTCTAGGTAGGGGGCTGGAGAGATGGCTTAGCAGTTAAATCATTTGCTTGCAAAACCTAAGGACCCAGGTTCAATTCCCCACTACCCACATTAGCCAGATGCACAAGGTGGTGCATGTGTCTGGCATTTGTTTACCATGGCTGGAGGCCCTGGGGTGTCTATTCTATCTATCTGCCTCTTTTCTCTTTCTCTCCCCAGTAAGTTAATTAAATATTTTTTTAAAAGCTCTGGGTAAACAGTATCAGAACTGAATGGGATTGCAAGACACTAGAGAGGAGGCAGTCTCTAAAAGGTAGGTCCTACTGTTACCTTGTTTCAACAGTAAGTAGACTGAGGCACTGAAAAGATAACCAAGTGACTTGAGCCCAAGTGTCAAAGAAGTATCAGATCCTATTTGAACTCAGATCAGAGCCATTTTCTGTGCACTATGAGACTTGCACAGTGCCAGGTGCACGGTGACAATAAAAAAATCCATTGTTATAACTGCTGTTGTTATTCGTGCCATGCAGCAGGGGTTCCCACACTGAAATCTGTGTATACCCCCTAATGGCATACAACATCATCTAAGTGGTACATCAGACATCTTTAAAAAATGTATGAACATGATTTTATTAGAATATTTATTAGAAAGGACAGTAAGTAGCATATCAAACCCAGAATCTCATTGATATGATCCCTATGACAATTTAGCCTTTAAAATGAGTCAGTGTGGAGACAGATATAAAGTAATAATGGTGAGGTAGAAATCAGTTCCTTGGCACATTGATGTCACGTGTTGGGGTATGGTCAAAATGGCACAGGAATTAGAGTTACCCAGAGCTGTCTCCTAGACCAAGTCTGCTGCCTCCAGCTGTTGAGACCATGGAAAAGTTATCCTACTTTCTGGCCCATTGATTCTGTGTCTGTGGAGCACAATGGGGCCCATCCTGCATCCTGGTTAAAAAAAAAAAAGTGAGGGTTCATGGTGGTGATGTCATAGGCCACAGCTCTGTCCTGAGCCTCTCTGCACCCCACCTGACACCCATCCACAGTGCCTATACTTGCTCCGTGTGGTGCTTGGAACGTAAAATACTTGCCAAAGCCTAATATGTTTTGAATACTTGGTCTCAGGCTGGTGGCATTGGGGAGAGTTGTGGCACTTTGGGGAGGTGGAGCCTCGCTAGATGAAGTTGTTATTGGGGGTGGACCATGAGGGTCATTAGTCCACCCACTGGATGCTCAGAGCTAGCTCACTCAGACTGTTTCCTTCCTGCTGCTGTGACATGTGACAACCCACTGCCTACTCTGCCATGCCTTCCCCACCATGATGAAGCCCGTTGAGACTTGTAAGAGAGAAGAAAATCCTTCCTTCCTTAAGCTGCTCATGGTCTGGTGTTTTGTCCCAGCAATGAGAAGGCAAGTGCTACACTTCATGGCCACTGACCACCAGGAATGAAGTCCGGGTCTCATTCTCAGCAGCAGGTTCTCTCTCAGCACAACTCTAGCTGCCCCTTCCTTCCCAACTCCTCAGCTCTGATGACAAGATTTGGAGACTCCACGGAGTTCCGATTGGAAAGTGCTCCAGGACACAGTGGATATTAGATTGTTTTCCATTTACCACAGGCAAAGGGCTTCACGTGGCTCTAGTAATGCAAGCTGCTTAGCTGCTGTTCCCCTACCTGGGCCCTGCCAGTGACTGATGGCTACCAGAGGCAAGAGTGCCCACAGCACCTCTCCACAAGACAAACCCCTCCATCCATGGCTGTCTGGGGAACAAGCTGGCTCCCTGGGCTTCGTCTCCTGGCTCAGGATCATGGATGGCATCCAGGAAAAGGTATTTTGTCTCTAGGAACTTTCCCTGCCTTCCAGACAGACAGTTGTCCCCCCAAATGACCTGTTTCCCAAATCCCAGCAAAAGGTTAAATCAAGTAGTCAAAGAATTTCACACCAATCCAACAGGATAGTGAGGTCCAAGGATTAGATGTGACATACCCAGTCATAGCTGTCACTCTGGAATGTAAATGACCAAGAGCAGAAATAAACCCCACTCTAAACTGGCTGATCTACCTTTCCAGATAGGTTTGTTTTTCAGAATGTAAATATCATGACAGTTGTTGTAATGAGAAGGACTACTGCAAATGAGGTCTTGTAATAGGGAGTGGGGGCTCAGCTCTTCAGCAAAGACAGCTGGGGTTTAGAGCCGACAAGCAAAGTTAAGAGGTGGGAGCAAGGGAATGGGTGGAAGACATCAGAGATGAGGCGCTCTCGTTATATTGACCTGGCAGGATTCTTGCTGAAGGCAGGTCTTCTACATCAAAGCTAGGGTGAAACTTTGATCAGGTATTAGGGAAGGGATTCTCACCAAACGGACAACATGGTTCTTTATTTTTATCTACTTAGTAAGTTTTTTTTTTGTTTTGTTTTGTTTTCTTTTTGAGAAAGGGTCTTGGATCACACTAAGTCACCCGGCTGGCTCAGATTCATGGCAATCCTCTTCCCCCAGTCTCCTGACAGCTGGGATCACAGGCATGCACCACCACACTCAGTGTGGACAGCAGGTTTCTTGCTAAGACTGGTTGGCCAGGATGGGCCGAAGCTTGGATCTAGACCAGGGACGGTTCAGGAGAGTCTGACTATGGGGTTGGGTCAAGGGAGAAGTCAGCATGCCTGTGGGCCTGACAAGAAGAGGTGGGCCAATCAGATGCTTGGACTGACATGCTCAGGGCAAGTCAGCAGACAGCGAGGTGAAGAGACAGGCAGTGCTGGGACTGGGGCTGATAAGGAACACCCCTGAGGAGCAGTGGAGGCCAGGGTGTGGGAAGAAAAGAGGGGGACTGATGCAGTGAGATGCAAAGAAACAACCAACACCATTAAGGGGGCTCAAGCTGCTTTACTTCCTGGACCTACAAAGCGTGATTGACACTCTGAGGCCATCTGAATCTGTCTCTCTGCTCAGAGCAGTTTCTTTTAAACGCCACACTCCAAATTCCCTAGAGGAATCCTCGAGACAAAGAATTCAAGTATGATAAATGTCTGCAAATCATGACCCAACATGTAACTCTGACATTCTTTCCGCCCCCTCTTCAGCAAGATTTCCCTGAGCCATGTTGGGTTCATTTTTGGTCTGCTTCAGTGCTGAGGTGTTGGGGGCCTCTGAGGCTTTATCATACTAATAACTGGGGGCTAACTCCACAATGCACGACCCATTTTCATTAACAAGGAGGGTTAATGGGAGGGGGTAGATCACAGATGAGCCTAAATAATGGTACCAAACTGCCTGTATTTACTGAAAAGAAAACTAATACATTAAATTTAAAAAAAAAAATGAGTTCAAGTAACCTAACACCACAAACTTCCAGGTAAGCCCAGGTGTCTCAGTCAATGGCTACATCGCCTGTCCCCATCTCAGAACATCACATGGGCTCCTGTGTGTATTCTCCCCCCTTGAAAGCAGGAACTCCTCCCTCCCAGGTCACTCAGTTTACCCCGCATGCCAAAACAAGTGAGGACACTTGGCGTAGATTTATTCACTGCTTCCCCTTTAGGGCACATCTGAACCACTGTTCTCACCTCTTCTCTCACCTCTAAACAGTCAGCCCAGGCAGACATCAATGAAGTGACCTTCCAGGTCACCTGTCACTATGGACTCATGAAAACTGAAAGGGGAGAAGGGGTCTCTGCTGTGAAGGGAGCAGGGAGCCAAATAATAGATGCACCATCATAAGGCACTTGAGAATCCTCACAGACCTGAAGACTCACAAACACAGGACAGTGGCCCTGCAGAGCTCCCAGACACCCTCTGTTCCCTTGCAGACTCAGACAATTAAAATCTCCTTTCTTTACTGCTCAGTGTCACCAAGAACCCAGCTCAGAGTCAAAGGCAGCCCCTAACTCCTCTCTTCACACACCCCCATTCAGAATGCTGCCTCTCATTCATTCAATAGACATTTATTGATCTCTACTCTGAGCCAAACACCTTAAAATGTGTTCCAATGCAGAAACAAACATGGAACGGAATGACTATTACAATACGGAAACTAATTGGTCAATTCTAGGCAGGTTATACATGTGAAACGCACTGGATAATAGCTACAATTCTTTTTTTTTTTTAACTCTTTAGCTTCTCATGAAGATTTTTCAATGCCATTGAGAATTTTTAACTTGTTGCATTTTTAAATTATAACCATAGAGAAAAAATAGTGCTATTTTAACCTAAGCTTAAGACTCTCACAAGAAGCCTCTCATGCCAATCCACCCTCTGGGGTTCCCAGAAGGCACCCCACACACCTAAAAGGCAATAGAAACACAAACTTTGTTGTATAGGTCCCATGATCCCAGGTGACTAGGTTGGTATCCCTGAAATGGCATCACACGGACTAAAGGTCTCAGGATCTTGCACGTTGCAAAGAAGATGCAGGCCTTCTCTGTCTGGCCAGTTCCCAGTGTCCCCAGGGATCATGGGTGCTAGAAGCAGATCCCTGGTCTTTGTTTACTCAGCTCAGCCAGGGGGAAAGGGCCCATGTGCACACCAGCTTATTTCTCTGCCTCCTCTGTAATTCATGTTACCCCAGGTCCCTTGTCAGGACACCCTGATCTGCCCTCCTCAGCCACCTACTGGAACCCAGTCCTTCCTCCCTTCAAGTGAACAGCTTGCCACTGCTGTCTGTTGAGAAGAGTCTCCATTGTAAAAATCCATGCTCCATCTATGCCACCCACATCTCCTCCCATTCCTCTTCCCAACCCCCACACCTCTGTCTTTCTAATTATCCCAAAGAGAAGGAAAGATTAAAAATTAATGCCTGAGGATGGAAGTCAGAGATGTCATTATTTTGATTCAAACCCCAGGCATGCAAGAATGAGATCTAAGCTGTGGGAGCAGGGTAACCCTGGGTGGCTTTCGGAAAACCTTGATTAATTGGAACTCACCTCTAGGTAACCAGTTTCTCCACCTCTAGTGTTGGGTTTTTAGGGGAGCCCATGAATTATAACAAATGACATTCATAAAACATATTCCAGTGAAGATTTGACTGGCAAGTGTGTCTTTGGCTCATATACAACTCAAACCCTACATTCCAGAGCCCTGAGAATGGCAATTTAATGTAAAGATTGACGGGGTCAGAGTGGTCCCTACAGGAATGTTACTTGAAGGAAGATGTACTGCAGACTTGTAGGAAGATGCACTATAACAGAGGTTTACATCAGAAGGAATTTTGTGGCCACAGTTAATCAAAAGTAACCCTAAGCGAGCGAGCGGCAGTTCCTCAGCTCCCGCCCCCTCGACTCCCCCAGGATGTCACTTACAGACGCAGAGTCCGCCAGGCCGAGGCAGCCATATGACAGGAATCCTGACAGACGCCATTTGATGGCTGATGTCTTCAAGTGCCATGTGTCTCATGGTCCTCCCCGCAGTTGTCATGATGAACTTCCCAACGCTCACCATGAAGATACACAGACTTGTAGGTTAAACAAATGATCCCAAATGAAAACCTCCCAAAGCTGTGAGCTCAGCAATACCAGACAATTGAGGTGACATTGCCACCTGCTCCCCTTCACTTTAAAATGCTGTTCTAGCTATTTTAAAGTAGGAATGCGTGAAAACAGCACCAGCCAACAGGGGAAACATAACATCTAAAGAGATCAGGTGAGTATAGGGCTTTGACACATGTGCCAGTCCTGGATCACTTTGTAGGATACAGAAGGAGATGTGGCTCTATTACTACTTTTATTTTCTTAAATGTGTGTGTGTGTGTGTGTGTGTGTGTGTGTGTGTGTGTGTGTGTGTGTAAGAGAGGGAGAGAGAGAGATTGAGAACATGCATGCTACAGCAGGTATTGGTGGTCACAGGACAACCTCGAGGTGTTACCTCCCTCCTTGCTTCTTGTTGGAGACAGGGTCTCTCTTGTCGTTTGCCAGTGGGAAGGCCAGACTAACTGGCCTTAGAGCTTCGGAATTCTCACTCCATCACCCATTGCTCAGGCCCTTGTAGACTGCACACAGGAGATCCCTTGTCTATACCTTTCTGTGTGCGATGGGGAGCTGAGCTCCAAACCACAGGCTTGCAGAGCAAGCACCTTTCTCCACTGAGCCACGTGCCCAGCTCTTCTTACTACTCCTTATTATTGGTCCTGTCCCTCTTCCATCCTGAGGACTCAGTAACTTGGTTCTGGAAGCCGGTGTGGGGCAGGACAGAAAAGCAACGGTCACTCCTGTGTGCTCATGTTCCAGCTCTCCTCATGCAACATCCCCGAGATTACACCAATGGGGAGTGGCCACCTGTGAGGTGAGAGGTGTCTGTGTCATCCTTCAACTTTTAGCACCTTTAAGGGACAAAGATAACTGGAATTTCCAAAGATCTCCAAAATGAGATTTTAAAAACAAAACCTGCCAGATCTTCCTCATTAAAATTTATCTAGGGGGCTGGAGAGATGGCTTAGTGGTTAAGTGCTTGCCTGTGAAGCCTAAGGACCCCGGTTTGAGGCTCAATTCCTCAGGACCCACGTTAGCCAGATGCACAAGGGGAGTCGTGCATCTCGAGTTCGTTTGCAGTGGCTGGAGGTCCTGGAGTGCTTCCTCTCCCTCTCCCTCTCTCTCTGTCTCTCCTTTCTCTCTCTGTCACTCTCAAGTAAATAAAAATGAACAAAAAGTAAGAAAAAAGTTTATCTAAAATAACAAAACATTAGCATTCATTTTTATAACTAAGGAAGGATCTTTTATTCTCTACAAAAAAAAAAAAAAAAAAAAAAAAAAAAAAAAAAAAACCAACTTGAAGGAGAAAAGATTGGAGCTCTTCACCACCTTCTGGGCATCATCCCGTTACTTGATGGAAGGTCATGGACCTGTCTGTGTCTCACATCCTTCGACCACCAGAGATGACACCAGTTGCTCTCCTGTGAAAAGTGCAGGTCATGGTGCACCCAACGGCATTAGAATAATGCAATATAAGGTGACACTGGGGCCACTGATCACCATTCTCCCTGAAACTCCTTGACATCTATACCTGAAACGTGAGTCTGCCACATCCAGATGCTTGCCAAATTCCACTCCTCAGATGCAGTTCCCTTTGTCTGGGCTCAGTTTTCTCTTGGCTTTGCCTTACCCTGGAATAGAAACTTATTACAAAACAGTCAGGCTTCTGTGGCTCTGACCAGGTCCTTGGGACTCGAGGTTGTAGGGGCAGAGATCAGACCTGGTGGGCACCCTGAGTGACATTACTGCCCAGGACAACTGCAGCAAACTGCCAGAGGCCACTGTTCAGCCAGGCATTCCTGTGCTCTCACACAGCAAAACTCCATAGGCTGTATGGCTTAACTGAGCACACAGGCCTCCACGTGGCCTTAGTTCTGTGTGCTTGTGGCCCTGGTGTGTTCTTCTTACAGGGCCTCCGTTCATTCTGGAGGAGGACCTGTCATTAGGACCATGATCAACCTTAATTGCCACCCTAAAGGCCCCAGCTCCAAAGACAATGACATCAGGAGTGAGAGTTTCGACACAGGGACTCGAGGAGGGCATGATTCAACCTTCACAACCAGCATCTACCCCAGGCACAGGACCTCTATCCATCTTCCTGTTTCAAGTTCCCCCAACTGTGCTTCTCCCTCGGGCCTCTCCATGAAGATCTCCAGTTCTTTCTCCTCCAGTGAACCTTCCCTGGATTCTTCAAACCCCCAAAAGAAAGACACTTGCCTAATATCCCTGGTTGAACTGAACCTTGTCTCCATGACCTAAGAACCTAAGCTCATCATTGTAACCCTGGCACTTCTTACTGTATCTGGTTGGCATGCAATAGGTGCTCAATAAATAAATGCCCATGAGTGGATGGATGGTAACTAGTCCTGAGCTGTCTCACATCTCCCCACTGAGATGAGGGAGGGGCCAGCTCTGACCCCTCTGAGAGTTTCTGCCCATACTCAGGCCCATCCTCCTCCACGAATGTGAGGTGTGCTATGGTCAGGCCTCAGTGACCAGCCCCATCGCCTGGCTAACTCCCCTGCCTTCATGCCAGCCAGACAGGCCGGCCAGCCAGCCTGCGACCTGTCAGGAGGCTGAGCAAGCTGGAGCTGCTGCTTTCCCAGCTCCACAGAGCTGCAGCAGAGTGGCCAGGCCAAGGAGCCAGCAATCAGCCATGGCACAGAGCTAGAGGCCTAGCCAGTGGGCTCTTCTTCACCCAGCACCTAGTGTCATATGTATGGACCCAACCACATCGCCAGTACCTCGGGCTCAGTCCACTGTGTAGGAGAAGATGCCTCTACAGCGTGTCTGCTTCACACGCAGCCTGCAATTCACTGCGATGGGACAGTGGAAAGCTGAAGGCAAACGCGAGCATGGTCCAAGGTGAACAAACTGCCACACAGGCCAGTCCCACCAGAGTGTGTGTGTGTGTGTGTGTGTGATGCCACATGGGCCAGACCCACCACAGTGTGCATATATGTGTGTGCGTGTGTGTGTGTGTGAGAGAGAGAGAGAGAGATGCCACATGGGCCAGTCCCACCACAGTGCGTGTGTGTGTGTGTGTGTGTGTGTGTGTGTGTGATGTCATACAAGACAATCCCACCACAGAGTGTGTGCATCTGTGTCTGTGTCTATGTGTGATGCCACACGGGCCAGTCCCACCACACTGTGTGTGTGTGTGTGTGTGTGTGTGTGTGTGTGTGTGTGTTAGGTATAACTGCAAAAGAAGTAGGAAAAGGTCATTTAAAGCCTAATGGAGAAATGAAATGGTAGTGAGGTCCTGCACTGTAGTAGACACTCTTAAGTTTAACCCCTGACCCAAGTCTTTGCCTCCAGAAAATGGGCTGTGAAAGCCTATATAAAGGGAGCTGGGGTATACAGCTCAGTGGTAGAATGGGGTTTTCTGTTTGTTTGTTTGGTTGGTTGGTTGGTTTGAAAACATCTCCCTTTGTAACTTTATTTTACTAGAGTGTTTTTAAGGCCAGTTTCACTCTAGCTTAGGAGGGCGTGGGACGCATGCCGTTCCCTAACCTGTCCTCAAACTCCTGCCACTCTTCCTGCCTCAGCCTCTCAGGTCACACAATTAAGGGCATGGGCTACCATACCCAGCTGGGCAGAGTGCTTTCCTGCCATGCACGAGGCCTGGCATTTGATCCCCAGCACTAGAAGAACAATAAAAATAAATAAACAAGCCTACACCAAAAGCCTGCGGAAGGTCCACATGAAGGGACAGGAACTCCCAGGACTTCCTGCATGCAGCAGGGGCCTAATGCTCCTCTCCCTATTCCTGGTTAATTGGCTGGGTTTTTAAATGCTGTCTGAAAAAGTGTACTAAATGCGGTCATCTCCGCCTGGGAAGATTACTTTGTTTTGTCTTCCTTCTGAGCCTAGAAGGAAGTACAGTTGTCTGGTTCCCATTGTTGCACAGCAAGGACAAGGGCGCCTCCACCAGGAGAAGCTTCAAAGGCATCACTGCTTCAAGATGCTGTATCCAGGAGTTTCCAGAGCCCTCCAGCCACAGACACACTAATGTTTGGTCACATCTGCAATTCCACCCACTCTGTCACTAGGTCCTCACTAATACAGACCTCCTGCCTCTTCCTCATGTCATCACACCCACGCACCTGCTCTGATTCATGCTCCAGACACCATCTAGCCTTCCTCACTGGATGTCTCAAACCCATGCACAACTCTGGCGTGTCTGCTTCTCTTACATATTGTTGCTCCCTCTTCTGCTCATGAGCAGACACAATAAACCAAGAGAACAAGATCCACCTTCACTGGAGCAGACAAGGAGGAGGACCACACACCCACATGTGCCAGCTTTCTTCCAGAAGTATGGGGCGGGGGAGGGTCCTGTGTGCCAGGGATGAAGAGATGGATGATACCAGGCCCCAGACCTGGAGGAGGCATACGGAGGAAACAGTTAACAGCTGCCAAGGCTGCACCTGAGCAAGGTGTAGAAACATGGTGAGGATCCATTCTTCCAAGAGGAATGAGGAAGAGCCTGGGAACAAGGTCCTTCCTGAGCAGACATGACATGTAAGCAACAGCTGAGTGAGGGGATGGCATGAGGGCTGCTCAGACACCGAACATCAGAGTCGACCTGGCAAGGGGAGATGAGAGGCAGAGGGTGAGAGGACATAGTTCCACCCACCTCCACTTACAGAGTGCTTACACGGTGCCAGGCACAGTGCTGCTGGCTTCATGGCTATGCATAATGAAGCACTGCTGGGGACATGGCTCTAGGAGGTCAGGGAGCACTTCCAGGGTTAGTCTGAGGTCAAAGATTTCATGGGGACTGAAGAGATGGCTTAGCGGTTAAAGCACTTGCCTGTGAAGCCTGAGGACCCATGCCCAATGCTCCAGATCCAGGTACACAAAGGTGACGCAAGTGCACAAGCTCACACATGTGCACAAGGTGATGCACACATCTGGAATTCGACTGTAGTGGATGGAGACCTTGGCACACCAATTCTCTCTTTCTTTCATAAAGTAACAAAAAAATGCATGTATTTCGGCTTTCACCCAGCACCCTGATTGTTGGACATGGCATAAAGTGGCCACGCTGGGGTGATGGCTTCTCCAGAGAACAGAGTGAGGACTCAATGACCAAGGTGGTGGTCACTGGACTCTGGCAGAGTCATCTGCCAGAAGAGAGCAATGCACTGCTGCACTCAAGGCAGGAAACCCTGGGCCCATGACTAGAGTGGAAGGACAGGGCAGAGGAGACACGAACACCAGGTCCACTGCAGCTGCGGAGCAAGCGCGTTTTTGCCCTCTGGGAGGTGGCAGAGACATCAAATGATGTAGATGCAATGACTCCCGTGAAGAAGAGAGGCCAGCGGGGCAAGCATGGCCAAACAAGCTCTCTGGAAGTTCCATGCTTGACAATCTAGAGCCATTCAATTGCAAGAAGAATCCCAAGTTTCCCTGCTCTAAAGTCATTTTAAAACTGAGCTCTGGGAAGCTTTCATGCTGAGAAGGTGACAGCCAGGAGAGCATTCAAATCAACCTCCACTGTCAACCACTTAGACATGGAGTATCTCTGAGATGCCCAGCACGATGCCTGTATTACAGTGCTCATCCTCCATGGGAAAGCTCTGCTGTGAAGGACAAACTTCTAAGAAAAGGTAGAGAGAAAAATCAATCAGAAAGTCCTTCCCTTGACTGATCAATAGGTGTCTGGCAAGGAAATTTGACTTCTCCTATCTGAGCTAAGTGGGTTCTTGCACAAAGCAGTACTTGCCCAGCTGGATTTCTGTCTCTGGTGATTAGAACCCCAGGTGTCCCCAGCATGGTCCTGACTCAGCTAGAGATCTCAATTTGACAGGGAAGCAGAGGGAGTCACTTTGGCCAGGGCAAGTCAGCAACGGGGGAGAGAGGAGCTTCAAGAGCTCTGCAAGGGTCCCATCCCCAGCACAGGGTGCAAAAGGGCACACTGGTATCTGCAGCCCACTGCCTGATGACTATGTGGCCAGCTCCTACTTGTCACTGATGTCCCCACCCCAAGGAGCCTGTCCCAGAGTAGAGGCCCCTTATGCCCAGCTCAGTTAACCCACCATTCCATAGTAAGACATGTTGTACATCTAGTTTTGTGGAGTAGCTGCATACATTTGTGAGGTAGAAACAAACATCCCCCAGAATGGGAGGGGGTACTCAATGAGTAAAGCGTTTACCTTGCAAACAGCAGACCTGAATTTGGATCCCCAGGACTCATGTCAAAATACCAGGCTCACCTGTCGTCCCAGCACTCACTGGGGAGGCAGACATAGGGAATCCCTGGGGCTCAGTGACTAGCTTGTCTGGTAGACTCTAGGTTCAGTGGGAAGCCCTGCCTCAAAGAACAAGGTGGACAGCAATAAAGGAAGCCCCCTGACATTGACCTCTGGCCTTAGTATGCATACAAAAATACACACTCATACATACATACATGCACACATATCACCACACACATACACATGAAAAAAAATCCACCAATCTACAAACTTTAGAGCATATACTTTATATCCAGTGAAAAAAATTAAAAATGAATATGAAACTGACTCAGCAGGTAAGAGTGCCTGCTGCACAAGGGTGAGGGCCTGGCAGGGGACGAGGGCTTGTGATCGCCGGAGTTAGATTCCCCAGCGCCCATGTAAAAAGAAAGAAAGAAAGAGCTGGACATGGCCACACACACAGGTAACCCCAGTCCTGTGGGGACAACACGAGCCAGAGGATCACTTGGCTTGTTGGCCAGTCAGTGTGACTGAAAGCAGCAGCTATAGAGCCAGTAACAGACTCGATCTAAGGACACACACAGAAGAGCATTCTCCTCTGACCCCGCACGTGTGCACATGGGGGCACACACTTATGTACACGTGTGCATACACCACACACCACACTGCACATACTCCATATACACATGGCAAAAAATTTACTCCTTTCTTCATGTCCCCACCTTGCCTACTTATTTTCTTTAGCACATAAGCCACTGTCTGCAAACAGACCATGCTGCTGCCCAACATGGGTGCCATGAACTCCATGTAGATATTTAGGTTTTAATTACTTACTTACTTACTTAATTTCCCTGAGCCTAGAACCATGTCATTTCAATCCTTGTTGAATACACAAATAATGGAATTTTGTAACACTAAACAAAAATCTAAGAGCCAGAAATAACCTGGAAACAACTTAAATGTACATCTCTGCAGGAATAGTTATGAAACAGTCATTAAAAGGCAGGAGATAGGTGTCTCTGCAGTGCTCTGATTACACTATGTTAAATAAAAAAAGCAAGTTTCCTGAAATTGTGTGTAGTATTATTGTTTCATCTTATTCAGAAACACAAGCCAACAATAATAAAGAATTTTTTGAAAAATTATAGCCAGGTGTGATGGTGCACATCTTTAATTCCAACGCTGGGGAAGCAGAGGTAGGAGGATCTCCATGAGTTCAAGGCCACCCTGAGACTACATAGTGAATTCCAGGTCAGCCTAGACTATAGTGAGACCCTACCTCAAAGAAAAGAAAATACAAATTAAAAAATAACCTCAGGAACAACAGAAACCAAACTGTTAATGTCAGTTACCACAGGATAGAATCAGGGGAAATAAGAATTTTTATCCTGAATTCTTCTGTGATATTTGAAATTGTAATGTGTGACTTGGATTTAAAACCAAATCCTGTATAGTGCTCTGAGGAAAAACAGGAATCCAACATTGTGACCTGTCCTACAGATATATAGAGCATTTCACTTGATTAACAGGTAGCAACCTCCTAGCTAGTTTATTTCCTTTCATCCCTATAATTAAGTAATGCTATCCTCTTCTGCATAGAGCCCAGTGGTCAGACAGGGCCATACAGTAGCACTGCACATGAGCTCAACTTTCTGCAAATATCAAGCAATATTATAGAAGCTTCACATCCCAGCTGAGCCCTAAACCAGCTGCTTCATCCACAGGTGATGCAAACAAAACCAGGTACATGAGAAGCACCCTTACTGGTCAGGATGGTGGGATGCAGAAAAATCGAAGCTAGGGAGCATTCTGCCTTATCTCGGTTCATCCCACAGTGGTCCTTCCCTAGACTGAGCACACACATGTGTGCACGTGTGTGTGTGTGTGTGTGTGTGTGTGCACATACAGCAATGCCACAAGGATCTGATGCCACCCCACCAGTAACTCACACATGCTTGCAGAGACTTCCCATCTCCCCAGCAGACGCCTGCCTCACTGCTGCTGCCTTTGTGGGATTTTCAGCCAACTCCCCCTAAAGAGGAGCTCTCAGCTCACCCTGGTATCTGAGCCAAAACATGGTGCAGTTGCCTTGCAGCTCCACGGACAAGACATGCCAGGCTGCACACTGTGAAGGTTTCTCATCTTCTCACTTGATGCAAATGGGGTGTGTGTTTACCCACAAACACATACATGCACACAACAACAGAAGCACCATTGCTGCCAAAAGAAACCACTGAAGTGCTATTTCTAGAAGCCCAGAACAGTCATCCAGCAACATGGAACTCAGTCACAATGACTATCAGGGCAAACAATCTCATTCCTTCTAAGAAAGGTTTTAACCATTGCCCAGAAAATTCAGTGGAAAATGAAATGTGATACTCTATTAAGCCTTATTTTGCCAGCACAAGTGAGGGCTCACCCAACCATGGAGAGTCATTAAAATGGATCTTACATATATCATTATAAATTTAATAATCACCATGACGGCTAGAGTTCAAGTTAAAATGAATGTCAGCTGAGCATGACCAATTGATGTCACCCCAGCTGCCACTGAGCCTCACTTGGGGTTGTATCCTCCTTCCAGAGGCTCCATGTACATGTGGACCCAGCCCAGCCTGAGCCAAGAACAGATGGGAAACGCAGACAGCTACACCTAGCCAAGGAGGAGCCATCATAATTGCGTATCATCTCGGTGCACTAGCCCAATTAAAATGTTCTGCGGTGTCAGAGGTCCCAAATGCTCCTCCACTGAGTGTCTGGACACCAAACCCAGCTTATGCACAAATACAGTCATTCCTCATGTTGCTCTTCACAAGCAATTCTCCTGCTGTCTCTCAGAAAGCTCGTGCTGAAATAAGATGTCCAGCAAGCTACACACTTGGTAAACAAACACCATGAAACAAATTCCACATTCCCAGGTGCCTGAAACAGTGGGTGTTCTTCCTGAATTACAGTGGCCACAGTCTCAAGAGTGGGTTTTTTTAAGGAATGAAGTCAGTATCTTTGTTTTTAAAATGCATTTCCATTTATTTTTATCCTTTGATAGGGTAAAAGATATCCTTTCATACATACACTCACACAAGTACACATACTCACCCAGCTAAAACATGATGAGCTGAGCTGGAAAGTGAGTTTTCACTTTCATGTGCATTTCTTTCACACTAGGAAGAATGGATCTTTGCGAGCACAAGGGAAGAGACAGCATGCCCGAAGTTTGTCCACCATCACACATGGCAGAGGAAATGCACAGAGCCTGGCCCTTTGCCTCTCAGTTAACCCTTGCTAGCCCTGGCACAGTCATGCCTGGTAAATAAAAACTCAGCCTCAACTTCCTTCCTAGACAGCCAGCCGCACAATGCTCCTCTCCAACATGCCTAGCTTTTGAAGACAATTTGAACTTTAACTGGCAGACATGAGACCTGGGTGACTATGGCTTTCAGACCAATGACAGCAAATGGTCTGTACTCAATGGGTCATTTTAAATGGCTGTGGCATTCTCACAAATGGGGCTAGTAAGTACAGCAGGATATGTTTGTGATCCATGTTCACAAGATCCAGTGGACTACACAGAGAAAATCTCCAACAAAACCCACGGGAAGAAGCAATGTTTTTAATGGTGCTAAGTGTATATGAACTCCAAAGGGGCTACAGCACAAATAAACACATACTTGATTGAAAAACACCAGTACTTCTCTTAACTTTCTTAAAGCCTGAAACTCTTTGTCTTTCTATTACATGATTCTTTTCTTTATCTCTCCACTTAACTACCAACAAATCAAAACAGCCTTAAAAGGGCAAGGCCTGGGCCACCACACTACCTCCTTAACCAGAGAAGACAGACAGGTAGAATCAATGAATAAACATCTGCTGATACTCAGAGCTACACTGAACCACGCCGAGCTGAGCTAGACCACGCTGCAGCAAGCTGGACCGCGCTGAATCAAGCAGGACCACACTGCGCCGAGCCCAATGACACTGTACCAGGCCAAGCAACTCCAGCACCAAGAAGCAACAAAGTTCAGTCACTTACCCTCTTTTGGTCTTCCAGTCCATGAGTGACCAGCTTTCTCGGCTGCTGCTGGCTGCCCTCAGAGATGGACTCCATTTCCCAGACATAAAATCCCAGTCTCCCTCAGCGGTGCTTCTCTCTCCAGCACAGCGATGAGGCCCACATGCAAGAGGCGCGCCCTCACCCCTGCAGACCTAGTCCGCCAGAAGGAGGGATGTCTGTTCTTCAAAGGCCCTCCTGTCTTCTTAGGAGCCACTTGGGAAGCTTGCTCATCACCATGGCACTGGTGCCGGGGAAGGCTGCTGCCAACATCATGAGAACAGGAACTGGGGTTCTACTGAGGGCCTGCAGTTCACTTCACCAGAACCCAAAGGACAGACTGGGGTAAAGAAGAGTCCATATCCTGGGGCATGCGCCACATTTCTGCTCCCCAGAAATCCTTTTCTTTATTGTCTGCTTGGCACGAATAATTTATATGTCAGTAACAATGTAAATGGGCATTTAATCCACGGAGCTGATAACATCCACATCCCTCTCTGGCAGCCCCTGGCTCCCATAAGTCACCATAAGTACCACGTTGCCAGCCACCCCGCGGAGCTCCTGCCTGTGCTCGTCTTTGCCGTGGCTCCCCTCCTGGCTGTCATCTTCCTGCAGTGGCACCCAGACCTGAGGGAAAAATGTTCAGTGGTCAGGTTTGTCTTCTGTAGAGAAGTGTGGGAGCAGGCTGGTCTACCCACCATCTGGAGCCACACGGCTAAGCCCAGCCACAGCCAGCGCTCTTCCTTCGAGACCCTCAGCACTTTGACCACATCCATGGGCAGCACACCTGAGGGTTCCTTGCTTCTCCTGGTCTTGAAAGAGCAGTACAACCCCATAAAGGAGGAATTATCTTTCCAACCTGCATGGGGAGCCTCACCATCATTGTAGTCCGAAAAAGGCATGATGAAAGAGAGAGAAAATGGCCTGTGAGGCCCAGAGCATCGTCATTCCCCATTCCCGTCGTTACAGCTGCTGGAGACAGCCGAGCACCAACGGGGAAGACGAGACTCCCTAGATCTCAGAGAGTGAAGTAGCTGTGGCACAGAGCAGAGCTGCATTCCCAGCCTGGCACCTGCAGGCTGAGCAGCACCAGTCACCTCCTGTCTGACGTCACAGAAACCGGAGGGGCAGGGAGGGAGGAGAGAGGACGGGACCACTGCACAGAAAAAAAAAAAAATTGCCACTGGCTGTACCCTTCCCTGAACAGTTTGAGAGGTAGAGACAGGTCTGAGAGTCTGTAGAAGGGTGCATTAATAGACAATTATGAATGCCTCTTCCCACAACATCAGCACCATGAGGAAAGAGGGGCCGAGGGGAGAAAGGGCTGTATTAAAAAGGCACCAGTGTCTCGCCAACATTTTTTAACCAAATGCTAGCTACTCTGCACTTGGGGTGGTGCCAGTCTTGGGGAAAGCTGAGGCCAGATCCGGACACAGCCTGCATGAGACAGACACCCACAGCTGTCCCTCCCATAGGCCACTTTGGACTGAAGCTGAAGCCATCACCCATCACAAGATTTCTGTTCTGCTCCATGCCAAAGCAGGTGGAAAGGCAGTCATGAGCCTTAGTTACAGGGCACAGGTGGCTTGTGAGGAAAGAAGGGGACTGGGTGCCTGGTAGAGAAGCTGCCAGAAGAGTAGCTTTGCAGGGGCACCCCCTAATGTCAGAGGCTTGCCCTATACAGCATGCCATGAACACCTGACCAAAACATTTTGAAGTCACAATGTTCTGATCGAAATAGAATCAACAAGGAGACAATTGTCCAGAAGAGGGCCAGCAGAGGTGGCTGACATGACGGAAGTCCTATGAGGACCCAGTAAATAACTACACACCCTCCAGGCTGCTAGTCAGAACCCTGGCCACAGCACTGTCAAGGGGTCCCTGCAAAAGCAAGCCCCAGATTCATTCTTGTTAGCCCTGGCAAACTGGCTCCCAGGTGTACCCTTTCTAGAATCCCAAGGGACACCTGAAACTAGAGACTCAGACAGATGCAGCCCATCGTGAGTCTCAGTTCTGTACCTTCCTCACTGTGGACCTTAAGCAAGAACCCTAACTTCTCTGACTCTCAGCTTTCTCATCTATAAAGAAAAGAAAGTGATGAGAACATACAGGGGTGGAGAGACCCAGCCACCTACTGCTGTGCTGGGAATGATGAAGGAATAACTTGTACAGAACGCATGAATTGCCCCAGAGGCTGGGATGTCTGCCTCATGCCTGGTGTCACCTCTGACTCTGCATATCCCTTCACTCCACAAGCTTCTGGTTTTGCTATGTGCCAATTACCTTGCTACAAATAATCTTTCTTTTAGCCTTCTGTTAAAGATCAAACAAATTGGGTAAAGCAAATGACATAAAATCACACAGCTAGGAAGCTGTGGTCTGGAATTTGAACCTGGGTCTGACTTCAAAGTTCCTGCTCATAGCCAAGCTGCTCTGGGATGATCACAACCATTTGGTTTTTTCATAAGCAGCCTGAGTTCACAGTCCACACTTTCTATAGCTCCTGGCTGTCTTCACAAATAATAATGAAATGTGGGGAAAAGCCCTGCCCAGAAGGGTCTCAGCCTGGTAAGGCCTTCTCCAGCTCTAGGCTGCACCTAAATCTGAGAAGAGCTCTGTGCTTTGCACCTCATCCTGAGCTAGTGCTCTCTCCTGAGTGAGACCTTGTCACATCCCATCACACCAGCCAACGCACATATACCCTAAGTGCATATGGGACAGACATGGCACAACAGAAATAGCTCCCAGCCACTAGCAGGGAGTGAGGGGAATGTGTCACACCTCCTGTGAACCTTTTGTTTTCTCTAGAAGTCGCCTCCACCAGTTCTATGGCCACTGTGATCCTGCATCCTGGTGCCAGGGCTGAGGAGCCACAGGAAGAAAGGATGCTGCAGTCAGCTAGCTGCCACATCCTATCACTTCCTGATTGGCAAGGGGCATGTACTGTATAAGAGCAATTACACATGCAAAAGTTCTTGTTTCTTACTGCCAGGAATGTCTCAGAAGTTCAAATACAATGTGAGGGGGAGCACAGAGACAGAGCTAAGAAACATTGAGCTGGACTCCCAGGAAGTGAACATGCTTGCTGGACTGATCTTGAATCCAGGCCCACCGCAGCAGCTTCCCCTCCATGTCACACATTAGCCAGAAGCCCTGACAAGGCACAGGGACACAGGAAGCTAGCTTCACCATCAGGTTGTGGGGAGCCTGTGGGCAAGCCCCAGCTTCAGGAAGCTCAAAAGAAAACCGCATGTTGCAGACATCTGAACACACTGCCAGGGGTTCCTAGCCCAAACATAGTTTATACAGGACTTCAACTTCCAGTCCCAAACTTGCCCCAGCCTCCTTCCTGAAGGACCAGTATAGAGGTTCAGCCTGCAAGGTGGCCAGGACAGAGTCCTTCATAGAGGTAAAGATGCTCTTCAGAAGGCCACTGCAGTCTCTGCTTGCTTAGCTCATTGTAAGCACCGGGTGGGAATTCCAGGCACTAAACAGCTCACAGTCTAGGGCTTGCCAGCTGGACCACTCCTGCCACAGTGTGGAATTTCTGAGCCCATTTCAGTCATTGTCTCAACACAGCCTTAAGTTTTCCAAGGTGTTTGTAAGTGGATCCTCCCCCGCAAGCTCTCTCCTGCGCTCCTTTCGGCAGAAGTTCCCGGCCCAGGTTTCAAATCTAGACTGAACATGTGGTCTGCCAGGTGGAAGGAGCTCAGCTTCCTCAGCGGGGTCTTGGGAAGGTCTCATCCCCAAGACCGAGCCTACAGTCAGTGGTGACAGAAGAAACCAGGCATTGCTTTAACCTTTCATCAATTGATCAATAAATAAGTTGTAGAAGGCAATGCGAAGGAGCGCCCAAGGAAGCATGGTGGGTTGGGGACTTTGAGAAGGGGAACTGTGCTCCCCAAAGGAGTCTGTTATCCAGGCACTAATGCTCCATCCCCGGTAAGGCTGACCCAGCGTCCAACCCCAGCGCCTTTATCTGTGCAAGCAAGAGAGCCAGCAGAGCATGCTCCCTCCCTCCTCTTTCCCAAGAAAAGAAAGGATCGCACACAAAAATAAGTCAGTAGGGCTCCAGCTGGGCCGCACAGGCTGGCCCTGCTGCTGCTGCCTCCGCAGCCTGAGTCCCTTTGCCAACAAGAAAGGAGCTGGCCCCCGGGTGCACACCCTGGAGGGCCTAGGCTCCTACGATGGGACGCCACCTCCTACCCGAGTGTGGGAGAGAGAACAAGAGCCCGGGCGAGCGCAAGGCCTGCCCTGGAGCGAGCTCGGACCCACCTCTGCCCATCCACTCGCGGATATAGACAAACACCGGGAGAAGACAGACAGGACGGAAGCAGGCATAAACACACACACACAGCTGGTCATATCACACACGGAGACGCACACCCATCAGAGCAACACACACAGGGCAACGTGGCGGACCCACATTCGGGTTCGGGTTCGGAGGTGGCTGGAAAGCTGGGGCCCCAGCAGAAAAGCACCCAACGCTTGTAAGCACAAGGGGAGACCCTGCACGATGCAGGGGGCGGCCACGCCACGCTACTCAGACCGAGCACCCCAGCGGCGCTCCCGGATGCCCAGGCCACCAGCAAACACTCGGGGGCCCGGCGCGAGGGGATACACCCAGAGCCACCACCGCCTGAGCGGGACGCACCGAAAGCCGCCCACAGAGCCCTCCTCGAGAGCACGGGACTGCACAACGGACGGCCAGCCTGGGGCGCGTCCACCGAGGGACACACGCCCACTCCGGATGGGGGCGTGTGCCAGCACCCCCGAGGCCGGGAAAGTGCGTCCCCAGCTGGCGGCCCCCAGCCTGGCCTCCGCTGCTGCCGGGGAAGTTTCCCAGCGCGTCCGTGGACAAGGCCCGCGGCGGGCTCTGGGGATGCGGCCGGGGCGGGGCGCTTCGCAGCTTCCCTTTCCTCGTTCGGCGTCCCGGAGCCCAGGCGAGCCCCGGGCGGCGCGTCCTCAGCCCCGCCCCGACCCCCAGCCCGCCCGGGTCATCCCAAGTCCGCGGTTCCTGGCCCATGCACTTGGGCGACAAACTTTCCGACGCCGGTCCCGGCGTCCCGCACCCAGGCCCGCCCGGGCCCCCGAGGCAGCGCCGGCTCCTACCTGCGCCCACCCGGCCTCGCGAGCCGTCTCCCGCCACCGCCGCCGCCGCGCCGCACTCGGGCCGGCGCTCCCCAGCCCCGGCCGCCGCCGCTCCCGCGGCTCCCGGCCTCCCGTTACCCCGGCAACCGCCTCCTCCTCCCTCCCGCCAGCCAACCAGGGAGGTTCATATGGCGCCTCCCAGCCAATGGGCGGCCTCGGCATCCCCGGCCCTCTAGCAGGGTCCCGAGTCTCTCCCCCTCCCGAGGACTGGAGAAAGCCGGGGCCTCTCCGGAGTCGGGGCTGGGGCCGGGCGGGCTCCGGCGGGAGCGGGCTTGTTCCTGCAGCGCCCGAGGGACAGGACAGGCTCACTGGACACTTCACGGACCCCGCGTGGCTGCAGATGCCGAGAAAGCCACCCTTCCCCTCGGGTCAGCTCCCGCCGGCCGCGCACAGCCCTCAGCCGGTTCCCGGGAACTGTCCAGCCCTTCGGAAGTCACTGCTGGGGGCTCCGTGCTGCCTGCGGGGCTTGACGGCTTGCAAGTTCTTCTCCACTAGGAACTCAAGTCCTCCTCCACGCCGAGACTAATGTCCGCTGTCTTGGACACTAAGAAAGGGGTCCTCGGGCTACTTAACAGCCTGGCCTTCGGAAACCAAGAGACAGCATACGGTTTCCTCTGCTCGCCCATCTCGGTGCGCTGGAGCTTTGTGAAACCTGAAAGCATCCCTTTGCCCGTGTCTCCCCGAGTGGTTCATTGCCCAAGTGTCCAGGTGAAGGGGCGCAGAAACCCCAGCCTAACTGCAAATTCAACAAAAAATTATCTCATCATCCGGGCTGAGCTCCGGTCCCTAGAAGAGGAGTAAAAGAGGAAAGCAGACATTCCAGAGAGACGCAGAGAACATTTTAATTCATCCATCCATTCATGTTCTGTCCCATGTGTGCGTGTATGTGCATGGGTGCACGAATGTGTGGAGACAAGAGGACAACCTCGGGTGTCATCCCCACCCTCAGGACACCAGTGGTTTTTGCTTGTTTGGGTTTGGCTTAGTGTGGTTTGGGTTTTGAGACAAGGGCCATCACTGGCCTGGACCTCACTTATTAAGCTAGACTAGCTGTCCGGGGAGCTTCAAGGATTGAACTTGGGTTCTTTGGCTTAGCAGGCAAACATCAACCACCTAGCCATCTCTCTAGCCTTTTGTTAGGTTTTTTTTTTTTTTTTCCTGGCAACAAGAAAGTAACTAATACACTCACTAAGATATCTGTTCATTATTTTGTGAATTAATTCATCATGAGGGTGAAGCCCTTATGACACAATCACCTCTCAATACCTCCTAGTATTGACAGGCAGATGCCACCACGCCAGGCATTTTACATGGGTGCTGGGCATTGAACTCTGAACCTTATGCGTGTGGGGCAAGCACTTTACCCACTAAGCCATCTCCCCCAGCTTCCTTCTCCTCCCCTCTTCCTCTCTTCTCTTTCCTTCCTCAAATTTCTCCTATTCCCTGCCCAGTCAAGACCCCCTTCAAGGTGTGGGGTGCCCCAGATGTAAAGAAGAGGAGCTAAGTTGGTCCTGAAGTGTGGGGGGGATGCTCTAACCTTTCCAGGTATTACAAGTGTCCCTGGTTTGCAACGTGTGCTCATAGACACACGTGGATCTTCCTGGACCATCCAATGAGGACTTCGTGAGCCCAGCACCCAGCTTTCCCCACAGTACTATGGACCCAGGCCGAGGAAGGGGGTGAATCTTCCCACTGAGGGCCCAGGACCCAGATGCAGCATGTGGGGGAGGATGTGTGAAGATGAGGCATTTCAGCTGGATGAATGCTTGTGCTTGCTTCATCATATCGGCACATCTTATACTACAGGGAACTGACATCCTGTGGCTGGTCCCATTGGAACTCAGTTAATCCCCACTAGGAGGTATTGAGAGGTGATTGTGTCATAAGGGCTTCACCCTCATGATGAATTAATTCACAAAATAATGAACAGATATATCAGTGAGTGTATTAGTTACTTTCTTGTTGCCAGGAAAAAAAAAATACCTAACAAAAGGCTAGAGAGATGGCTAAGTGGTTGATGTTTGCCTGCTAAGCCAAAGAACCCAAGTTCAATTCCCCAGGACCCACATAAAGCAGGCTCCTGTGGGAGCAGGCATGTTCCAGGCAGATGCCTGGTGTGGTGGCATTTGTCTGTAACAAGGTGGCACACGTGTCTGGAGTTTGTTTGCAGTAGCTGGAGGCCCTGGCATTGCCCATTCTCTCTCTCTCACGCTCGCTCACTCACTTGCTCGCTATGTGCCTCTTCCTTCTTCTGTCACTCTCCCTTTCTCTCTCAAATAAATACATAAAATGTTAAAAAGTGTGTTCTTAAGCTGGGCGAGGTGGTGCATGCCTTTAATTCCAGCACTCAGGAGACAAAGGTAGGAGGATTTCCGTGAGTTCAAGGCCATCCTGAGACTCCATAATGAATTCCAGGTCAGCCTGGGTTAGAGTGAGACCCCACTTCGAAAAAAAAAAAAAAAAAGCATGCCCTTTGCTGTATAAAGGCTTTAAAAATGCCTGACAAAAATCAGTTTAAGGGTGAAGGGGGTTATTTCCGCTCACTTCAGTTCTGTTACGGTCCACCGTGACAAGGCAGGCATGGTGGCAGGAGCCTGGGGAAGCTGGGCACATTCAGTCCCCACAGTGAGGAAATGGCAACGAATGCTGCCACTCAGCCAGCTCTCCCTTTGACACAGTGCAGGACTCCAGCCCTTGGGATGGTGCTCCCACAGTTCTGGCGGGTCTTCCCACCTCAGTTAACCTACCGAAAGAATTACTCACGGCCTTGCACCACCTAACTAAATAATCTCTCTCACACAAGTGATTCTCGATCCTGTCGAACTGATAACATAAGCATCATAGTGGGCTATTCTAAAAGTGGGTCTATGGGCTGAAGAGATGGCTTAGCAGTTAAGGCACTAGCCTGCATAGGAAGGGACCCAGGTTTAATTCCATAGTACCCACATAAAGCCAGATGCACAAAGTAGTGCAAGCATCTGGAGTTTGTTTGCAAGCTAGAGGTCCTGGTGCACCCATTCCCCCCCCCTCATTTCTCACATAAATATTTTTTAAAACTTTAAAGTGGATCTATGAAAAATGCCAGTGTCTCCATTTCCTGTCTGCATTTTTCTTGCCATGTGACTCCCAGTATCACCTCCAGACTCCGCAGAGCAGCCACCGGCGAGAAGGCCTTACTTGCTGTACCCTAGAGCCAGAAGTGGAGTAGATCTTTGGTCCTTATAAGTCACCCCGCCTGCTTAGTTCACAGCAGCGGAAAGCGGACCAGGACAGACGGAGAAAACAATGTCTTTTTGCACAATTCATGAAAGTATCACTCAAGGAGGAATCCAGTAGGAGGGGAGAGGTGATCTCAAGTCCAAGTTGTGAGCAGTACAGCATAGTTACAGTATAATGAGGAACACAGGCTCAAGTTGCATAGCTGATCTGGCATCTCTTCTCCCCACTCATCAGCCCTGTGACCTCTATCTGGCCCTAGGTCCCTCATCCACAAAATGAGTGGCTCACCACTCTTGAGCAGAGATGCCCACAGGGTCATACAGATTCTGGGTGGACATCTGCTTTATAACACTCATGAACCTTGCAGTGAAGACTAACCAACAGACCCAGTTTGTCCCATGACAGGTGACTTCATGTGTCAACGTGGTAAGACTAAAGTATCCAATATTTAGTTATAACCCAGTATAGATATTACAATGAACATATTTGTCTCAGTGTGTGTGCATGTGTACATAAGTGTGTCACTGTGCACAGGTCAGATAACACCTCAGGTGTTAGTTCTCATTTTATCTGAGGCAAGGTGTCTTGCTTATGTCCGAGGCAGAGCAGTAGACAATGTGAGGAACGTCCCTGCTCTTGTGGGGATGGATAAAATGATGGAAATAACACCAAGTACCTCTTCTAGGTAATCTGGGAGACTAACCAGAGCTCCGCAGAGAATCAAAACAGCATGCTGTAATAGAATGGCTGTTTGCTCCCTTCCCTGGGGCAGGGCTAGGTGACTCTTCTGAGAAGCAGTTGAAAGTAAGGTCTGAATGATGAGAAGCTATGTCCCTGCCAGGGTCCAGGGAAGAACGTTCAGCAGAGGCAGCTGCTAGAGTGAAGGTTCTGGGGCAGGTGCAAAACACCCTTAGGTGCTCCCAAGCCCCAAGGAGTCAGTGCAACAGCAGCACGGGACTGAATGAGAGGGCAGCACTGGGTGTATTTTGTGTGTGCATGTGTTCGTATGTGTGTGCAGGCAATATGCACATGTCTGAGCATGCATGTGGGGGCTGGAGGATCACCTTTGGTGTTATCCTCAAGAATGTCATCCACCTTTTTTCACCCACCTTTTATTGAGACAGTCTCTCACTGGCCTTGAGATCACCAATCTGGCTAGTCTGTGAGCTCCAGGGACCTGCCTGTCTGCCTCCCCAGCACTGAGATTCCAAGTACACACCGCCATAGCCAACATTTTTACATGGGCTCTGAGGGTTGGCTTCGGCTCTTCATACCTGCGGGTCATGCACTGTCCTGATGGAGCCCATCCCCTGCCCAGCACTGGGCACATTTGAAGGGCAGGTGGAGCCACGCCATATGGGGCTTAGAGTCCACTGAAGAGGTGGCATCTATTGCATGTTCCTCTGTGATCCACAGAGGGACTTGACTTTGGAAGGGAGTTAATAGGATGGAATGACTCCCTCTGGTAATGGGAAGAGTCCCCTGAGCAGGGCCACAATATCTAAAATCAGGACAAATGATGGGGTTAAGGAAGACTTTGCAGTCAGAGTATAGGACTTCCTGGAAGTCTAGAGATTACAGGCAACAAATTGTGATGGCTTATATTAATGGTCAACTTGACAGGACCTAGAATCACCTGAGAAGGATTATCTAGATTAAGTTAACCTCTGGTTATGCTAGTGTGTGCTATCTGGATCTGGTTAATTGAGGTGAGAAGACCCACCACAGCTGTGGGAAGCACCATTCCAGGGGCTAGGGTCCTGGGATGTATGAAAAAGAGAGCTGGCTGAGCATGAACATTCATCGCTCGCCATGTCCTCACAGAGGACTGAGTGTGACCAGCTTCCTCAAGCTCCTACTGTCATGCCTTTCCTGCCACAGTGGACTGTGACCTGGGACTATTAGCAGAAATAACCCCTTCCACCCTTAAAATGATTTTTGTCCTCAGAAGAACAACAGGAAGAATGGATGGATCCACAGTACAGTTTGAAAACAGCCGTCTATTGTGATCACATTAAATCACATTATTGATCTCTTGGAAGCAGCTGATGTTTCATTCTTGAAAGAATGAATTCCAGTAACAGTAAAGTTAGAGGTTGGCCCCTGATGGAAAGTCACCATCCTCTTGTCCCTTACATTCTCCTCACTTCTCAGCCTGCAGTCTTTGCTTTTGGTGCCACCCTTCTACAGTGTTCCCTGAAGGTGTCTTGGTGGATGACCACTGCAGGTCCTCTCTGGAACTCACTATCCTCGTGGGCAGAATGGCAAGGAGGGCAGATGGCTAGGACAGTCTGGGTCTGCTCACCCTTAGTGGGTTCTGTGCAAGCATGTCTCATCTTCTGAGCTTGGTGCCTGAGTCTGAGCAGCCACAGCAGACCCAGGAGCCCACTGACTGGGCTAACAATGGGCGAGATAAGGCAGCATTGCCAGAAACAGAGTGCTGGGGAGTGGGGACTGACTATCAGCTGGCAAGGCTGGGAGCTGGGGGTGGGCGGGCTCTGGTGCCTCGCCTCTGGTACCTGCCACTTCTGAAAGCATGGAGGACACTGTAAACACAGGCCTGCCAAGCACACCCACTTCGGCAGGCCGCAGAGGAGTCAAGTATAGGAAAAACAGCTCAAATGGAACATTCTGGGTGATGGCATTTGAACTGTAAGTGTATTGTATATTATTTTATTTATATTGTATTTTTATTTATTTATTTCAAAGCAGGGGGAGATGGACATGCCAGAGCCTCTTGCCACCACAAATGAACTCCAGGTACATGCACCATTTTTTGTGTCTGGCTTTTACATGGGTATTGGGGAATCAAACTTAGGCTGTCAGGCTTTGAAAGCAAGTGCCTTTCACTGCTAAGTGTATTTTAGTAGGCTCCTTTGATTTTCAAAGTTTCTTATAAAAGAAGACACTTAAAAGTATTGGGAATAAAATAACATTGTCAAACAAATCTGAAACATATTTATGGAATTTCATGCAGACGCCATTCCCTGGGCAAATCTGTGCTCATACTATGCAATAACGCATAGAGTGCTCACAATTATCCCCTGACAGATATCAGTAGCTCTATTTTTTCAGAAAAGAAGTGGTCACAGAGAGACTAGGGGACATTTCTAGAGTCATAGCTAGTTAGGTGTGAAGTTGAGGTTTAAATTCAAGAAGTCTAGCCACCTAGAGGTCCCAATTCTAGCCACTATTGAAATCCTGTCTAAGTTCAGATGTCACTGGTAAAAGACTCTTGAACATGGGTGTTGGGAAATAGGAGCAGAAATAACAGGAGCCGCTGCAGCTGCTGGTGTTTCTTGCGGGGAGCAGGAGGTGTTCCTGTGGAGTCGCTGGCTACGGCCCACTTAAACTCTAGTGCTTTGCTCGAATGCCTGTGATCTGGGTTAAAAAAAAAAAGTGGCCCTTCTTTGTACCTCAAGTTTCTCTCCTGAAAACAGATCCGCTGTGCATCCTTGAGGTCTGTACATTTCGTAGACAGAGCTGTGGAAGGGAAGGGGGCCTGGCCAGTCAGGAGGGAATTCTGTTGGAGCTCGGAGCAGGGATGGCCTTTCAGAGAGAAAGAGCACTAGTATAGAAAACTCAGGGCAAAGGGCTGGAGGGTCCAGCCAGGGCTGTAACTCCAAGGAGCAGCCTCCAGGCCATGACCCTCCTGAAAACAAAACAACAAGAGGTGTGAGCAAAGGGTTTTAACCAGGAGGAAGAGAGGGGCAGCTGAGTTGGGTGGGAAGATGTGAAGGAAGGTTAGAGGAGGCAGCCACAACAGGCAGTAGGCGAGGGCAGCTACAGGGACCAGGAGAAATGTATGGCTGTGTCACCAAGAGAAGATGGGGTCTGGGATGCCACTGCATCCAAAGGTACAGGGAGACTCTGGGTCAAAGACAAAGTGGGCACTACCTCTGTCTGGTACCCTCCCTCCTCCCTGTCAACGCGGTTTGTTTCTGGGTGTGGTGCTCTGCATGGGTGTGTGCTCCTCTGAGGTTTCAGGATGGGGACTCCTGCTTTGATGACGAGGGCTGCCCACCCCAGCTTCCTGTGTGGGGCTCATGGTCTTCCCTAGGAAGACAAGTCTGGCCATCCTGTCCTGAACCTGTTGCCAAGACTGTGGGCAATGTTTGTGTTTCTAGAGTCTTGTTTTCCCACTGGAAGAGGACCCTATCCATTTGTTCTTTGGGTTTTGTTTTGTCCTGTGGCATCAGATGAAAGCAGCCTAGAAATGAAGACAGATTCCTCTCATCTCACAGGTTGTCCTGTGAACGGAGGGAGACACACACAAGAGAACACCCACCACCCACTTCTGTGCTTTGGGGTAGGTTCCTGGCTGCCTCCCGCCTGGGAACGTTCAGGCCATGATGCACATACATGTCTACAGATAAGCAAACATATCACACATGCATACCTATAAATAAATAAATATGCATACATTCCTTACGTGTGTACATGCATACTCATATGCAACACACATGTCCACCCCTAAATACACACACACACACACACACGGGTATATACACAATGGGCTACATAGGCCATCCCTTCACACAAGTCCTCTTTCAAGGTACCTTTGAAGTCTAGAAATGCCACCACTCTGTGCTGTTGCCATCTCCCCTGGGACTGGCTGTTAGAAGACAACATGTTCTAAATCTTCAAAGAAAAAAATTTTAAAGCTCTCTTCTTTCTGGGTCATTAGTTGTCTTTGGATAAGGTAACCAAAATGGGGCTGGAGGGATGGCTTAGCCTGCAAAGCCAAAGGATCCTGGTTGGATTGCCTAGGACCCACATAAGCCAGATGCACAAGGGAGCACATGCATCTGGAGTTCTTTTGCAGTCGCTGGAGGCCCTGGCATGCCCATTCTGTCTCTCTCTCTCTCTCTCATAAAAAAGCATCTGTTCCTACCTAGCCCGCAGGCCTCTCCTGGGTGGGATGCCAACCATAAATGAACCATGAGTCATCTCCTGTGCTGATGCCTTCCACTGTTCTCAGGAGTGCAGAGGTCTTGGCTCCAGATCCCCTGATTCTGGTTTGCTTTAAGAAAAATTTAAGATATTTAAGTCCAATTCCAGTAGGCTTACCATGCCTTTTGGAGCAAAGAACAGAATGGCTTTATGACATTAAAATTTAGTTGGTTTTTGTTTTGTTTGCCATCAGACTTCAAAAGAACTTTTTTGTAAGTGAATGATAAATATTGCTGGTGAAAGTAGAAGGAAATAAATTCAACAAATATTCATTGAGAATCCATTCTTCCCATCATGCATTGTGGTGCACGCTTATAATCCCAATGTTCAGGAGGCAGAGGCAAGAGGAGCAGGCAAGTTTGAGGCTATCCTGGGCTACATAGCCAGACCCTATCTCAAAAGCATGGCAGGCTATCAAGAAGCGACCATGAAAAAATAAAGTACCTGAGCTGGAGAGATGGCTTAGTGGTTAAGTGCTTGCCTGTGAAGCCTAAGGACCCCGGTTCGAGGCTCAGTTCCCCAGGTCCCACGTTAGCCAGATGCAACAAGGGGGCGCACGCGTCTGGAGTTCGTTTGCAGAGGCTGGAAGCCCTGGCACGCCCATTCTCTCTCTCTCTCTCTATCTGTCTTTCTCTCTGTGTCTGTCGCTCTCAAATAAATAAATAAAATATATTAAAAGAAAAAAAATAAAGTACCTTGGAATAAACCTAACCAAGGAAGTAAAGGATCTCTACAATGAGAACTTTAAAACACTCAAGCGAGAAATTGCAGAAGACACTAGAAAGTGGAGAAACATCCATTGTTCCTGGATGGGAAGAATCAATATTGTGAAAACGGCAATCTTACCAAAAGCAATCTACACATTTAGTGCAATCCCTATCAAAATTCCAAAGCCATTCTTCATGGAAATAGAAAAAAACAAACCAAAACTTCATTTGGAATCACAAAAACCCTCGAATATCTAAAATAATATTGAGCAACAAAAATAAGGCTGGTGGTATCACCATACCTGATTTTAACCTATACTACAGAGCCGTAGTAACAAAAACAGCATGGTACTGGCACAAAACAGACATGTAGACCAGTGGAACAGAATAGAGGACCCAGATGTAAGTCCAGGTAGCTATAACCACCTGATATTCGATAAAAATGCCAAAAATACTCATTGGAGAAAAGACAGCCTCTTCAGCAAATGGTGTTGGGAAAACTGGATATATATCTGTAGAAGGATAAAAATAGATTCTTCTCTCTCTCCATGCACAAGAATTTAGTCCAAATGGATTAAAGACCTTAACATCAGACCTGAAACTCTGAAACTGCTAGAGGAAAAAGTAGGGGAAACCCTTCAACATATTGGTCTTGGCAAAGACTTTCTGAATACAACCTCAATTGCTCAGGCAATAAAACCACAGATTAATCACTGGGATCTCATGAAATTACAAAGATTTTTGCACTGCAAAGGACACAGTGAAAAAAGCAAAGAGGCAACCTACAGAATGGGAAAAAAAATCTTCGTCAGCAATATATCTGATAGAGGATTAATGTCTAGGATATACAAAGAACTCAAAAAGTTAAATAATAAGGAAGCAAACAAGCCAATCAAAAAATGGGCTATGGAGCTAAATAGAGCATTCTCAAAGGAAGAAATACGAATGGCATATAAGCAGCTAAAAAAGTGTTCTATATCACTAGTCACCAGGAAAATGCAGATTAAAACTACATTGAGATTCCATCTCACTCCTGTCAGATTGGCTACCATCATGAGAACAAATGATCATAAATGTTGGTGGGGATGTGGAAAAAGAGGAACCCTTCTACACTGCTGGTGGGAATGCAATCTGGTCCAGCCATTGTGGAAAACAGTGTGGATGTTCCTAAAACAGGTGAAGATTGATCTACCCTATGACCCAGCTATAGCACTCCTAGGCATATATCCGAAGGACTCATCTCATTTCCTTAGAAGTACGTGCTCAACCATGTTTATTGTTGCTCACTTTATAATAGCTGGGAAATAGAACCAGCCTAGATGTCCCTCAACTGATGAGTGGATTATGAAGATATGGCACATGTATACAATGGAGTTCTACTCAGCGGTAAAGAAAAACGAAGTTATGAAATTTGCAGAAAAATGGATGGATCTGGAAAGGATTATACTAAGTGAGGTAACGCAGGCCCAGAAAGCCAAGTGCCACATGTTCTCCCTCATATGTGGATCCTAGCTACAGATGATTGGGCTTCTGCGTGAGAAGGAAAATACTTAGTAGCAGAGGCCAGTAAGTTAAAAAGGAGATATAAAGGGAAGAGAAAGGAAGGGAGGAGGGTACTTAATAGGTTGGAATTGTATATATGTAAGTACAATGATTGAGATGGGGAGGTAATATGATGGAGAATGGAATTTCAAAGGGGAAAGTGTGGCGGGGGGGGGGAGGGAGGGTATTACCATGGGATTTTTTTATAATCATGGAAAATGTTAATAAAAATTGTGAAAAGAAAAATAATAAATTAAGCTTAGCTTACCCTGACTTAAAAAAATAAATAATTAATTAATTTTTAAAAGTTAACTTCAAAAAAAATGAAGCCACCATGACCTCTGAGAGATTGTATGATGGGTTCTAATGGAGCTGCAGAGAGGACAGGATTCAGTAGGCAGAAGCCCCAGCTGGCCTGGGGAACACCTCAGAGGAGGCCAGTAGGAAGAGCCTCTCCCTAGCAGGTGTCAGCACAGCAGGACGATGCCAGTTGGCCACTCGTCCATTCTCATGTCCATCACATCGTGGCTGTCCACACGGGGTGCTCTAACATCTCTCAGGTTCCTTTTCTTGCTTCCGTTTAGAGGGAGCTGACAGCAGTTAAGGTGCTTGTCTATAAAGCCTAAGGACCTAATTTGATTCCCCAGTACCCATGTAAAGCCAGATGCACAATGTGGTGCATGCATCGGGACTTTGTTTGCAGTGGCTAGAAGCCCTGGCATGCCCATATATATTCTGTCTGTCTGTCTGTCTGTCTGTCTCTGTCTCTCTCCATCTTCCTCTATGTCATTCCCTTTCAGATAAATATATAAAAGAGGGAGCTGACCAAGGGTGTAAGCACCAGGGGCTGGATATAGGGGAGACACCAGCTGTCCTTCCACTCAGGTTATATCTCCTTTGTGAATCTGGTCTTGCAGCACCAGCGTGGGGCTTCTTCTACTGCAGTTTGGTAGAAGTTATGGCTTGTGGGCTCTGTAAAACCTCCAGCTCCCTGTCTTAGAACCATAAAACTTCCCTTACACAGCTAATCACTCTCCTGCCTCATTTCCCAACCCCTCTGAATGGACACCTCCAAGTTACCACAGTGTTAGGAAGGACTTTGGTTCCCTGACTGAACTTGGATACACCCTGAGGCCTTGATATCAAGTGAGACCTTAAAGTCTATCAAAGTCCTAAGACAGGGGAAGGTGTGGTGATTTGGATCAAATGTTCCCCATAGATTCGTGCGTTCTGAATGCTTGCTCCCCAGCTGATGGCAATTTGGGAGGTAGAGCCGCCTGGGGGAGGTGTGTTGCTGGGGGAGGACCTTGAGGCTTATTAGCCCCTAGCTTGCCAGTGTTAGTTTGGCTCACTCTCCTACTGCTGTTGTCCACCTGCTGTGGCAAGGGCGTGACGTAGCTTCTGTTCATGCCATGCTATCCCTCCTGCCATCGTGGAGCTTCCTCTTGAGACTGTCAGCCAAAGTAAACAACTTTCCTCTCACTAGCTGCTCTTGGGTGGGGGCTTTATCCCAGCAACAATAGAAATAGAATTTAAAAAATGAGTTCCTTATGATGGCACAGGAGGATAACATGTAGCTTTTTAAAATTTCTTGTCTTGGGCAGGGGAGATTGCCCAATGGTTAAGGTTATGTGCTTGCAAAACTTGCTATCCCAGTTTTGATTCCTCAGTACACCTATAAATCTATATGCACAAAGTGGCACGTGCATGTGGAGTTTGTTTATTGCAGCAAGAGGCTACTACATTCTCTCTGTCTTCTCTATCTTTATTCTCCTCAAATAAATTTAAAATCTGATGTCTTTTTATTTGTTTGTTTGAGACAGGGTCTTGGGTACCTGGGACGGCTTCGCTTACCATATAGCTGAGGAAAGCCTTGAACTGCTGGCCCTTCTACTTCTTCCCGACCACCTTGGTGATAGCTATGCACTACATGCTAAATTTACATGGCACTGGAGATCAGACCAGAGTTTCATGTGTGCTAGGCAAGCACTCTACCAATCCAGCTACATCCCCAGGGCCATGTTGTCTATTTTCTTTTGGTTGTGGAGGTGTGGGTTGTGTATACATTTTTGTGTACATGGGGAAACGTGTGTGAGTGCATTGCACATGTGTACTTATGCATGTGAGGCAAAGGTCAACAGGTGTTTTTCTCAATCTCTCTTCACCTTATTGAGACACTGTCTCTCAGTAAATCTAAAGCTCACCAATTCTGCTCGACAAGCTAGCTAGCAAACCCTAGAGATCCTCCTGTCTCCACATCCCATCTTCATTTCTGGAATTTCAAGTGTGTGCTCACATATAACATTTTTTCCTAAGTGCTACGAATTCAAGCTCGGGTATTCATGCTTATACAGCAAGGATTTTAACCACTGAGCCATCTCCTCAGCCCCCAGTCCTGTGAAAATATGTTTCCATGGTAGAATAATTCTCAAGGGTCACCTGGGCCCTTAATAAAGAAGACAACTCCTCCAGCCAAGTGTCAAAATCTGGAAAATGTCAAAAAAGTTCCTCTGGGCAGGCACCAGCTGAACAGGGGCATTTTTAACTATATGGAAGAGTTCACAGAACCAAGGTGTAAAGCTAAAAATACAGGCAAGCAGGAAGGAAGGGCAGAGGTGCTAAGACACACACATCAGGAGCTGCTGGAACTTTCTCGGAGCCACATCACAGTTAAACTAGGTCACATACAAATCTTTGGTCACACAAGAGTGTGAAATTAGAGCCAAGACATCTCAGAACGAGAGCAGCTTGTCCAACTTGGGGGTAACTTACTCTCAGCTTTTTGGACAAGAAAGACCCTGCTTTCTCTCATACCACCCTGGTCCCCTGAGCAGTCTAGTCCTGGACTAGAGGTTGGTATGTTCCCCATGTCCTCAGACCCAGAGGAGGGAGAAGGTAAATGGGCTCTACACATAATTTGGAAAGGAGACAGGCATGGTAGTACACACTTGTAATCCCAGTACTCAGGAGACTGAGGGAGGAAGATCCCCAATTCCAAGCCAGTTTGGGCTACATAGTGAAACATACAATGCATACATATACACACACAAGCACACACATGTGTAAATGTAATAGAAACCAACAGGAAATTGTTCGACATGGTGGTTCTGAACCTGGACTTGGAGCCTGATAGGCCTGGGTTTGATCCTCACTAATTTCATAGCAGATGTTTGACCCAAACATGGCCCTGTACCTTGTCTTCCCATCTGAACGATGGAAGTGATAAAGTGGGCCTATCCTAGAGGGTTTTGGAGAATAGGGAATGCCAGTATGATTTAATTTACTATTACCTTTTTGGTTAGCATAGAAGGGTTCTGTCAGTATTACTTGATATCATTTGGTAGAATTCAACCCTGAAGTTTATTTTTCTAGAACAAACTAGTGGCATCAAAGGAAATAAACACTGAACTGTGGGCCATACACTGACCATGGAGGGAGACCCTGGAGTGACTGTGCCCTTGGTAATCCTTTTCTATACCCTCACTGCTGTTAGGAGGAAGGGAAGAAGAAGGGGGATGTCTAGCAAACCCAGTACAGGCACAAAAACAGCAGAGCTGGGATGCGGGAAAGGTGGGGACACCCCGGCAAGGCTGGCAGGAGCAGCGCAGCAGCACAGGTCACAGAGGACTGACTGCCTGGCCCGGGCTGTGTCCTGGCTGCTCCTCCCTCCACAAGCAGCGTTCCTCAAATGTGGCCGCAGATGGGACTCTCAGCTGGCTCAGAGCACAGAACATGGGCTCTTGCCTGAGGGCTTAGGACAAACCCAGGGGAGGCCCATCCTGACCCCACTAATCCCTGGGGCAACTTTCCCCTTGGGCACCTTCAGGACCCAGGCAGAGGGTTATGTGGATGGGCAGAGAGGAAGGGATTGCACAGCCACCCTCCAGAAATTCAGTGTGGAAACTGAACATGATGCCCTCTCATTTACCCTAGCCTTTGGTTCTTTACATATTGATGGAGCCAAACTGAAATCTGTTGAAAACACTGGCTTTTTCAACAGAAAAAGAAATTACACAGAGATCATCTAGTTTGCACACCATTTCAAGGCATTTATGAAATTGCATGGACCTTCTAAAATCTACAGATAATTTGGTTCATGACAAAATTTTTGAGCACTGGAACAGGAAAATTCAAGTTAAAGCCATTTAGGATAAATTGATATGTAAAACCAAACAGAATGCATGCTTTGGGCAGAAAAGCCCAGCTGCCCCCTTGCCTTGCCAGATGGGCGTGACCCTGGCAATTTCAGGGTCTCCTGCACTATAGCCCCTTACTACTCATGCTCCAAAATCAGTCTCCCCCTCATGAAATGGCCTTCTTTCCAAATGTTTGCCATCCTGTCACATCCCCAAGGCACACCTCAGTTGTCCCTCCTAACCAGCTGGGCAGTTAAGGCGAAGGCAAGGGCTGATATAATTCCAATTAGCCAAGCCCCGCCCATGCAAGCAGCCCCTTCCCTCTAAGGAAGTCATCAAGCATGCCACCAACATTCTGGAAACAAAAGATGACAGAATAAACATGGTGTGTTCTGGCAGACCTCAGGATTAAAATGTAATCTCAAAATAAAGTCTAATAACTTTCCCCCTTTTGAACACACTTGGAATAAAATTAGCATATAAATCAAAGCTTAATTAGGACATTGTAACAAGGATCAGTGCCGGCTGGGGTGAGGGGCCCTGGGCCCACTATGATACATCAAATAAACACAGTAATTACAGAACAAAATCAAGGCGGTCTCTTGGTAATCAATCACCCAGAGAGGCCCAAACCTTTCAACTTGAGGGTCACTTCTGCTCTCTGTCTTGTGGATCCTGCCTTGGAGCCAGTCTGTCTCTAGAGACGCCACACACCTTCGAGGCTGCGTCTGCGGAGTATCTGTCTGGCTGCTGTTGCTCCTGGGGAGCCCTGGCCCAGAGCTGGGGCCAGGTGGTTTACAGGTCACTCAGAACAATAGCTTGGGGGCTTCCAAAAGGAAGCCTTTATTCCTTACTTCTGCTGTGCGAGGCCCATTAGCTGCTGGTTTCCCCTCATGTAGGCAAGTACTTGTGTGGGACAGCCAGCCAGGATTCCTTAAGAAATGTCTTCTCTAATTTTACTATGCTCCAGCCATGTGGCTTCCAATCACTGCCGGTCATGCACGCTTGCACTCACACACACAGAAGTGCAAGGTTGCACATGCACACCAAGCAAATGCCTCCTCCAGGCCTTTGCACAAGCCATCCCTTCTCCCAGGGATGCTTTACATCTAATGGCTTTTATCGCCCCTTCATTCAGCTCTTTCTACAAAAATATCAGTTCATCATAGTGGTCTTCTGTAGCCCCCTTCTCTGGGGTTAGTTACACCTCCAGTCAGTCACTTTTAGCTTCATTTGCTGGGACCCGTTTACGTCTGATCCAAGAACAGAATGAGCAGAAAGGGAGAGAGAGGAAAAACTGAGTTCTTTTCCCAATACAGCTGCTGTTTGAACGTGTGAGGTAACTGTGGTCTTGTGGTCTTTAGGTGGTGGTACAGCCATGGTGGGTGGGGGTGGGGGGAAGGTCACCTAAGAGGTGGGCCAGGAGGCAGCCAGCCAGCTATAGCCTCCAGTGGGCAGGCTAACAGTCAGCTGAGTGGAAAGAGGAGCAGAACCTCACAGGTTCCATTGTTTTCACCCCTTCATAGTAGCCCAGAGAAGGGACAAAGACCCTGAGGATGGCGTTTGCTTGATGTGTATGTGAACTGGCTCCTTCAGCCTGGAAGAGTTCTGCAAGGGCTGGAACTCCAGCTACCCACAGGAATGGGAGGGAGGGAGGGTGCTGATCTGGCCATTCCCCCACCCCATGCTGCCACCCTGGAAAAACCTATCCACACTTGTCAGTTTTCTATGTCCTCACACTAAGCACAGACTTCAGAGCGCAGAGCACTGCTGGATCCCAGGGGCCAGGGCCACACTTGGCACACAGTACGTGTTCGGTCAATCATGATGGAATGAAAGGAAGCATGAGGGAGTCCTCAGTCACATCTGAAAGAAGCCCTGTATTCTTCTGGTTCCAGGGACAAAAGCTGCTGTGTCATCTGACCTGTCATGGCCCTGTGTCACAAGCATGCAGGTGGTATGGTTCTGCTGATATGATGAGACCACTAAGACAGCCTGTCTCCTTCTGTGTTCCTGCAACCCAGAACTCGCTTGGGTTCCGGCTGCACACGTGGGCATCTGCTTGGTCTGACTCCTTTCTTGGAACTCCCTGGAACGCTCCCCCCCCCCCCCCCCCCCCCCCCCCCCCCCCCCGGTCACCAGGATGGAAGTGGTGATCTCCATCTCCCTCAGATGAATTTCCTGAGCACTTGAGCTCCCCAGGCTCTGGCCTGCAGGGAGGGAGGGACAGCCATGCCTGCAGGGACCCAGCCTGTTAAGGCAGGCAGACTGGGAACACCTGCAGTGTGGTCATCTGCTCCGTGTCACACAGCTCCCGTTACCGGTGTCCACCACCTCCATGACCATCATCCCACAGTTAGATCACCTCACCCTGCCTCCCATAGAGCATGCTTGTCTTGATGGTCCTCCAGATGTGGCCCTCAGACCTGCAGAGTCATCCCCACAGCATGTGGTGACAGTTATAAGTGTTAAATCTCAAACCCTAAATAGAACAGCTGAACCTGACATCCTGGGGGTGGGCCAGGGCTGGAGGCTGTGTTCTGATTGCACCTCATGAATAAACAGGGATGTTTGAACATCTCCTGGAGCCACTCGCACCTTTGAGAAGATGACTGTCTGAGAGGATGGCAAGGTCCACGTCTGGGTGGTGTTTTGAGTTCGTCAGGTGACCTGTGTATTTGCAGGTGGCTTCCTTCTTGGACCCTCCACACATCATGGCTGATGTCAGGGCAGGCCGACTGAGAGGGGAGCCACTTAGTCCAGTGAACCTTTCGGCATCCAGCAGCCTGCCCTCTTCCTTGGGACTGTACCTGCTACTTGGAGAAAAGTCCCAAGTGCTTCCTTGTCCTTTCACAAACACCTGATCATCCACCAGACCCCACGAAGTACGGAGATGTGGCAGCAAGGCCTCACGGGATTTGCGGAGGAGACACCCATCCATCAAGTCATACAAGCTAACCCCATAGCTTTCCTATTCGTTCTCTTATTTAATTCTCACAACTAGGCTAGAAGCAAGTCATAGCATCCTTTTTTCTACAATGAAGAAGCAAAAGTCAGAAGAATGAATGCCTTTCCCAAGTTAACACAGCAGTGAGCTGAGATTCCAACCCAGGAGAGATTCTCCCTTGAATTTAGTCATAACATAATACTGTCTCAAAATAGTTACAAAATAAGACTATGAATTTTAACATCACTAAGAAGGGCACACAAGAATGTATGTCAGGGAAAACTGACAATGGCAAGGCAGGGCAGGAAGCAGATACAACCCAGGGAGATGCTCTGCAAGCAGTGACATCTGCACTGAAATGTATGGGACTAGCAGCTCATGGGACTGGTCAGTGAGGCCAGGGTGCGGCTCATGTCCATGTACAGGAGCTATATTTGCAAAAGCCTTGAGGAGGCCTCCTGGGAGGAGCTACAGCAACCCAACATTGGGAGGAGTGGAAGAAGGTGTGGTGAGAGGCAGAAGGCGCCCACAGCAGCCCCAGACTTCCAGGATAGCAGTCTTCATCCTTGGTCTAGCCAGAAGTCTTGTTTGCCAAAGAAATTCCAAGCCATGGGTCCCACACTGATAACCAGTTACAGTGTATGTGAAAATGTGACTAAAATCCATAAAATTTCACCCTTTCCCACTCAGTTATTCTGAGATGTTGACTGAGGACCTTCCATACACCAAGCATTAGCACGGTCATCCGAGGCACAGCCCCATACTCTCAGGGTGTGCAGCACATAGCTGGGAGAAGCTCGGGGACCCCAAAGGTGGGTTCTATCTGCACTGAGCCCCAGGGCCAGGCATGGGGCCAAGGGCTACAGTGAGTCATCAGCTCTGCATATTCCCAATTCACAACTAGACTAAGTGACCAAAATGCACGGCTCTTAATTTCAACAGCCACTACAGTTCATAAGATTCAAATCATTTCTTAAGCAGCTAAGCAAGAGAATCATGGGAGCCGAGCTACAGAGTGACCTTTCTAATAGAATAGATGGTAATGAAATGAATGTCTGCAGACCTGTAATTCATTCTGCATAACATTTACACACTCCACAGGAATCTTGTTAAATGGCTGTAAAGTCAGCAAAATAATGTTTGAAAGGAGAGGTGGGGAAGGAACAGACTAGTTCAAAAGGCCTCAGAGAACTTTTCCAAAAGTGGTCTGCCGAGTGCCTGTTAGTTTTCTGGTCCCCCACCCCCCTCCCCGACACACACACCTAGGATGAGTGAAGTTAACACTGAAATGTCACTTCTCAGTTTTTCACTGTAATGCCACGTAAAAGCCAAACCCCTTCACATGGTCGGAAGACCTGATGTAACTTGCCACCAGCTCAGATGCTGTGTCTCAGCTCATGCACTTCCCCAAGCCAACCTCTGTGCAACCCCAGTAAGCCAAGTTCGCCCCACCTCAGGGATATGGGCTTGCTGTTCCTAACTACTCAGATCTCACCTCCTCTGAGAGTCTTGGCTGCTCTGCCTGAGGTTCCCCACCTGTAGCTCCTGTAGTTCCTTATCCTCCTGTTCTTAGATTCACTTGGTTTTGCTCACCCCCTACTGAAATGAAAACACCACTTGGAGCAAGGGCGACATCCTGTCACCTGTCCAACACAACCCCAGAAGCCACCACCCGGGTGAGACAAAAAGCCTGGGTCTCTGAGTCCACTGCCTGGGGGAGAGCTGCCAGGTGACTGTCGCATGAGCTCTCCAGTGAGATTCGGCTCGATTACGTCAGCAAGCGTTGGCTTAGCAAACACCTTTTGACCACTTTTTCTCTGGGTGTCTGCTTGGAGGGAATCTTTACTCTGGGTAGAAATCCTTTCATGAGTTGCAATTGCTTTCTCTGGGTCTGTCACTCAACTTTTGCTTTCTTTATGCTGTCTTTTGTTTAAAGGCATACAGAATTTGTATCTAGTCAAATCTGTCAGCCTGGGTACATATTAAAGGTTTTGTTATATATTAAGAAAGGCTTCTAAACCAAGATTATGAAAAAACATGGAATTTCTGGTTTTTTGATTTTTCTTCTAAGTTGATGGTTAATTGTCTCAATATTTCAATAGCATATTGTGGCTGCTGCTAATTTAAAATGCTGCTTACTATTTGATTTCTATGTACTCTCTATGCTGGCTCACGTTGTTGGAATCATTGGAGCTTTGTGCTCATAACATGGGTGTTCCTATAGTGTGTGTGTTCCCCTCTGATGCCAGCTTTTTTTCCCACATTCTTCTAGATTAACTCCAGAATAAAATTATCTGTTTTCACCAAAAATAGTCCACTGAGTTTTATATACATAAAATTACACTTATGTGATAATTTTTACCTTTATGGTATTTACCCTTGGAGAATAATGATTTTTTTTCAATTTTTGAGACAAAGAAAGAATCAGAGAGAGAGAGAGAGAGAGAGAGAGAGAGAGAGAGAGAGAGAGAGAGAGAGAGAATGGGCACACCAGGGCCCTTCCGTTTGGTTGAATGATCTCCAGATGCATGTGCCCATCTACTGCACATGCGCAACATTGTGCACTCGCATCGCTGAACATCTGGCTGTGTGGGACCTGGAGATTTGAACATGCACTCTTGGGCTTTGCAGGCAAGTGCCTTAACTGCTAAGCCATCTCTCCAGCCCACAATGGTGTGTTTTATCACTTATTCAAGTCTTCTGTTGCTAATACTGTAAAAGTCCATAATTACCTTCATACTAGCTGTCTTAGAGTGCTTTCTGTTGTTAGAGCAAAATTTCAGAAGCTGAGTAAAGAAGAAGTTTATTAGGTCACAGTTTTGGAGGCTGAAAGTTCAAGATCAGGCAGTGCCATCTGCTTGGCCTCTAATGAAATTCTCTGGCTACCTCCTGACAAAGCCGCTGACATTATATGTCATGGGCATTTGGCAGAGAGATGGCCTTGACAGAGAAGCAGCAGCGTGTGTGTGCAGGGACAGCTGCAGTCACTTTGTACCAACTTGTTCCCTGGGTAAGCAGTTCAGTCTCTGAATGAGAATTCACTCCCAGGAGAAACATATTCATCCAAGATCCACACCTCCAGCACCACCACACTGAGCTTTGGTGGGGACAATATACAGCACTGGCCTTGACATTTTCCAGCTAGCATTATCCCCATGCATGTTATAAGTATTTCTGTTATAAATAAGAACATTGCTTGCCTTCTTGGCATGGCAGGCAGTAAGACAGTCTTATAAATAAGAATCATTTACTTATGGGTTATTATAGAAGCTTGGATCTAGAATGTCACCCAAAGGTCCATGTGTTAAGGGCTTGTTGCAGACAGCTCCATGTGGCTGGGATGAACATCCAAATACAAGAGTTCATAGGGGGAAGGGCTTATTTCAGCTCACAGATCCAGGGGAATTTCATAATGGCAGAAGAGACTGGCTCCCTTTCACAGATCCAAGCAGAGAAGCACAACCAAACAGCCTACACCACAAGCAAGCACAAAAGTAGCAGCGAACATCAGGGAGCTGCAGCAAGGAGCAGGGTCTCAGATCTGCTCCCAGTGACACATCCCCACCCTAAGCAGGAGTCTGCCGGCTAGGGGCTGAAACTGTAAGCCCAATCTGGTAGTTTGAATGGGTGTTCCCCAATGCATTCAAGAGTTTATTAAAGCTTGTGACTTAGATCTCCAGCCACCTGGCTGGAGGTGTCACTGTGGGTACATCCTGGGGTCCAGCCCTAAGGTGTGTTTGGGGAATTCCAGTCCAAAGATATACAAAGTACTTGAGCTTTGCCTGGAGTTCCCAAAGCTTACTTAATAAGTGGTGCTGGTAGTGACTTTCTGTGTGTGGACCTGTGAAGATGAGACCACTTCTTCTGTAACTATGAAACTTCCCTGGATCTGCAAGCTTCAATAAATCCCCTCCTCCCATAACTTGTGCCTGGTTTGGCAGTTCATCCCAGCACCTGAAGATGTCTATGATGCTCAATTTTAATAAAACACTTGAGTCTACATGAATTCAAACTACAGCAGGGCTTGATGCATACCCCATGGTCATGAAGAGCTTATGGAACCTTTAGGAGAGGTATAGTGGGGCACACTCTTTGAGTGGGATATTGGCACCCCAGCTCCTGTCTCTTTTACTCCATGCCACATTCTGGCCTTGAGGTGAAGGGTTTGCCATGTGCTGCCACAGAGCAATGCTGCTGATCATGGGCCCAAAGGTGGTGGACCCAACCAACCACCATTGAACATGAAAGTCTGAAAACAAAATAAATATTTGTGAACTTGGTTACCTCAGAACTTGTTAGAGTAGCAAAATCTTACTAACATAGTTGCTATCAGTAGCAGAGAAGATTATTTATATTTCCTTGTACCCAGTCCCCTAATTAAAAATTTGTTATCTTCTTACATAGTTCATCCAAACAAGTCTGTCATGCTCAGATCATCACAATTTTGTCTCTTTCCCTCCAACGTCCATACTTTTAATTTCCTTTTGCTATCACTTTGGCGAGGACTCTAGTGCCCAAGGGTAGTGTCTTTGCTTGTGCTGCTCTTGTCCTTATCAGAGTCCTCTCTCCTGATGCCGTTGCAGCTCCTCAGGTGTGTGCATTCATGCTTTATAACTTTCAGAACCTAGTAAGTTCCAATTAGGAAAGGATGCTTAATTTTGTAAGATATCCTTCAGCACTCACAGAGATAGTCATATGGTTTCCTCCTTTAATCTATGAGTAAAACTAAAGCATTAAATAGTTCTTAATGCTGAACCATGCTTACTTTCTTGGGGAACAAAACAACCTTATTTCTCATAGTGTGTTGTACTTTTAATACACTTATGGATCTGATTTGCTAATATTTTGTATAGAGTTCTTTTTGCAACTACATTCATAATCATATGTAGCTGTTTGAAACATGTTACCTTGAATAACATGAAAGCATGATGTGGAAAAGTATGAATCTGCATGAATTAAGTGGGTTATTGGAAGGATATGCAACCAGAAGTAACCAACGTTGTGGGTGTAGCCAAGCCCTCTCTGTCAAGCCAATCAGCTTGCTCACCTTAAAGATGTCACTGTCCTGCCCACCCGCGGGAACCGAAAACTAGAGCAGAAGAGAAACTTGAGACCTGATGACTTAACATTTGAAGACACTGAGGAGATAGTCAACCATTTTAACAAATGATAAAAGAAGCTGAAGTAACAAAGGACAAGACCCATACTGCCCCCAATCATCTGGCTTTGAATGGACAGAAAAAGACACCCAATAGGAAGGAATTTTGGACAGTCTTCATTTGAAATTATATAAGCAAAGTGAATTCCCTCATTTAATTTCTCAGTCAAATCTCAATAATTGAAGACAGTTCACATTCTAGTTTGAAATGTTTTTTTTTTAATTTTTATGTATTTATTTATTTGAGAGTGACAGACAGAGAGAAAGACAGATAGAGGGAGAGAGAATGGGCACGCCAGGGCTTCTAGCCTCTGCAAACGAACTCCAGACGCGTGTGCCCCTTTGTGCATCTGGCTAACGTGGGACCTGGGGAACCGAGCCTCGAACCGGGGTCCTTAGGCTTCACAGGGAAGCACTTAACCACTAAGCCATCTCTCCAGCCCTTGAAATGTTTTTGATTAACTTGTTTATGGCTCATTGTGGTTGAAACGGACAGTACCCCCACAGGCTCATGTGTTTCAACATGCCAGCTGGTGGCAACACTTGGGAAGATTGTGGAACCTCTAGGTGGAGTCTCACTGGAGGTAGCCTCACTGGGACACACTTTGAGGTCTTATAACTCTGCCCCACTTCCTGACTGCTGGTACATTGAGACCAGCTGCCTCACGCTCCTGCTGCTATATGTCATCCCCTAAAGTAAGCCCTTCCTCCCGAAGTTGCTTCTTATCAAGTATGCACTCACACCAAGGAGAAAAGTAACTAATACAGGCTCATGTACTTTTTTTATTTTCCATGAGAATAGATGACCTTGCAGGGAAAAATTTGAGATGGAAATTGTAAATTGTGAGATGTGAAAGTCATGTAATTTTCTGGAATGTTTCTAAGATAGAATGACCTAGAGTGAGACATGGTTTCCTATGACAGGCTGTCGAAGAAACACAAAAGGGGCAGGGACAACTTTCAGAGAAGCAGCTGTAAAAGGTGAGGCCAGGGCCTTCCTGACTGGGGCTTGGCTTTGAAGGACAGAGAAGGAAGACAGCTCAAACCAAGATGAGTGCAGAGCCAGGGTGTGGGCAGCCCCTCTGCTCATGAACCCTCGCTCTGCTCACTCCTTCCCCTGTCTCACCAGGGGAGCTGTAGGCTGCCATCTGATGGTCGGGCACTCAGACTTACCAGTGGGAACCATTGGCTGACTTTAAAGGTCCATTTCTATTTACAGAATGCTTTCTGGTGGCTTCTCACCTCCACCTGGGGCTTCCTGTGCTCACAGAAATAGGACTGCGGCTTGCTTTCTTCTCCACCAGCTCTGTTCTTGTGAAAATAAAAAAGCAGGACATGGCTGATTCTGCAGCTCTTGCTACTGAGGGACTTGAACCACCAGCTCTGTTCTTGTGAAAATAAAAAAGCAGGACATGGCTGATTCTGCAGCTCTTGCTACTGAGGGACTTGAAGAGACTCTACACTTTCTAGCATCAGTGAGCTTGCAAGTTTCAGGATGTATATTTCAACTGAAGAGAAAAGCAGAAAAGGCCCGCATCTGAATCCACGTGGGCACTTCCCTTGGCTCTGGCGGAGGCGCTGTCCAGCCCGGGGCACTTGCACAGGCATTTGAGTTCTGCTTCCAGACGGCCACAACGTATGTGTTAATTGCATGAGAATTGTTCAGGGTCCAGCCAGGGATCCCCACGTCTTCAAGCATGACAGAGCAGAAATAAGGCTGGGACGCAGCCCACTCTGACCTCTGCTGCCACGTGTGGCTGCTGTGTGGGCTTCGTCCCTCATCAGCTCACTGCACACTCGCCCCTCTAGGTTGCTCAGCTCATGGCTCCATTTTCAGCTGGCTGAGGGGCAAATTAAGGAGTGACTTGCTAAAGACGATATGAGGAGCATGCGTGCCGAGTGCGTCTTGAATATTCTTTCTTTTGTCTTCTTGTGAGGATAGTAATTTGGGCAGTCATAGAATTATTAGACTTCTGTCTTCTCCCCCTCTAACTACATAAATCTTTCTCCTTCATAGGCTAGCACTTAGTGTTGCAGCTAATAAAATGCCAGTGTAGCCCTTTACCTTGGTGGCTGGTTTAGTTCTCTTGTTAACGATTATGGGGTTTTACTCATGTTTCAAATTCCTGAGTTTCATACCTTAAATTTCTTTCACTTAGATTCATTTATTTCTTCCATGAAGGACTTTTTGAAACACTCCCTTGATTGCTGCTTCTTCATTCCCTCTGTTCTCTACTTCAATGTTTCATTCTGAGGATTACATTAGTCAGGATTTTCTAGAGGAACAGACCGATAGTATGAATATATTTTTTAAAGATTAGATTGTCCTGCAGGATACAGGCTGGGCAGCCCAACAAAGGCTGTCTGCAGGTTGGAGACTCTGAGAACCTGGAGACTGCTCAGTCCGTGAGGCTGGATGCCTCAACAGTCCCATTGGGCATTGAAAGGCTAGAAGATTCCTGGGGAGCCACTGGTTTTCAGTTCACACCAGGAGCTGGTTCCAATGTCAGCAAAGGGTAGCAGCAACAGGGTAGATGCACGCACCAGCCATCACACGGGCAGCCATGCAAAAGGCCCTGTGTTCTCTTAGAGCCACTCTCGGTAGACCCCACTCTGGAAAGTCATCCTCCCTCCAGCATTCCTTCCTGGATACACCCTCACAAACCTGCCCAGGACGCATGTCTCTTACTTGGGCTCCTAATCGGGTCAAGTTGACAATAGAATATATACTGACCGGAGACCTTGGGCCTGCTAGCTGCATTTTACACGTTTCTTATCATTCATCCTCATAGTTTCTATCTCTTTGAGTTTTGTTTGCTTTTATCTGGGAGAATTCAAGTCCTATTTTCAGCCATATGCCCCTTTTACTGGCAACTAAATCTTGATTATTTTTTTTCTTTTTCATTTTTTTCTTCTTCTTAAAGCTCCTTTCTATTTTCTGACTGCCTGTTTCTCTTATTTTATTGTTTCTGTATCTTTTAAATGATCTCAGAGATGATTCACTAGGTATTTCAGTCTTTTCTTCTAACTCCAGGCGTCAGAGCTGGAACTTGGACCCAGGCAGGGTGAGTGTAGAGTCTGGGCCCACCTGCTAAGGCCCACCAGCTCTGCCCTCCACGCCCTTACCAGCCCTCACAGACACCGCTCTCCCATCAGATAGCTCAAGGGACCAAAATATGTGACTGAACCCAAGCATAAGATGTCAGCTCTCCTACAAACCACTTGAGCTGTTTCTTCAGAAGTGAACACTAAGCCCTGGGAACCTGACTAAAACATCTGTGAGAGCCAGGGGAACCAGAGCAGAACCCAGATTCAAGGTGAGGAGAGCCATCAGCAGTTAGAAGATGGACTAGCACTAGCCGCTCCCTCCACCTGGGCCCACGTGTGGGGAGCAGCCTCCTCCGCTGAGCCTCCACCCGCGTGCCTTTGCTGCCTGGGGACAGACAGGACAGGCCTGGCAGTGCCTCCTCTCTCTCTCCCTGGCAGTTTCCCTGCAATAAAGCTCTCTCTTTCCCAAAGTTCAATGCTATGCTACTGGTGTTCAGTGTGATGCTCCCTTTCTTCCATTCAACCTCAGCCAGGGACTGAGCCCCAGCCTTGTCATGGGGCCAGAAGCTGGATCTTCCTGGCATCTGAAGCCCCATTTCCTGTCACACACAACCTCCCTTCCCTGCCTCAATGAAAATGGGAGTCCCGAAGGTAGCATTCTTGCCAAGCATAACACCACAACCCCCAGGTACATCCAGAGTGAAGAAGAGGGGAACCGGAAATGCCAATGACACGCCTGTGTCCTTGGGTGTCCTGATCAGATGCCTGGACATATAGGCCCTTGAGATGCACCACTGAAGGGAAGAATTGGCATTAAAAAGGCTTCCATTTACCATCTGTGGTCCTGAGATTTTATTTACAGTTGGCATCTCCACATCTCGCACAATCCCATGGGATAGCTATTATTCTCTTTTCACAGATAAAACTGGGACTGGAAAAGAGAGTTTCTGCCATCTGGGCAGTGAGGGGCAGAGTAGGATTCTGATCTCAGGTGTGTTTGTGTTTGACACCAAAGTCTGGCTTCTGTGCTGTTAAGTTTGGCCCCCAATTCACCTGTGCACCTTAGACATTTCTCAAAAGACCTGAGTAATGGGTGCCAAAGTTGTGGGCCAGTGAATGGGTAGAGCTGGGAAAGAAGGACTGAGGATATTCCAGGCCAGAAACAGGAAGACATGGGCATTGTGGATCCCTGTGTAGCCTCCTGATACCCACTTGCCTGAGAGAGATGGGCAAGGGGGATGAGACCTAGGCAACCATGTTTTAGAAAGTCTTGAATATAACCCTAGGAAGCTAGGTCCCCCTGGGTGATGATTCAGCACCACCAAGCTACCTTTGTGTTCTACAGAGGGAGGGAGGAGCTTCCCAAGGGCAGCCTGAGGTCAAACATCCCAAGACGGCTCAGCTTCCAGCCCAAGTGTGCTCCACGTGCCCAAGGTACCATCTGAAGATGAGGGCAGAGGCACAGGTGGGGACCTGGTCAGGGAGGGCCGGGATGTGGCTGCTCCTCTACACACACAGTCACAGTGCAACAGTGTGGCCCTCAGCAAACCACATCTGCTGAGAAAAAAAAAAGACTTCTATTCCTCCCAAAGGAAGGCCACTTACCAGGACGCTCACTTCCAAACCTTTGTGGAGCAGACGCCACACCTGCTCTGATTAGCTCGGAAGCCTTCCCTTATGCATTTTCTACCTAGCACCCCCCCCACCCCATCTTCACAGAGCAGCTGGAGAGGCCCCGCGCTGGGCTGCTTACAGTTGGGCCGGGAAGTTCAAGGCATAATTTCTGCCTGCAAGGAGTTTGCAGATCTCTGTAATCTCAAAACCACCAGAGCCCCCGCAACACAGAGAAACTCTTCCGAGTGCCTGTCACCATTAGTCTACACTGTTCCATCTGTCCTAAAAATAAGACAGCAGAGACAGGCACAGGAAACAATGCCCAAGTTTCTGTCTGTGACGAGACTCGTAATGCTAACTAGCGCACCTGGCATTACAGCTGTGCTCGAAGGAAGCCTCAAGTTGCCAAGTGCCAGTGCCATGGTCAACAGATGGTTAGGGGCATGCATAATGCTTAGAATATTAGAATTCTAAAACAAAAGTACCAGAAGGCTGAGCAGACCTTCTCAATTCAGATGATTCTCAGGCCAGAGGACAAAGAAGGCTCACAGCACGTGAGAACCAGAATGCCTGTGTGAGAGACACGTGTGCATGGGACCAGAATGCCCTTAAGAAGGAAAATGTTCCCACAGGGACAAGCCACCCTTAAACAGATGTGCAGAGCACCCGGTGACAGCAAACACCCGAGTAAACTGTGCCAACACACCTCAGCCACAGAAGCCTGGAGTGGCTCCTGAAACCCTGTCCCAGGCGCTCCCTCCTGGCTCAGACTTCATGGCTCTCAGAGAGAGTGGATGACTCTTGGGGCAGACCCGGTAGAGCCTAGACACCGCAGTGCAAACCATGTGTGACCTTGGACAAGTCACTGTTTCTCTGTGGCTCGATTCCTTCCCTGCCCCTGTGAAGCTGAGGATTTATAAGATACCAACAATCCTTGCACCTTTAGAGGGATATACATGCCCGAGGTCCCACTGTCCCCTAATGCTCCAGGGAATGGCCCTCAGACAACAGATCTCTAATGGTCAATTTGAATCTAGACAAGTTGGTTGAGTTCTATCTGCCTGGGGGCTTTGATACCAAAATCAAATGCAAGGTCCAAAGCCAGGGAAGGTAAAAGCCCGGGAATGAGGTGCCAGAAGCACTCACCACTCTCAGTTCTGTTGTCGTCACTGAGCGCCTGGGGGCATGCCTAGTTTACACGCATGTCGCACAGAGAAGGTGGAGCTCTTTTGCTCCTGCAGAGTGATGCGGTGGTCCTGTTTCCTGGGAGGAGGACCCTGCCAGGCCCACAGCAGCTGAGTATCTCTGTCTCATTGGACTCAACAGAAAATATGAGCCCTGTGCCCTTCAGGCCCAAGGTGGCTTTTTGTGCTCTGGAAAGCTAGGGCCTCGTATCCTTACCTGAACCTCTGCCCAGGACACACCTGTCACGAATCTCAGTGCAGGCTGCCAGCGCATAGTCAGAGTTGGAACAGAAGTTCAGGACTATACTGACATTGTGACTTAGGAGGCCCATCTCCTGCTTAAGACTTGAGGGCTAAAGGCTTCTCTTAGAAAACACACCTCTCTTTCAGTGTCAGGGGAAGGTGCAAGTTACAAGAAGAGTCCATGGGGCCCTGGGCCTGGCTGTGCCCCTGCATGCATCAGGACCACCTGGGAGATTAAACTAGGCCCGTGCTGCTGTCTGCTGGACAGGCAAGACTGAAGCGCCCCGGGTGAATTTAATGTGCAGCCAGAGCCGAGGACGGCTGCCATATGCACCCGCGTACTTCAAGAACCCGCTCTAGGTTTCCAAGACCAGAGAGTATGTTGTCAAGCAGTTAATGGTGAATAGCACAAGCCCTTGCAGTTCCCAAGAACAAGCAGGAGCCCCGCTTGGGGAGAATTCCAGAAAGGCTGTTTGGAAATTGGGTCCTGGGGCCCCAAAGCCTGCTTGTGAACTGGGACTGGGAACTCCAGTTAGCCAACCCCTGAGTAGAGGTAGAGAGCTTGCTGGGAAAAGGAGATCTGTGCTCCTGCACCTGCAAGGGAATGCTAGCGCACCTTTCATGTTCACAGAGCCCCACAGCTCCCGCATGCCCCCAGCCCACTTGAAAATCTGCCTGACTTTGGAACTCACTTGTCATTCCTGCAAAGGACTCTCATGTAATTGGAATCAAAGGTGGAAAAGGACAAGGTGAGAGGTTTCTGAGGAACTGGGAGACTTTCCACAGCAATGCTTTAGTTTACTTCCCAGGAAATCATCTTTAGGAGAAGGACAAAATAAAGGCAGCCAGTTCTTACAGAGGAGGACAGGGAAACAGAGAAACTCCCTGCCTCAGGCCTCAAAGGTAGGGACCATAAAAGCAATGTGCTATCATTTCACATACTGTGGGCAAGCAGCCCTTTGAGAGACAGAGCATGGCCAGCTGGCAAATTCAGAAACTTGGAGAGAGGAGACACACAGCTCTATGCCCGGACCTGAGCAGGCAGCTACATATTTTTCATGGCCCACTGGGCATTCAGTTCTGCTCATTTGACCAGGAGCAGGGAACCAAGAAACCAAACAAAGCAGATCCAGGTCCTGCTTTCGCTAGATAAGTGGGAAGTCAGAGTAATCTCTATAATCCTCCAGGGTCCCAACAGCAGGAATAGCCAACACTCGCTTTGTTCCTCCACACTAGAGATTACTATCTGGCCATTTAAGATGATGCTTTTGAGGAATTTTCATTGACATTTGCTAGTCAGATCTTGTACTGCTGTGACTAAAGCAGGATGGGTTCAGCTTGGCTCATAGCTGTGGGGGTGCCAGTCCATGGTAGGCTGAGTCCATGTTTCTGGGCAAATGATCATGACAAGAGGGTGTGGTGGAACAGAGCTAGCAGAACTAGTCAACACTGGCAGTCAGGAAAAAGAAAGAAGGGCTGAGGCACAGCTCTCAGGACATGCCCCCAGTGATCAACTCCTTCAGCAAGGCCCTGCCTCCAAGTTCCCAGGGCCACCCAAACCAGCACTAGCAGCCGGCAGAGCTTCAGTACATGAGGTTTTTGTAGAGATCCTTTGGATCCAAATCATGTGAACCCCTTCTATAATGTTAAATGGAATTTTATCTGAGTTCACGACATTATGAAGTTACTCGTTCATTCCATAAGTAGCCAGGCACTGTTCTGGACACCAGAATCAGAAGTGAAGCAAATGGGAGTAGTTCTTCCTCTCATGGGGCTCCCATTACAGAGGGAGAGACAAGCACAGCATTAAGCCAAAGATACCATGTACAAAAATCATAGGCAAAGTTAGGAAAATGAATCAGGAGGGGTAGCTAGGAGGAACGGGTATTTTTTCTAACATCATTAGCCTGTTCTTGGTGTGACTTTTCAACATGACCTAACAACCTCTGTTGCAGCCAGTTCCACATTGCTGGTAGAAATCACCCAACCCAGAGCAGCTTGTGGGGGTAAAAAAAAGAGGTTTATTTTGGCTTACAGGTTTGAAGTTACATGAGCAGAGGGTGGACATCACCCCCTCACCAACATCAGGTGAACAATAGCAACAGGAGAGTATGCCAAACACTGGCAAGGGGAAAGTGGCTATAAAACCTATTAGGCCACCCTCAACAATACACCTCCTCCAGGAGGCTTCAATTTCCATTGCCATCAGCTGGGGAACCTAGCACCCAGAACACCTAAGTTTCTGGGAGACACCTGAATCAAACCCCCATAAACTGATGACCATACATGATGTAAAATGTAATGCATTCACTCAACTTTAAAAGTCCCCATAGTTTTTATCAATCATAATTATGTTCAAACATCCCCATAATCCAAGGTCTTTTAATTGAGCCATAATACCACAAAGTCCCCCCACCCTCAAAATCCACAATGGCACAGAATAAACATTCACACTGCAAAAGATTGTATTGGAAATAGCAAAGAAATATTCAGCCAATACAAGATTTAAAATAACCAGGGCAAACATCAAACTCTGTAGCTTTAAGTCCAACAACTCTAGTCAGTGACAAATCTCCAAGTCTGATAATTCTAACCAGCAACAAGTCTCTAGAGTTCCAATTCCACCCCTCCAGCTAGGCTACTCACAGTCCTGGAAAGCTTCATCCGGGGCCAACAGCTCTCCTTGGCAGTTATCTCATGGTCCCAGCATCTCCACTGGATCTCCACCACAACTCACGGTTCATCCTCATGGCCCCATGGGGTCTCCAGGCAGGCATCCAGCAAACCTGCTTCACACTGCCCATGGCCATTTCCAAAACACAAGACTGTGCTGCAAATTCAATGGCCCTCTCTTTCCTGCATTTCTTATACTCCACAATACCAGGTAGAGTGCCAATTTGTTAATCCACGGGGGATAAAGCAGATTTTGAAGAACAGGATTCTCCTTGAGCACTCAGGCCCTTTAAAAAGAGTCTGCATTTTTTCTATAACCCCAATGCAGGTCAGCTGGCCCAATATCAATGGTTGTAATCTCTCAAACAATTTGCAGGTGAGTGGGAAGCAGTTTAGGCCCAAAAATTTTATATTGTCTGTGCCATATCCCTCTGCTTACACCAGTCCATCTCTATGCAGTGAAACCCTGCAAACTTTTCAGGACACAGGCATAACAACAAGATTTTCACACAAACTGCCTCTAGCTCAGTCCAAGCAAAGCTCTTTCTCACCCTCAGAAGCCAAACCTCACAGTCCATAGTTCCTACTACATTCAGGTCTTTCAACTCTGACCAGAATAGCCCATCAAGCTGTACTTACAGCACTGCAAGGCATCTCTTAGGCCAAGGTTTTAAATCCTCCGACATTCCTCTTGAAAATCAGCTCCAAAGACCCAAAGCCACACAGTTAGGTGTCTAGCAGCAATCCTACTCCTCGGTACCAGTATTACTGTTGCAGTCAGGTCTGCATTGCTGGTAGAAATCACCTGACCAAGAGCAGCTTGTGGGGGAAAAAGAGGTTTATTTTGGCTTACAGGCTTGAGGGGAAGCTCCATGATGGCAGGGAAAACGATGGCATGATCAGAGGATGGACATTACCCCCTGGCCCACATAAAGTGGACAACAGGAACAGGAGAGTGTGCCAAACACTGGCAAGGGAAAACTGGCTATAACACCCATAAGCCAGAAGGAGTTAATTCCCACATCTCCATCAGCTGGGAACCTAGCATTCAGAACACCTGAGTTTATGGGGGACGCCTGACTCAAACCACCACAGCCTCCTAGGCCAAAGGGTTAAGTCAGTAACTCCCCGTGAGCCCTGCTGCCTTTCTTCAGAGCCTTGTCTGGGCCGTCCTTTACTAAGCCCTGGTATTCACTTAGAAGATGGGGGCCTTGGCCTGGAACGCAGACAACAGAAATGGGTGCACTGGATGAGGGACAGGACAACTAATAACAGCTCCCATGGGACAGAAGTTGAAAGGTGGTGCTAAGAGAGGGTGGCCCACATCCTCACACACCCAGATGCAGGGTTTCCTTTGGTGGGCATGCCCCATGAATTAGGTATGGAGACCCTTACTCTCTTCATAGAGAAACAGAGGCTGTACCAGGAGGTCTTGGATCTTCTCTCCCAGGAGCCCCTAAGGCCAAGTCCATCTTCCTGCCTCCTTCCCAGAAAGGCATCAAAGGACTCAGGCCTGGGAAGACATAAGTCTATAAAGTTTCACTTGGTTCCTCCTTAGTCATAGGATCAAGGGCAAGGCATTTAAGCACTCCCTCCAGGACTGCATTTTCTCTGTTGCCCACATCGGATAATCTTTGGGAGAATGGAAAGAAAAGAGCAACTACAGAACCTCAGGGCTGACACCCATAGATTGTTCTTAAATCACCATGGTGGCTTCCCCCTTGCTCCCACCTGAACCTTGGTGAAAGCCTTCCTCTGGCCTGACTTGCTCTGCCCTGACATCCTTCCACCGTGCAGACCACAGCTTAGAGTATGAGCTCACAGGATTCACTTGTGGAAGAAAGACCGGATGGAGATGTGTGAGCATGCGCTCCTCTTGCTGGCCTGGCGCTGTCCTGCTCTCTGCTGCCCCCTATTGACTCAGAGGCTGAATAGCCGGTTGCCCACTGCCAGTGACTACACCTACTGTGGAATGATGACAGAAAAGCAATCATAAGTGGGTAAAAACCAACTCTGGGAATTTTTAGACATGTGTCACACAGGCAGACACATCTTGACATGGTTGGCCACTTTGGGAAGCTAACAGCTCAAGTGACTCTATGATCTAAGGCTCTGACAAAATAGGAAAACCAAGCTTTCAAAACAAGCTTTGTGGAGTAGAGGTGGAGGGAGGGAGTGATTATTGAACTTTCCAGAGACACAAACATAACTTGAATTTCCCCAGTCTTTCCTGGTGTGGTGATTTGACTCAGGTGTCCCCCATAAACCTAGGTATTCTGAATTCTAGGTCCCCAGCTGATGGCAACTGGAAATTAAAGCCTCCTGGAGGTGATGTGTTGTTGGGAGACTTATGGGTGTTTTCGCCAGTTTCCTCATGCCAGTGTTTGGCACACTCTCCTATTGCTATTGTCCATCTGATGTTGGCCAGAGTGTGATGTCCACCCTCTGCTCATGCCATCATTTTCACTGCCATCACAGAGACCTGAATGCAGTAAGAACTATGGACTGTGTGCAGTTTGGTTTATGAGGGTAAAAAAGAGCTTTGCTTGGACTGGGCTAGAAGCAGGTTGTATGAGAAGCTTGCTGTTATGCCCATGTCCTAAGAATTTGTTCAGGGTTGCATTGTGTAGAAATTGAGTGGTATGTGCAGAGGGATATGACACAGAAAGAAATCTTTAGGTTGAAACTGCTGCCCGTTCACCTGCAATTAAGAGATTACAGCCATTGAGATTGGGCCAGCTGATGTGCATTGGGACAACAGAAAGAATGCAGTTCTGAAGAGGTCTGAATGCTAAAGAAGTGTTCTGTTCTTCAAAGCCTGCTTTATTCCCCCCAGATTCACAAATTTGCCTCCTACCTGGCATTATGGAGTATAAGAAATGCAGGAAAGAGCCGGGCATGGTGGCGCATGCCTTTAATCCCAGCACTCAGGAGGCAGAGGTAGGAGGATTGCCATGAGTTCGAGGCCACCCTGAGACTCCATAGTGAATTCCAGGTCAGCCTGGGCTAGAGTGAGACCCTACCTCGAAAAACCAAAAAAAAAAAAAAAAAAAAAAAAAAGAAAAGAAAAGAAAAGAAATGCAGGAAAGAGAGGGTCATTGAATTTGCAACACAGCCTTGTGTTTCGGAATGGCCACGGACAGTGTGTGGCAGGTTTGCTGGATGCCTGCGTGGAGACCCAATGGAGCTGTGAGTTGGAACTGTGGGTTGCAGTGGAGACCAGTGAAGATGCCAAGACCATGAGACAGCTGCTAAGGAAAGCTGCCGGCCCCGGATGAAGTTTTCCAAGACTGAGTAGCCTAGCTGGAGGGGCAGAATTGGAACTCTAGAGACTTGTTCCTGTTAGAATTATCAGACTTTTCACTGACTAGAGTTGTTGGACTTGTAGCTACAGAGTTTTGTGTTTGCACTATTTAAATCTTGTATTTGGTTGAATATTTCTTTGCTATGCCCAGTGCCATCTTTTGCAGTATGAGTGTTTATTCTATATATTATGGTATTATGGCTCAGTTAAAAGACCTTGGATTATGGGGATAGATGACCATCACTGTGACTGATAAAAACTATGGGGATTTTTTAAGTTGGATGCGGACTGGGGAAATGGCTTAGCAGTTATGGCATTGGCCTGCAAAGCCTAAGGACCTGGGTTCGATTCCTCAGGACCCATGTAAGCCAGATGCACAAGGGGCACACGTGTCTGGAGTTTGTATGCAGTGGCTAGAGGCCCTGGCATGCCCATTCTCTCTTCCTCTCTATTTGACTCTTTCTCTCTCATAAACAAATAATTTTTGTTTAAAGTTGGATGAATTCACTGCATTTTATGTCATGTAGGGTTATCAGTTAATGGGGCCAGGGGTGGAATGTTGTGGTTTGATTCAGGTGTCCCCCATAAACTTAGGTGTGCTGAGCACTAGGTTCCCCAGCTGATGGCAACTGGAAATTAAAGCCTCCTGGAGGCACTGTATTTTGGGGGGGCAGGCTTACAGGTGTTACAGCCAGTTTCCCGTTGCCAGTGTTTGGCACACCCTCCTGTTCCTATTGACCACCTGATGTTGGCAAGGGAGTGATGTCCACCCTCTGCTCATGCCATTGTTTTTCCTGCTATCATGGAGTTTCCACTTGAGTCTGTAAGCCAAAATAAACCTTTTTTTCCCTGAAGCTGCTCTTGGCTGGGTGATTTCTTCTGGCAATGTGAACCCGACTACAGCACCTGGTATTACCCTGGAGCAGCTGAACTGGACCAGGAGGCTACAGTGATAACAACAGAACAGAGAGGAAATGGGAGCCAAGTTCTTGGTGAACAGAGAACATCACTTAAGGCTCATGTCAGACCCGAGTGTGTGGCGGGTGTCAGAGCCTAGAATCCTGCCGGTGTTGGGACAGAACACATGCTATCACTGCAGACGAGAAGAAACAAGGCCAGCCTGAGCCTCTCTGACCTCTCCTCCCCCCAGCTCAGGCTCCACATGCTGCTGTGAGCAGGGACAGGGCAGGCAAAGCAGAGGTCTCAGATGTAGGAGACCCCTGAAGCAGGGCCCTGCATCTGGTCCATGCTCACGATGGCCATGCCCCCAGGCATGATAAAGCTGGGCACCCCAGAGCAGAGATGACCCAGGAGCTATTCCTGAGTAAAGCCTGGGCGGGTGAGGGTCTGAATTTTCTCTTCTGAAACCCAGCAGACAAAGGATGATGGAAGCAGATGTTGTTACACGACATGTAACCCTCGCTGTTTTCTTCCACTGAAAGCAGAAATCTACCTTTATGCTCAGAGATTTTGTCGAGTCTGGGGTTCTGCTAGCTCTTTTCCTTTATGGGGCTGGTTGTGTTCAATTCTGCTTGAGGGCACCAAGGCAAGGAGGTTGGGGTGTGGCCTTAGTCTCACCTGTCCTATTGTCCTAACCATCTGGCCTCTGCATCTGGGTTCAGTCATGGGTATGTCTATTCCAGTGGCCATGAACAAAGATCTCCTGAGTCTGTCTCCTGGTGTACAAGAACACTCCCTGTTTCTTTCCATGCTTTGTGTAAGTGTGGCAGGGCCCTGGGAAAGTCCATTTAATACTAACTCAATGCAGAATGTATGATTAGGCAGATGACATGGTTCATAATCTCTCCATGTCTGACTCAATTGCCTCACTTCTAAAATGGGCATAGTCCGTGTGTGTGTGTGTGTGTGTGTGTGTGTGTGTGTGTGTGTGTGTGTACAGTATATGCAGGTATATACACCCCTGGCCCATGCCTTCAGAAGCCAAAGGAAAACATGGGGTGTCTTCTTCCTCTATGGCTCTTCTGTGTTGTTCCCTTGAGATGGAGTCTCTCACTGAACATAGAGCTGCTGGGTCTGGTTTGTTTGTTGGTTTGCCTGTTTTGTCACATTGGCTGGCCTAGGAGCCCTGGTGATTCTCCTCTTTCCCCCACAGGACTGGGATCACAGGCATGTGTGGACATGTTCAGCTTTAAAAGTAAAATTTATTGAGAGAGAGAATGGGAGTGGGTACACCAGGGCCTCCTGCCACTAAATTGAATCAGAAAGCATGCACCATTTTGTGCGTCTGGCTTTACATAGGTATTGGGGAATCCAAGCACTCAGGCTTTGCATGCAAGTGCTTTTAGCAGCTGAGCCATCTGTCCAGCCCCTGCCCAGCTTTTCATGTGTGTGCAAGGGGTTGTCTCAGCCCCTCTCAGGCCCTTATGCTTGCATGTCATGTGCCCTCACCCACTGAGCCATTTTCCCCATATCTGAAATGGGCCCAGGAAAAATACTTACCTCCCAGCATTGCCATGGGGACTAACTGACTTAGCACACACAGAGCACAAGAACACCATAAGTGTGTCTACCACTGGCTACTTCCAACAAAGGTGAGAGTGAGGCATGAGCCACAGACAAGTATTGAGAATGTCCTGCTCAGCACAAGCTTCCTGATAGACCTTCTTGAGTGGGAAAGAACCAGGCTGGTAGGAACAAAACCTGATACTGGAACTCGTGGCACTACACCTGATGGAGTTGTCCTGGAGGCCTCCTCTATGCCCCTCACATGCTGCGTGTGAAGACTCTTGGAGCTGAATGGGAAGGTGGCTGATGCTGTAGGTAGTGGAGAGGGGTGGGAAGATCCCAGGAATTCAGGAAACTGGCTCTTTTGGTTTTTCCATTTTGTTTTGGTTTTAAGGACAGGATCTTACCGTGTAGTCCAGACCCACACAGAATTCACTATATAACCCACACTGGCCTTAAACCACATCAATCCCCCTGCTGTAGCCTCTCAATTGCTGGAACTATAGGCATGGGCTATTCTTCCCAGCTCCATTTTAATCTTTTAACAGCCAGCGTTGCTATTCCCACGCAGGCCTGGGTGCGGCCCAGGAGGGTCCACACATGAGAACTTCACTGCCATGAGGCAGAATCTGGGGAGAGCAGGAGGAACAGCTGGCTGGAGGTAAGGGCCTGAGCAGCTCCTTGGCTGGCTCCAGGAAAAGAAAGGGTGCAAGTTTGGGCACAAACGGTACCAGACGTCTTCCCTAACTGAGCAACATGTAGCCCCCTTACCTGTTCCTTTTGTGTAGGTGAGCTCCAATAAGAGCTTTATCCTGATCAGCCTTGCTCCACCTCTCAGGCTCTTGAGTTCCGCAGCCTTCAAGGCCATCCTTTGGCCTGGTGTCTGGGGGTGTCACTGGCCAAGCCTAACCTTCTGCACCTTGGACTCTGTTTGCAGTTGTCCCCTAGGTCACACCTGCTTCTCCAGCAACATGCCAACCCAAGAATGAAGAATAGGGTTTACCTACTGTACCAGCTTTGCCAGTTTAACACTGATCAGCCATGCAGAGGGGGACAGTGACCATTCAGCATTATCTGCCACAGGATCAAGGAGACAGCAAGACCTTGGCACACACATGGGATAACCTACCCCAGGCCCTGCAGGCCAAGTGTGAATACTTTTACCATTGTCAAAGAAGCCAGGAGCAGGTTTGACCTCTGAGGGGTCCAAGAAATTTCTAGAGGTAGATTCACCAAACTCTGAAAGCAATTTCCAAAGCCTGCTTGGAGACTCTTAACAATTTGCTACTTTGTGGCTGAAGACTCTCTAACCCAGACAGTCCTTAAAGGTGGATGACAAATAGTCCCAGTGTCACCAATGTTTAGGTCAGAGTCTGTGTCTTGGTAGACCTGATATACCAGGCTCTGCCACCCATCCTCAATGAGCCAATTCACAAAAGAGCCAAACTAATTGTGAAAAGCAGAAAGAAAAAAAAAAACAGACAAGAGATCCTGTGACCCCCACCACTCCATCTTCAGGGTCCTGACATGAGGTCTGGGTTTAAGTAGAGGACCAAAGACATGCGTATTTTAGCAGTGCTGGCCACAGTGTAGTCCTGCCCTTAATTTTCTGGGCACTAGACTCTCCTGTAAGGTGGCCTGACAAGGCCATCAGCACAGTGTGAAACCCCTTTCTAAGGGAGACAAGTTTCTCCTCTGGTGGGCACCTGGCCTTGGCCTTGTCTTTCTCACAGCATGAGATTCCTGGGAAATTTTAACTTGTGGGGGGATTATTGTTTCAATAGTCTGATACCATCCTTCCTGCCAGGTGTGCTACACCAGCTGGCCTGAGACTGAGCACTGACAGTCCCATGTCCCAGGAGTCCCTCAGCCCCAGGAAGCCCAAGATGGTGATCACCATGCTGACAGGTGTGGTCCACCTCTTGGGGGAAAACGTGCCCAGCCTGGTGCCTCTGGCACAGCTTGCTCAGTGGCGCTCTTCTGTGAGACGTGTAAAGACCCCCAGGACTTCACTCCCAGAAGCTACCCTGCTTCTGTTGGGAGCTGAAATGTGAGCACTGTGAGAGGAGTCATCTGGAGCCAGGGGACTGAGTGGCTCTTACCTGCCGTGGGAAATGGAACCTGAGACTGTGTCCACAGGGCACCTCAGCTAGCCACTCACCAATGACAGGGACATGCTTGGAATCAGGCTCGCTTCACCGTCTGCTGCTCTCCCACCAGCTCTCACCCAGTGCTGCCTGCAGCCTTGATGCATTCTCTCTCGGGCTCCAGAGGCTGTCTTCTTTAGCACCTAGCAAAGAAGAAAGCATTCCTCCTCCTCTTTGGAAAGTCACCTGCCACAGCTAGAAAAAGAGGGGGGTGGGAACAAAAGCAGAGAATCAAGCAAACCATGTTCAAAGCGAGCCATCCAAAAGGAAGCAGAAAACTGAAACTAACCATGGCTCCCTGACTTGTGTCCTTTACTCCGTCAGCTCTAAAGGGAGATCTCCACTGGCACTAAGCGACGTCTGTTCCCGGTGACATCTGTCAGCTGGAGTGTGTAATTGTTGGTAATAGTACAGCCCTGTTATTTGAGCACCACACAAGTAGCATAAATATGATTTAACCACCCTTTCCGGAAATCACAGATTTGTGTCGTGCAGGCCGAATACTGAGGCCGATTAACACAAAATTTAATTTGTGTTAATATCAGCCCGAGACAAGTAGAGCATGAAATTAACCTGATGTGTTAATATTGTGCTTTGCTAATTCCAACTGTATCCTGCTGATGCTGGCATTGAAGACAGGTGCCGCTCTGCATGGGAAGGACCTCCAGCAATCAGTGGGGGGGGGGGGGGGCGGGTATGGAGGAGCTGACCCATGGGGGGTGTGCCTGCAGAAGTAGTTGTTCAAGGAAGCACGAGATGACAACTCCTAAGGACTCTGAGTGACAACTAGAGGTGACAGTGGGAATTAAGGACGAGTGGCCTGTGAGGCCCTTCTCAATCACGGGGCTCTGGGATGTTAAATCTTCTAGAACACTTCCATAGGCCAAATGCTGTTGTCTAAAACAGGCAGGCTGAATCCACTATCTTGCCTGCTTCCAAATAGTTTTCAAGCTAAGAATCATTTGCACATCTTTATGTGGTTGGAAAAAAATCAAAAGAAGATTTTATGATGTGATAATTACATGCAACTCACACTTCAGTGTTCATGCAATTCTTCTGGAACTCAGCCATACCCATCCACCCAGTGCAACACAGCAACATGAGTTGTGGCAACAGAGACCATGTAAATTCACAAGTCCTAAATATTTACTCTCTGCCACATGTCGAGAAACGCGGGCCAACCTCTATTCTAAGACAAGCATAGTTTTCAAATGGGCTCTTTGGAGGAGGGACCCCAGCACATAGGTGGAGGAGTGGGGCTCTGGTCTCTGGCCAACCCAGTCTTTGTTTCAGTTACACACAATGTGCTGTTGTTCAAAAAGAGAAGGTACCTAAACAAGGACAAGGTTGTGCACAACAGTTTAAAAAACTGCATTTTCTAAGAGGACTTACACAGTGGATTTGGAAAGGTGGGCAGTGCCATAGCTCCAAGATACCACTAACCCAAAGACGCAGCTCAAACAAAACACCTCTGGGTCGTCGGGGGGATGTGTGTGCACCAACTAAAAGGCCAGGGGTAAGTACAAAATATACCATAGTCCTCACAGAGCACATTGTAGAAACTCTCTTCTGCACACGTGCTTCTTTCCCCTGTCTGCCTGGAAAACAGTTACTTATTTATTTTAAAAACAAATTTCTGTCCATTATTAAGTTATTTGTAGTAGATTAATATTTATGGCAAGCCACTGGAAACTGAGGCTATCACCTTACTTGGGGAATAAATAAGTCAAGTCTTGACATGAAACTTTTAGGCTAAATAGTCCCTAAATGTCATAATAAGTATCCCAGTGACAGGGAAGGCACTATGGCCACGGGGCAGGGGTGGAGGGTGAGGCCACACATCCAGGATGCTGTGACAGCACCACAGGCTCAGGCAGGTAAGGAAAGGATTCTCCACAGGAACCTGCTATATTTTGGACTTCAGACTTCCAGAACAGAGAGAATAGGTTTCCAGAATCTACTAAACAACGGCAAAAGAGTTTTATTATAAATAGTCCCATGATACTGATATAATGATTTTCATTTTTTGTTGAATATGCACACTCAAAAGCCTACTCAAAGATGTCATATCTCAAACCAGGCTTTGGAAGTATATGAGGTAAAGTTCCTAGTACACACTAGATAATACATAGGGATTCTCTTCTCAGGATACTCAGTCACCCTGTCTTTTGAGGTCACAAGGTTCTTTGCACATATTTTAATTAGCACCTCCATGCAACTACTATGCTTTCATGCATATATATATATATATACATGAAATATATATATGTATATATATATACATTTACACATATATCATCCCATACTAGTAGGCTATAAGCTTTCTTAGGAGCAATGAGGATACATCATTCTTTTTTACACATGCATGTGTGTGGTATGCATGTGTATGTGTGGGTACATGGGTGTGTGCATGGGGGGTGAGAGGCCATGTCTTCCTCAACCATTCCTTGAGATAGAATCTCTCTGAACCTGGAACTCACTGATTCAGCTAGACTAGCTAGCCCACGAGCCCCAGGGTCCTCACGCCTCTGCCTCTCCAGCACTGTAGTTACAGGCATGCACCACCATGCCCAGCTCTGTTTTAACATAGGTGCTGAGGGTCCAAATCCAGGTCTTCATTCTTACACAGAAAACATTTGACCCACTGAACCACTTCTTGTTCTGTTTTTAATTTACTTTTTTACTGAGAATTAACTTGCATATAGAAAAGTGCCCATGTCCTAATGGCATACCAAAGAAGATTTGCAAAATGTTTTCATCTTCAATGAGATGACTACCTATGTAAAGACTTTAAGTATTTCTAACCCCCTGCCCTGTCCCAGGCAATACTTTCCCATAAAAGCAGCTGCTCTTTTGACCTCAGACAGATTGGTTTGGACTGTTTTTAAAGACCAGACAAATGAAACTACAGAGTATGTACTCTCACACAGCATAATGCTTTCAGATTCATGCATGTAATTATGTGTGGCAATAAATGCTTTTCTTTTATATGGAATGTCCATTCTGCTGTGAGAAGACACTGGGGAGTGTCCAGTTGGGAAGTTCTACTGCCCGTACTGCTAGGACGATTCTTGTGCACAATCCCAGATGCTCAGGAGGTTGAGACCGGCTCAATGTCAGCGAGGGCTATGGAACCTGAGCAACTTAATGGAACCCTGTCGCAAAATGAAAACTGAGAAGACCGCAGGGGCTAGGGCTCAGCGTACAGGGCTTTACCTAGGGCTCGCCATAAGGTCCTGCGTTCCATCCCACCCCAGAAAAATCTTCCTGTGTATGTCCCACCATGCAAAAACACACTTACTTCTGTTGGATATTTTGGGTAGAACTTCTGGATCACAAAGAAGGCATGTAAGGATCATTAGTAGATACTGCCAAAAAGCTATTTATATTATTTAACTATGTGACACAAATTTTAATTTATGCCAACGTTTGAAATCTGGAGCAATGTACCAAATCCCCATCAAACTATATCACTTTTTAGATTGGCATAGGAGTTAGATCAACATTGGATTTAGTCACTTTGTAATGTTAAGTCATTGTGGTAGAAACTGATTCATCTTTATTCTCTTGTGTCCTTGCTTATTAGCAGTTTGTGATATGTGACCTCCCTGCCCCCCACTTCCTGATTGGCCATAGTGACCAGAGATGGACATCTACCTGAAATCCAGGTGAACCACAGGCCAGCTACCAACCAATACTGTCTTGCCTGAAGAAAAAAAAAATTTTAATAACATAAGAACAATTAAAAAAAGAAAGAGGCTGGGTCAGTTAGGACCTCTCTCATAAAGACAGTAACATGGTCTTCAACAGGAGCAAATAATGAAAAGCTGTGGCCCTATGATTAACCAATATAAGTCAATGAAATAAGAAACTGTGAGGGGAAGAAACCATAACAGAGAAGCCATGCAGAGCAGAGAGGAAGCCAGCTGGGAGCCGGTGTCGGCAGAATAGCAGTGAAGCACAGATCCTAGGCTGGCTCGTTTTCATTGCCAATTTGTCTGGATTGCAATCACCATGGAAACACATCTCTGGATGTTCTGACTGGGTGTTTCTAGAATGGTTTTATTGGGCTGGAGAGATGGCTTAGCCATTAGGTGCTTGCCTGTGAAGCCTAAGGACCCCAGTTCTTGGCTCGATTCCAGATGCACAAGGGGGCGCATGTGTCTGGAGTTCCTTTGCAGTGGCTGGAAACCCTGGCGCACCCATTCTCTCTCTATCTGCCTCTTTCTATCTCTTTGTCTGTTGCTCTCAAATAAATAAAAATAAAATAATATTAGAATTATTTTATTGAGGAGGAGAGACACACCCTCACTGGGTGACACTATCCCGTGGGCTGAGGTCCCAGACTGAATAAGGAGAAACTAAACAAGACACCAGCACCCACTTCTGTCTGCTTCCTGCTGTGGACCCAGCAACATGGCCAGCTGCCTTGCGCACCTGTGTCATAGCTAGAGCCACTTTCACCACCAGGCCTTTCCTACTATGCTGGACTATATCCGCAAACTATGAGCCAAAAGAAATCCTTCCATCCTTCCTTCCTCAAGTTGCTCATGTTTTGTCACAGCACTAAGAAAAGTAACACAAAGTCCAAGGCCATGTTCTGAAGTCACTAGAGTGGCCTTAAATCCAGAGCCACCCTCCAGCCTACCCCCTGTTCCATAAACCCCTTGTTAGCCCATTCTTGAAAGTCCATGAAACTAAAAGATCTTTTTTTAAGTACCATTACCATGAGTCCCCACTAGTTGACATATCTTGAGTAAGACTATTTCTTGCAATTAAAAACTTTTGGCTGACTCCCCCCAGATACAAAATGGCCTGGATATCCATGACCTCACAGTGCCTGGCACTACCTACACAAGACCATCATAATAAGAGGAAAAGATCATGACATCAAAATAAGAGAGACTGATTGAGAGGGGGAGGGGATATGATGGAGAATGGAGTTTCAAAGGGGAAAGTGGGGAGAGGGAGCATATTACCATGGGATATTTTTTATAATCATGGAAGTGGTTAATAAAAAAATTTTGAAAAAATAAAGTAAAACTTTTGGCTGAAGTCCACAAGGTGGCTCATGTGTCTGGAGTTGGTTTGTGGTGGATAGAGGCCCTGGAATACCCATTGTCTCTCTCTCTCAAATAAATAAATAAAAATTTTAAAAGTTTGGCTGTGTGCCCGACCTGGGTCACTACCATTAACCCATACTAAAAACAAAACTAAACAAAACAAAACAAAAAGCAAATAGTTTGACTGCCATGCCTGCTAGGTGGTATCACTGATGTGGCAAATGTCTCCTCACCAATCATCTAGCACTCATTGGCCTGACTTGACAGTCTGCCAATATCTGGAATAAATGCTCTTTACCAGATCCGATGTAAAGCTCCCAGCGTGGCGTCGCTGAAGGTGCAGGCTAGCACAGCACCACCAGTGCACCGTGTTTTCCTGCATGCAAGCCGTGAATGAAGGTACAACCCCAGAGCACGGACGGCAGTGAGGTAAATCACTGATTACTTACACTCAAGCTGGGTATAACTGAATATTCATTACCTTTCTTTCAAATATAATTAATCTACGTTTATAGAATTTAACTTTTATAGCTACATTTAATAACTGGCTTGCAAAAGAGATGGAAATTTAACAGTCAGCTCACACAGGCTGGTACGGCCAGCTGAGGCACAACCTGCCATACATGCCCACTGTCTCATCAAGAGCGGCCTCGTCGGCACCACGGCAGGCTCTTGGGCTCCTACACCACTTGTCCAACCACAAGTGACCGCGAGAAGGGTCTTATGATGGTATGCTGAGCGTGGGTTTCCACAGGTTTTCCACTGAGATGCTCGAGCTGATGGAAATGGCTGTGGCATGGCCGTATGTCTCCAGACCAAGGAGCTGCAGCATTTTGGGCAGAGCGTTTGTTTGGGTCTGGCTCCATTTTGTCTAAAGGCACAGTCAACACAAGCAAGCAGACAATGTGCTAAGTGTTCACAGCACTTCTCACCTGCTGAAGGGTCACTGGATCAAAACTCCTTCCACGTGCTCAGCACTGTGCCAGACACCAGTCTCTGTGCAAGGGCAGTTCCAGGTTTGGTTGTAAAGGGCTTCCAACAATAGTCACACTGCGGACGATGACTGGCACTTAGGAAGTGCTTATTCATAGTCAGATTCCTGACCAAGGGTTGTATGTAGATAATTTCAGCTAATTCTCATGACAAGCCTTTGTGGGCCAGGCATACTATTATCTTCCTAAACATACAGATAAGGAAAAGAGCCTAAGATCAATTACATCAACCCAAGTATCCAAGGACCTGTACTGCTAACTGCTAGTTTACTCAGGTAAGTGGAAGAAAATGGGAGCGAGTGCACAAGTATATTAGGTACAAGTACCTTAGGATCAGCATGTAGCAAGTATGGCTGAACTAGTCTCAAAAGGTGGCCTTCAAGCGCCCTTTCAGCACTTGGGAGTTAAAGCACAGGTGTGAAGGCTGAGCTGGGTTCGGACAGAGGCCAAACATGAGCAGGTAGCTTCAGGGGAGGAGAGCTGCCCCAACAAAGGCTGGGGTAAAAACAGGTACCACACAACAGGCATCTAGCATCAGATGAGTGCGAACCTGGGCTTGTGAAGAGCAATGGGAACAGAGGTGGGGCAATTGTAGAGTGACGGCTGTGTTCCCTTGCTGATTATAGCACTAACACGAGTGTGTGTGTGCCTCAAGACTTAACAGATATGCTATGTGTGCACAGTCCGTCACACACTAATTATACACCACTGACGCTTACTTTAAAACCAAAACGGAGAGAACATGGCTTTAAACTATTTATACGATCTTTCGGAAAAGACAAAGTATACTGAAAAAGAAAGGAAGGGGGGTCAGGGAGATGGCTCAGCAGGTAAAGTGTTCACTATGCAAGCATAAGGACCTGAGTTCAGATTCCCAGCACCCACATAATATGCTGAAGATGATGGTGCCCGCCTGTCATCGTAGCAACCGGGCTGCAGAGGCAGAAGTCCTGGTGCTTGTTGGCCAGCTAGTCGAGTCTGATTGGTAAGCTCTGAGTAAGAGACCCTGACTTTGACCTCAGGCTTCTGCACACATGTACATGGGCAGTGCACATGTGCCCACGCATAAACATATGCATGCACACCACGCCCAAAAATAAGTGCTTAAAAGAAAAAGGAAGGGGAGGTGTAGCAGTTACTTATTATTGTTGGAACAAAACACACAGCCAGAAGCATCACATGGCAGGAGGGGTCTATTTTGACTCACAGTCTCAGAGCGAGGCTTCATCATGGCAGGAGAAGCACGGCAAGAGACAGGCAGGCCATCACATCAGCTGAGAGGCAGCAGCTAGTCCAGGCTAACTGTGCAGGATTATGAAACCTCAAGGCCTTCCCCCAGTGCTTCCTCCAGCAAGACTCCGCCTCCCAAAGGCCCACAACCTTCCTGAATTGCCACTAACAGGGGACTCAGTGTTCAAAACATATGAACCTATGTGAGATGTTTTATATTCAAACCCTAAGGGGAGGGGGAGGGGAGGAAGGGGAAAGGAAAGAAGGGAGAGAGAAGGGGAGGGAGAGCAAAGGGGTAGGGAAGGAAGGGAAGGGACAAGCCACACAAACAGTGGCCGAGGATTAGGGAGGGGGAGTTGGGGAGTCTCCTGTAAGGCTGAACTCATTCGCAAGAGTTAATGGCAACGACTCTTGATAGAGGCAGTACGTTCTTTTGTCCCTCCTGTTGAATCTTCTAAGAAGCAAAAGGTATATTTTATTTTTAGTCAGGAAAATTGATTTCCAAGTAAAGGACAGATAGAAACACTCCAAACACTGTGCTTTATCCTAATTGTGGTAGTGATTACGTGATTGCATTCCTTGTCAAAACCTACAGAGCTGTGCACTTAACAAGGGTGAATCTTACCGTATGCAAATAAAAATCAACAAACTCAACTCTTCCTAAAGGACATGCACACACACACACACACACACACACACACACACACACCCTACATTTATTTATTTGTTAACAGAGGTCAATCACTAATCTTTCTTGTCCTGCTGGGAACAAAATGTTGAAACTCCCCTCTAGATTTCAGAGGGAGTCCCCAGGTATCTTTTCATACTGACATATCACTTGACCCAGTCACCAGACCTAAGAGAAAGGGAGGGGGAAGGAGTTGGTGAGCGAGGCCAAAGCCCATGATGAGCATCTCACAGTTCAGAGGGGTGCTGTTAGGAACTGTCACCCATCAGCACAGAAGTCACAGTTTCCCTTACAGGGCCTCCTGACCTTTTGAGTCTGCCAGTATACACTGACCATCCTTAACCCGCTGCCAGCTCTGCTCTGCAGCAGCCTTTCTGATAGTGAGTCACAGCCTTGGTTCTCAGGGAGAGTTTGAATCCAGACCCCCATCCTGGAGCCTGCCCCTTGGAGCCTGACCTCTGCATCGGAGACCATGGAGGAGCACCGACGAGCTGGCCCCACAGTGTCTGGTCCCTCACACCCGGTGTAATGAGAGGGGCTTTGGTGATATTCTCCCAGATCCATTCTCCAGTCCAATCGTGACAAACATCAGACAAATCCAGGCCAAGGGGCACCTGTGAGTCCCCAACCAGTCTCCTCAGAACTGTCATGGTATCAAAAGCAAGAGACAGAAATGTCACCAACCACAGGAAACGAGGGAGATGCAGTGCCCCATCACAGATGGGGTCCTGGGCAAAATAGGATGTCAGTGGGGACGCTGGAGAGATGTGGATGACACCTGGGGTTTAGTTATTACCAGCAATGTGCCCATGTTCATTCCTTAGACTGAGCATGGTACCGTGGAGACTAGATTCTTAATGGACGGGAAAGTGAGAAGCCTGGTCCATGAGAGCTCTCCCTACTGCCCTTGTACCTTCCCTGTGAAATTGAAATTATTATTATTCCATAATCATGATTTTAAAGAATCTTGGTCTCACTGGATATCTTTGTCTCTCCTCCAGAACTGTCTCCCAGGAAGCAAAATGTATGTTTCCTTTTTAGCCAGGGGAATCAATTTCAAGCCATGAGCCCCTCTGCTTGGACTCACAGAACCCTGGTGGAGTCTCTAGCTCCTTCCCTTCTCTCAGCACTGCCACCTGGCTCCGGAGTCAATAAAACCATTCTGTCCACGCAGGGTCGCCCACTGGGGGTCAGAGGGCAAGGGCTGCAGCCTTTGCTGTTCTTTTGAAGCCCGGCTGGCCCCTCTCTGCTCTGGACAGGATCCCGGCTGAGGGGCAGGCTGGGGGTGGGGACATTTCAGGCCAGGCACTCCCCATGCATAATATGTATGGGGGCACCCTCTTGAGTGGGTGTGTGTGAGAGAGAGAGAAAAGACACAGAGAGAAGACAGGAAGGCAGGCAGACAGGGCCTAGAGCCTAGAGACCGAGGGAGCTGGGTGCTGAACGAGGAAGTTAGGGTGGTGAGTGCCCTGAAGAGGCTTCTAAAGGTCTCTTTGGACAGGGAAGCAGCAAGTCCTTTTGGAAACCAGTGAAGCAGGAAAGTGGTGCTTACCCACCTACTGTGCAGGCCTTTATGTTAGCAGTAAATAAAGGAGGGGCTGAAACAAAAACTGACAATCTCTGTGACCCCTACTTCTCCCTCCTCTGTCCTGTCAGCTTCCTGGGACCAGCTGTCCACCAGACCTCTGCAGAAACACCATCTGAGTTCAAACTGCTGTCCCCACTTCAAGGGTCTCCACAGTGCCCTTCCTCCTTCATCATCTTCCTCTCTTCTCACCCTGTCTCACAGGACTGACTATTTTCCCACTTGGATGCACCCACACACTTGAGGCTCTAGTCCTGACTGCTCTCAGCGGCAGCTACCGCCTGTAATGTCCCTCTAAACCAGGTCTCCAGAGCAACTTCTGGGCCAGGTGGTGCTGTGCTGAGCAACTCACATTCTTCCTTCAGAGCAGCGTTGACCAGCTTCCTCCTGAAAAGGTAGAGTGAAGTTAGAACATTATATCAAAGTGAAAACATACAGCAAGAATTTTTCTAAAGATTTTATTATTTATTTATTATAGTCAGAGAGACAGAAAGAGTGAGAATGGGCCTGTCAGGGCTTTCAGCCACTGCAAACAAACTCTAGACGCAAGTGCCACCTTGTGCATCTGGCTTAAGTGGGACCTGGAGAATTGAACCTGGGTCCTTGGGATTCACAGGCATGCACCTTAACAACTAAACCATCTATCCAGCCACAAATATTTTTTCACCCAGAATTGGAGAACTAGAAGACAAAAGGATAAAGCTAATGGAGCTAGGTATAACTAGAGGCAGCACTCACCCCTGATGGGGCTACAAAAAGAATGGCTTGGGGCCCCGAGGATGTGGGATGGCCAGGGCGGAAGACTCCCCTGTAAGGAAGGAGGCACTGGGAGCCTGGTCTTGAGAATGGCGAGAGGTGCAAACTGGTGCCAGCTATGCTTTTCAAACCAACCGCCACTGCCCAGGGGAAGCAGCAAGCTGGGGTGATTGTAGTCAAAGGAACTGGTGGACAACCCCAGGACCAGACTTATCCCCTTTGCCTCCTCCTGGAAAAGCCTACTATGATAGCCCATCTGGCATAGTGAAAGGCGTTTGCAGAATACCAACTCAAGCAGAAAGCAGAAGTTGAGAGTGAGTGACTCTCAGGGGGTAGAGGCATGAGGACCACCAGTTCAAGTCCAGTTTGAGTGATACAGTAATTTGGGGGCCAGCCTGGGCTATAGAGTGAGACACTGCCTCAAATTAAAAAAGAAAATGAACAAAAACCAGGTCAGAATTTGAGACACAGTAACTTACTACGCTGCAAAAGGTCAATGGAAACAGACAAGGAAGAAGAGGTGTTAAATTACATTTTATCAAGTGGCTGTCACAGAGGTAAGCTATGTAGTAGTGTGCCTGTGTACAACTATGCCATACACGTATACACGGAAGTCCCTGTGACTATCTCTCATAGTAGCAGACAATGCTTATAGAGACTTTGCAGGAATTAGACAAATGACTGAAGCCAGCCCTCACAAGAACTGAGGAGGGAGACAAAACGAAATTTAATTTTGTAGACATGCACATTAAGCCTTACAGAGGCTAGGAAAGTGTTTGTGATGCTCAGAAGGTGGGAGGTCTAGCAGGCCTCAACAAGCTCACTCACACTCACTATCAGGTCTTTGCTGCAGTCTGCTCTCTCCTCTAACATTTGCACTACCTTATGGGGTTCTCCATGTTCTCTGATCAGAGCCCCTCCCCACCCCCAGAGCTCCAACCCACGGTGCTTCAGAACACAGCACACACTGCAGAGAACCACGCACAGCCACAAGGTCAGAGGAAAAGCAGGGAGGATGGTGTATGTACCAATCAACAGTGTGTCATATGATTATGATGCACACATTCATGTTAACAAGGAAAATAACAATCACTAACATGTAATGAGAAGTCCCTATGTGCTGGGCATTACATTAAGGTCTCTTTTGTCATTAACATATTTATATTCTCTTATCAGCCTGATGTAATAGATCAAGTTTAACATCACCTCTTTTTTGTTTTTTTTTTGTTTTTATTTTATTTAGACAGAGAGAAAGTGGCAGAGAGAGCCAGGAGAGTGGGCGCGCCAGGGCTTCTAGCCACTGCAAATGAACTCCAGATGCATGTGCCCCCTTGTGCATCTGGCTAACGTGGGTCCTGGGGAATCGAGCCTCGAACTGGGGTCCTTAGGCTTCACAGGCAAGTGCTTAACCACTAAGCCATCTCTCCAGCCCCTCTTTTTTGTTTTTTATTTACTTTTTATTTATTTTTATTAATTAGTTTTGTACTCAGAAAATACAGTCAATTTGATGATATTGGTAAGCTCATCCATGTCCTACCCTCTCCCCCTGGCCCCTCCTTGTTGAGGTATATGGGTCATGCATTGTGGAGTTAGCCCACAGTTATGGGTAGGATAAATGTCTCTGCATATCATGACCCAACATGTGGCTCTGACATTCTTTCCGCCCCCTCTTCCGCAAAGCTTCCCTGAGCCATGTTGGGTTCATTTTGGGTCTGCTTCAGTGATAACATCACCTCTTTTTATAGAGGAGAAGCTGAGGTACCACAAAGGCAATGTGACTTTGGCCACAGGGCTGGTCACAGCTGGATTTGAAACCGCAGACGGGCTTCAGAGCACATGCTAACCTCTACTCCATTATCCCTCCAGAAGAATGTGAAAATGCTTGTGACTCCTCTTCAATTAGAAAGAAAGCTTCTTATAAACTATGTGCACAGTGCTGTTCTCTGTCCATTCAGTACAAAGTTGTACGTCTTCATGTACACGTGTATGTGTTCCATCTTAGACAACGTCTGCAAAGCTTACGATATTAAAACAATGGTCACTCAGAAAGGTGTCATGATGTTTTTACATTTTTATTTTTAAATAACTAGATGATTTTCTATAATAAATGGCCTTTGTAATAAGATATTAAGGATTTATTTTTAGAAATGAGTATTATCTGAGGGAGAATGATCTGGCAATTATAACAGCTTTATAATATCTGGGATAGGACTAAAAAGAGGAGTCTTGTGTCCCCAGTAGAGATGTACAGTAGAGGAGCGATTCAAAAGCATCAATTCCATCTCAGCAAGACACCAAGCAGTCGCCGACAGCCAGGTCCGTACAAGGCTGAGCAGGAGCCCAGTCCTGTGCCCTGTGCCCAGCGAGGGTCTGTGAATCCGCCGCACGCATGTTCTCATTCCACTTAAACTCAGGCCTCCACATTCTAATCAAGACGACTTGGTCCCTCTGAACAATGACGTTTGTGTGGATAGCATTGTCATGGTAGCTATAATGCCATAGCTCTGCATCGGGAGTATTCTCTCCAATTTCCCCAAGCCATGTGTTGCCTTGGAAACACCATGATTCTTACAGAGATCTAAGCAAAGGGAAATAATAAAAATAATAAAAATCATACACTTAAAGTCCATCTTTCATGCTGCTAAGATGCCTTGCTCACCCCTTGCTCTGGATAAAAGGACAGACAGGCAGAGTGGCTCCTACCAGGTGTATTCCAGATAATTAATCATTAGAGAAAGCACAGTGATCTCCATCCTCTGGATGATTCAGGTCAAAGAGTAAGACAGATTTCTGAGGCTAATCTTTTCATGAACAGCTATAGTCCCATACTTGACATGCTGACATTAATGTGGCCTCTCCCTACAGGAAGCAATGACACACCTTGCCATCACTGCATCAACCCACACGGAAGAAAGGCCTGATGTCAGCCTGGGACTCTTCCCACTAGGGCAATGGTCAGCGAACTTGCCCTGTAAAATGTCAGAAATGGGGCTGGAGAGATGGCTCAGTGGTTAATGGTGCTTGCTTGCAAAGCATGACAACCGGGTTTGATTCTCTAGTACCCAAGTAAGCCAGATTCACAAAGTGACATATGCATCTGGAGTCCATTTGCAATGGAAAGAGGCCCTAGTGTGCCCATGCTTTCTCTCTTTCCTTCTCCTTTGCAAGTAAGTAAAAATATTTTTTAAGTATTTTGTTTATTTATTTATTTGAGAGAAAGAATGGGCATGTCAGGGCTTAGAGCCATTGCCAGTGAACTTCAGACACTTGTGCCACCATGAGCACCTGGCTGACATGGGATCTGGGGGGTGAACCTAGGTCCTTAGGCAAACACCTTAACTGCTAAGACATCTTTCCAGCCCTAAAAGTATTTTTTTAATTATTTTTATTTTTATTTTTTAGAGAGAGCAAGAGAAACAGAAGGAGAGAATTGACCCCACCAGGGCCTCAGCCACTGCAATGGAACTCCAGACACTTGTGCCACTAAGTGCACATGTGCAACCTTGTACTTGCCTCACCTTTGTGTGTCTGGCTTACATGGGATCTGGAGAGAGATTGAACATGGGTCCTTAGGCTTCGCAGGCAAGTGCCTTAACCGCTAAGCCATCTCTCCAGCCCAAAATGTATTTTTTTTAAAAATTGTTTATTTTTATTTATTTATTTGAGAGCAACAGACACAGAGGGAGAAAGAGGCAGAGAGAGAGAGAGAATGGGCATGCCAGGGCCTCCAGCCACTGCAAACAACTCCAGATGCATGCACCACCTTGTGCATTTGGCTTATGTGGGTCCTGGAGAATCGAGCTTTGAACCAGGGTCCTTAGGCTTCACAGGCAAGTGCTTAACCACTAAGCCATCTCTCCAGCCCCCAAAATGTATTTTTTTAAGTGCCAGAAGTGAAATACCCTCAGTTTTGCAAGCCGTGATGGCGAGGGAAAATGGGAGCAAGGTAGTTTTCAGGTAGTGAGATAGGGAGGGCTCAAAGAAGGAACCAAAAGGGATGTCACAACCACCTGCTTCAGCAGAACCTGGAACTCAGGGTCTCATCCAGCCTCATCCAATCCGCTCACACCCTCTTGCGTGTGTGCCCCCTGTTTCTCCCCCTACTCAGGCATGCTGGAGGGTCCTGAGCCAGGGTCCTGAGCCAAAATCCTGAGTGCAGTCCCATCGGCTCTCTCTCAGACTCACCTGAGCCTGAGGTAAAGCCACCGCTGTAAACTGTAAACAGAGGCTCACAGGTGGAAGCAGCCCCCTCTACTTCCTGCTCGTCTCGCCATGCCTAAATTGTGGGGGGTCCCAGCACCTATAAGACCATGCCTCCCCATTGACAGCCTGCCAGGGTGGGGATGGATATTTTTTTCTACTCTCTTATTTACCTTTTAGATTTTTAAGCTCTGGCCTCTTTTTAAAAAAAAATAATTTTTGAATATTTTATTTATTTATTTGAGAGAGAGAGGAAGAGGCAGATAGAGAGAAAGAGAGGATGGGTGCACCAGGGCCTCCAGCCACTGCAAAGGAACTCCAGATGCATGTACCCCTTGTGCATCTGGCTTATGTGGGTCCTGGGGAATCAAACTGGAGTCCCTGGGCTTTGCAGGCAAGCACCTTAACTTCTAAGCCATTTCCCCAGCCCAAATAATTTATTTATTTACTTATTTATTATTTACTTATTTTGAGAGAGAGAGAAACTGATAGACAGAGGGGGCACTCCAGGAACCCCAGCCACTGCAAACAAACTCCAGACATATGTACCACCTTGTGCATCTGGCTTATGTGTGTACTGGAGAATCAAACCTTGGTCTTCAGGTTCACAGGCAAGCGCCTTAATCATTAAGCCATCTCTCAGACCCCTTTTTTTAAATTTCCTTGAAAAATTACTTTCACATTTCCCTCCATACCCATGCTGAGCTTCCCACATGGGCACTCTGGATAATAGTTTGTAACTGATACTTTTTAGCCTGTTTATTTCAATTCTTTTTAAAAACAGATGAAAACCCAGGGTTGGGAGTTTAAGTACTCTCCCTGACCCCTAGAAGCCTTGTTACAAGGACTTCAACAGAACCACTCAGCCCTACTATAGACTGAAAGCTACTCAAAAAAAATCAGGAGATTGTTCTCTGAGAAACTGAACAATTCCAAATAAAAGACTCACTGTGACATCTGGGTTTTCCCCAACATCAGCCTCCTGTCCTGCCAACCAGGAGCAAGGTGATCTGCCAAGTGACAGCCACCATGTGGATACACAGAACTGTCCACCAGACTTAAATGCCTTATTATTAGATGTGAGTAGACAGCTGTAGCTTTGAAAAATCATCAGTGTAAAAAGAGGAAAAACTCAACCAATAACAAGAAAGGGGAGATGAAGGAAATAGAAATGGTTCAGGAGGCTAAGACATGCAGAAAACAAGCATGTCTAATCAGTTTTCTTCAAAATGACACTGCAGGACTGGAGAGATTATTCAGTGGTTAAAGGCACTTGCTTGCAAAACCTGATGACTGGGGACCAATTCTCCAGTTTCCACAGATGCACAAAGTGGCACATACATCTGGAATTCACTCGCAGCAGCAAGGGACCCTGATGTGCCCACTCTCTCTCCTTCTGTCTCTCTCTCTGTACTTGGAAATAAATTATACTAGAGAGAGAGAGATGACAGGCACACCAAGGCCTCTACCCACTGCAAATGAACTCCAGACACATGTGCCACCATGTGCATCTAGCTTACAAGGATCCTGAGGAATCAAACCTGGGTCCTTTGGCTTTGCAGGCAAGTGCCATAACTGCTAAGCCATCTCTCTAGTCAATCTACACCCCTTTAAAAATATTTTATTTGGGCTGGAGAGATGGCTTAGCAGTTATGGCACTTGCCTGCAAAGCCAAAGGACCCAGGTTTGATTCCTCAGGATCCTTGTAAGCTAGATGCACATGGTGGCACATGTGTCTGGAGTTCATTTGCAGTGGGTAGAGGCCTTGGTGTGCCCATTCTCTCTCACTCTTTATCTGCCTCTCTTTCTCAAATAAATAAATATTTTAAAGGTCTAGAGAGACGGTTCAGTGTGTAAAGGTGCTTTCTTGCAAAGCCTGCAGGCCTGGGTTCAATTCTCAAGTGTCCACATAAAGACAGACAGACAAAGTGGTACATGAATATGGAGTGCATTTGCAGCAACAAGGGGCTCTGGTGCGCCCATTCTCTCCTCTCTCTACCTCTACCTCCCTCACTCTCTCTCTCTCTTTCTCTCTCTCCTTCCATCTCTTTTTCTTGGTTTTCAAATAAATAAATAAAATATTTAAAAATAAAATGACATTGCACACCAAAAACAACAGAATGTTGTGGAAAAGAATAATAAAACAAGAAAGCTCTTGAAATTAAAAATATGACAGCAGGCTGGGGAGATGGCATAACAGTTACAGCCCTGCCTACAAAGCCTAAGAACTCATGCTCCGATCTCAAGGTCCCACGTAGCCAGACACAGTACACAGCATGCAATGTCACACTTGCACACATGTGCACAGGGGGACACACACATCTGGAGTGTGTTTGCAGCAGGGCTGAAGGCCCTAGGGTGCCTATTCTCTCTCTCTCTCCCTTGGTGTCTCTCTCTCTCAAACTAAAAAAAAATAATTAAAAAAATTTTTTAAATGACAGTTTAAATAATTTTTTTTTCTGGGATATTTGAGGCAGGGTATCACTCTAGCCCAGGCTGACCTGAAATTCACTCTGTAGTCTTGGCTGGCCTCAAACTCACAGCAATCTTCCTACTTTACCTCCTGAGTCCCAAGCAGTTACCATGTCCAGAAAATAGAATGCATAAATTAATAAGTGCTGTCTTCCAGATGTGCCATGGCCATTGTGATCATGACGTCATAGTGACTTTCTGTGTGTGCAGGAGGCCTACACAGTTTGATCCTGTTGACGTTGAATCATGGATGGTGGCAGAGGAGGGCAGGAGCCCTCCCCCCCCGCACCATAGTGTAATTGGCAGTCAGTGGTCACTGGGAAGAAGGAGACACTTTGTCCAGTTGTGTCCCCACTGGCAAGCTGTGTGGGCTCTGATAAATACCCTCACACGCACCCACGCCTGTACAAGCAACCCCAGTCAAACTCAGTGGGCCACACACACTTAAACAAAAGACATCAAGTAGAAGAGGGATGACTAGGAAGAAGTAGTTCAGTGGGAGGGGAATGAGAAGGAGGGACAGGAGAAGATAATGGGAGGGATTATGCTCAAAATACATACATTCATGTATAAACATTGTCAGTAAATATAATGAAATATAAGTTTAAAAGTTGTCAAAAAATAAAATAAAAATAAAAATAAAATGATGGGATAAAATAAAAGATTCAACAAATGAAATAGGGGGAACAAAGTCCAACAAGAAAGAATAACTCAAAAGAGACAGAGGGAGATAAGGAGAGAAGGGAGCCATTTCCAGGAACAAGTAAATGAGAATGAATGAATGAATCTCCAAGGTGAATAACCCATATGGGCCAGCACAACAGATGACAAAAGATCTTTCCAAGGATTCTGAACACCATGGAAATGCGAGAGAAAGACAGAGGGAGTGAAGAGAGAAAGAGACACAGAGGAAAACAAGCTACTTGAAAAAATACCAAGAATACCAAGCTCAGACTGACAAGTAACGTCTCAAAAACAAAGTCATGTCTCAGAACAGTGATTCTCAAACTATCTTCATGTGGTCATACAGTCACTGCTAGAAAACAGAATAGAATGTTAAGAAACTATAAAATAAGTGCATTCAAAGAACATCCACCAATTAAAAAACCATATTTTGCATGTGTGTGTAGTGTGTGTGGTGTGTATGTGTGTGTGTTTAGTGTGCACACATGTGTGTAGTATGTGTGATGTGTATATATGTGTGTGGTATATATACACGTGTATGTAGTATGTGTGGTGTGTATGTGTGTGTGTTTGGTGTACACACACATGTGTGCAGGTGAGCAAGGAGGCCAGAGGGGAACATCAGATATCTCCTTATCACTCTTGCATGTAAAACCTGTGATTTTTATTTTCAGCTTCAACAAATTAATTAATTAGTCAAATTAATATAAACATTTCAAAATGCTTCCTGTGTCTGTACTTCTCATCACAGGTGGATGGAAAACAGCTGGCAGCCTGGCCCTGGGCTGTGGATCACACTTGAAGTAGTAATGTGGTAGCAGGAAGGTCTATAGAAATGGCTTCAAGGTGGTTGTTCTCAGTCCAAATTCTGGATCCAAATCACCATTTGAATGTGATCAGAGCAGAAAGAAGACACATGGAGTCTCAAAAACACAGTGTGTTCCTGCTTGAATCCTTGGAAATGACAGAGGTTCCTTAGCACGATGGAGGAGAAACTCAAACAGGTGCAAAGCAGTGCCGGGCCATGGGGGATGGACAGCAGCCTCCCCGCCCAGGTCTGCAGCCTGCTCAGCCGGTGTGGTGTCGGCATCCTTGCCAGAGTGTCTGCCTTGTAGCAAGCGCCTTCTGCAGCCTTCCTCCAAACCCACAAGTGAACCTATGCTGGGCTAAGGCAGGAGAAAGCCAGGACGCCTCACAAGGGAAGCACAGAAAAAGGAAGGCCTCCCTTGCCTGGCCTTGGTCTTTGGAAGTTGCTGTGGGCTTTGGCTACTCTCAGGTGGGGGTCAACCCTGTTTCTCTTGACGCACACAGGCAGGAGCGTCCGTGAGCTTCCAGCTTGGTACCTGCTCGCTCTAGGGCCCACTGAGGCTTAGTGCACGCCTGAGATTCCGCACCGGTGGTCCCGGAGAACCATAAACAAATCTAAGATATTTGTATTCCACTCAAGTGCATACTACATTGTCTGTAATTATCCCCGCTGCTAAAATCATTTTGTTGTGTGCTTTTTGAGCAAGAGTAGGGGATAGAGGACCAAACAAATTCCTTGGCAACAAAAAAAATCTAATTAATCAAAACCAGTTCTCAGTCATTTGGAGCCTATGGAAATAGCAGCCCCAAGAGAACAGGAACACTTAGCTTGGTAGAAAATGAAGACAAATCAGGTGTGTCTTAGGACACCCATTTCTATATACGAGCCAGTGGGAAGCAGGGCAGCTGAAGGAGAGAGGTGTCAAGACTCGGTATGAGCTGGGTGGGCATCCCAGCACTGCCATTCCTGGCTGCATGACGTTGTCTAAGTAACTTTGTCCATCTGTGATGGTTAGTTTCTACTGTCAATGTGATTTGATTTGGAATCACCACGGAAACACACATATGGGTGTGTCTGCAAGGGTGTTTCTAGTAAGAGTTAACCTAGGAAGAAAGAGCTGCTCTGAATAAGGGTGGCACATCTGTGGTTCAGTGTTCTGAACTGAAGGAAAACATGAGAAAGCAGACAGAGCCCCTGTGCACATCTCGCTGCTTCCTGGCTGCAGGCGCAACACTCCCAGGTTCTGCCACGTGCCTTCCCACCACGACGGACACTTTCTTGCCAGGGACACTTCCAGCTATGAGAGAAGTAACTAATATACCACTAGCCCTCAGCGTCCTGCATATAAAATGAGAAAAACAGTGACTTCTTGGGCAGAAGAGGCTCAGAGGATAAGCACTTGGCATGAAAGCATGAGAACCTGAGTTTAGGTCCCCAGCCCTCAGGTAAATGCCAGAAATCCAAAAAGCAAACAAACAAACAAAAAAAGGCCTAACCAACTGCCCCAGTCTCTCTCTACACCTCTGGTCCCCCACTTCTCTGACTTTCGCCCTACTGTCATACCCTACCTGCTATTCATAGACACAGAAGGGCCTGGGGTGCCTCAGCCAAGCTCACGTGCTTTCCGGGGCCCCGGCTCCCCATCGGCTGGCTCTGTCTGCACAGCCTCAACCCAACAACAGACTGACCAAATCAGCGACAGGCATGCATGGCCACCAGACCCAGACACATCCTCACATCAGCTCACGTAAGCTTCACAAGCTCCTTAAGATGAAGAAACGATGCTGGAAAGACGGCTCAGTGGGTAAGAGAGCTGGCTGCACAAGGATGAGGTCCCGACGTCAAACTCTAGCACCCACACAAAAATCCAGGGACGGCTACACGAGCCGATAACCCCATTCCCGGGGCAGACAGAGACAGAAGAGCCCTGGGACCTCCTGATCAGCCAGTCTAAACAAAAAGTGGCAAACTTCTTTTCTTTTTTCCTTTTTTCTTCATAGATTTCATGTTCAATAAGAAATAAGACTGACACTGAATGTCCTCTTCTGGCCTATGTATATGTGTACATTTGCACACATCTACAAATACATGCATATGCCACACATACATATACATACAATACATACTACATACCATACATATCACACACAAAAATTTGAGAGATTGAAGATGAAGAGATAGGCACCACTCCAAGAAATGAGTACATTAGCCCAAGGATGCCATCAAGCTGATAATAAACACATCAAAATCAGTACGTTCTTAACCCTGGTTTGTTACGACCTTGGCCCACCGAGCATGTACACATCACCCTCCCCCACTGCCTGCAGTTGTGCCCCGTGGCCTCCACACCTCCCTCTGTGGCCTAGGGTCTCTCTGGGAGCCTACGACAACTGTCTGGATGCAGACCACTCCCACGCTGTGCTACCCCACAAGCCAGGCACCCCAGGATCAGAGAGTCTTGCTGTGGGTCAGCTACAGTGACAGGAACAAGACAGGCTCCAATGAGGGAATTCACAGGATCCAAAGAAAGTAAAGGCAAGCCTTGGGGTGGTGTCCCCAGTTCTGGCCTTTCTGAGGTGTCATTATGGGGCTTCTGGTCATCAGTTAGACCTTCAGATAAGGCCTCAGACTGAAGCTCTTAGCATGTGGGTTTCTAGGGTAGATGAGAGTGTGTCCAATTTTCCAGACAGACCTTCTCATTTAGTGCTGCTAATTACTGAAGCAATTGCCAAGCTGTTGATTGGACATTGTCCACTGGGAACAACACAGTTGGAAAGGAAGTTATCTCCAACTGTCATGGAGTGGACCCAACCAAAGTAGCCCAGGAGGTGCTGGATGAACCCCAGCCTGTAAATGCAGTGCTCATGCACAAGCAAGCTTTGTGCTCCATGGGGACAGACTCCAGGTCTGCACTGCCTGTCACTACACTCAGAGTGCCCAGAACCACCTCTTGAATGGAACTCTTTGGGGATTGGTATTATAATCATCTGGGGTGAGCTGATGAGGACCTGAGACTCAGCAGTAACAAAAGAAGATGATGAAAGAGGCCCTGGGAAGAAGAGCTTGGCAGAATGAATGACAGATTTGTGTGGAGGGTGAAGAGTGGGAGAGAAAGAGAGATGCCAGGATGTGCCCCAGTTTATCCCTGAGATAGCCAAAGGTTTAATGGATGCTGGTCCAACAGATCAAGGAGGGTAAGTGTCAGTGTGAGTAGATAGCTGCAGGAAGGAGGGAAGGAAAGAAGAAGAATGGAAGGGGGAATGGAGGAAGAAAGGAAAGAAGGGGGAAGGGAGGAAGGAAGAAAGGTAAGAAAAGGAAAGGAAGGAGGGAGAAGGGAAGGAAGAAGAAAGGAAGGAAGGGTAGAAAAGGAGCCAGGCTGAGCTCAAGGGACTGGCAGCATCACAAGATGTCTAGCAGTTGCAGCCTAGACTACAGCAATCCTCTGGGGAATCCTGTGCAGAGGTGATAATTGAGGCAAATGGAAGAAAGGGGAAGGAAGGAGGTCTCAATGGAGATGCTGGAGTGACACAGAGGCTCAGCTGGCACATAGTGGCCACTTTCAGCCAACAGAAGGGTTTACTACAGAAGTGATGCTCCAGGGACAGTCAACTAGTTCTGGGACACCAGCACCACAGAAACAAGCAGAGCCTGTGGTAAGGGGGCCAAGGGCAAGGGAAGGAGCTTTGAAGGCATCCGAGGCTAAAAAGCGTGTCCAGGAGTCTAGGAGGGAGAGCAGAGCTAAGCCAGGGAGTTAGAGAGCAGCTGGACAGGCTGGATGTAGGGACTCCCCTCAGAATGGGAAAGTGACCTCGGAGACAGGCTCTAGCCAGAGTGCTACAATGATGTGGATGCAGTTTCAACCAGCACCAGATATTGTTTTATTTCCAAAGACAGGAGAGGGTCATAGAGAAAATATCAATTTCCTGTCACCTGACAATCTTCCCCCAAACACTAAACCCCTGAAAGAGAAGTGCCTCATCTGGTACGAGACCAAAGGAGCTTTAGGGTCTGTCCTACCCTAAGACCCCAATTCTCACCAATCATCTTGTCACTTGGTCATTTACCCATCACTTTTCACCAATGACTACCAGCACAAATTATCAGCTGACATTTCCCCTCTTTGCCTACTAATTGATAATCTCTCTCCTCTCCCCTACCACGATTTTATCATTGGTTACTATATTTGTTACTGCCAAATACCACATGTTTGTGTCTCTCTCAAAACAGATGTCGAAGCCCTAATCCCCAGTGAAGTGGCATTTAAAGGTGAGGCCTATTGGATCACAGGGTCACATACCCATGGTGAGATTAGTCTGCTGATAATCAGGGAATGTGACTAGGAACCTATGTCTTCCTCATTAGAACATGTGTTTAGTTTCTTTTACTTAAAAAAATTTTTTTATTTATTTATGAGAGACAGAGGCAGAGAGAGAGAGAGATTAATAAGCACACCAGGGCCTCCAGACACTGCAAATGAACTCCAGAGGATGCACCACTTTGTACATCTGGCTTATGTGGGACCTGGGGAATCAAATCTGGATCCTTTGGCTTTGCAGGCAAACCACTAAGCCATCTCTCCAGCCCAGTTTCTTTTACTTTTAACTGACAAATAATTGCATATAGTTATGGGGTAAAATATTACATTTTGGTATATGTACACATTAGGGAATTATTAAATCATGATAATTAATATACCCATAACTTCACATACTGATCACTTTTTTTTTTGGCTTTTCAAGGTAGGGTCTCACTCTAGCCCAGGCTGACCTGGAATTCACTATGGAGTCTCAGGGTGGCCTTGAACTCACAGCAATCCTCCTACCTCTGCCTCCCTAATGCTGGGATTAAAGGCGTGTGCCACCACGCCCGGCTTGATCACTTTTGTGAAGGTAAGAACATTTAAAATCTATCTTCTTAGAAATTTTATAGCACTTATTACCACATCCTTCTTGAATAAATGAATGGGTAAATGAATGATATGAATACCCTTGGATAAACATTTGATACAATCCCTAAAGCCACTAGATAAAATAAAAGACTGAATCACAGGCTGGAGAGATGACTCAGAGTTTAAGGCACTTGCCTGCAAAGCCTAATGAGCCAGGTTTAATTCTCTAGTACCCAAGTACAGTCAGATGCACAAAGTGGCACATGCACCTGGTGTTTATTTGCAGTGTCTGGAGGTCCTAGCATGCCCATTTTATCTTTTCTCTTCACTCTGTCTCTTCTCCCATCTCTCTTCTCTCTACTTACAAATAAACAAATAAAAAATATTTTTAAAAAGACTGAATCACTTCATGAGTGCTACCAAAAAATAACAAATAAATAAATAGTTTCAGGTATAATTGCCCATAAGTCCTGTTTCTCACCAAGTGTCTGTGGGGCCACTTTGAAGTTGCTTAAATAACCTAGGAATTCCCCAGAATGTGTGTGACCAAAGAGCCTACTGTCCTTAAAGAAAGAGATGGAAGACAGACCTTTAGCCCCTCCCCAGGCTGTAGTGGGAGCTCCATAGAGTTTAAAATTTAAATTTGCATAATTGTTTCCCCTTGACTGGCTCACCCTACCCTGCTAAGGCTGATGTCCTAGAAATGCATTTCCAAGTGACAAGTATATTGTCAACGCAGATCTGCTCTGTGCACCACAGGGCACTGATTGGCAGGCCCATTAAAATACAAAGAGGACCCCAAATGAGCAACTTTGGGGACCTAACAGGAGAGGCTGTAGGAACACATTCTTCTCCCTCCCCCACTCCGGCTGTTAATTACGAAGCAGAGCCTCGATAAATTACATGGAACAGATAAACAACTTGAGCTGTGTTTATCAAAGAAGCAGCCAATGGCACAGTGCCAGCCTGGGTAAGCTGTGCTGTAATCAGTGTATTTATTTCACCCCAAAAAGGCCTGTCTGGGTTTCTTTTAAGCCTGATAAACTCATTATGTTAAGTTTCAAGCTCCATAGAAGGAAAGCCTTTCTATATGTTAATTCATTTTAGTAAATAATTATTCTGTTTGGGTGAGGGGATGAGTGTCTCTATAATTTAATAATTGGGAGGCTATTAAGATGTGATTAATAGGAGTTATAACTGAATGCTGAGAGTTGAAAATTACTTTTTTCACTCTAAATCAATGTCACAGACAGGGCTGTTGGGGGGGGGGCAGTATCTCTGCCTCTCCACTCTCACTCCTTCCTTCCTTTTCTTTCCAGTTAAAGAGGCAGTTCTTAGGCGAGGATGGCGCCTTCCTTCCCTACAGGAGAGCTGACTTCTCTCCAGAGCTCTGAAAAGTGTATGTGTGTGTGTGTGTGTGTGTGTGTGTGTGTGTGTGCTGGCAAAAGCAAGGAATCATCTCCTTTTAGGCCAGAATCCCTTAAATGCCCATTGGAACCCCAACTTCTATGTCCATTGTGGACCAGTGAAGGCTCCCCACAGCAGACCATGAGAAATCACATGAGAGACTCGGGACAAGATCTCAGGGAAGACTGAGAAGAACAAGGAAATAGCAAATACCAACCAGGGTGTGGAGGCTTTCATATGCTGTTGTGGGTATGTTAGTGCAGCCATGATGGAAAACAGCACAGAGTTTCCTCAAAAGAAATGGTGGTGCATGTCTTTAATCCCAGCACTCAGGAGAGAGGCTGGGGCAGGAGGATCACTGTGAGTTCAAGCCCAGCCTGAGACTACATATGAATCCCAGGTCAGCCTAGATTAGGGTGAAAAACAAATAAACAAACAAAAAAAGATTAAAGATTAACCACCAACCCTGCTATCCCACCATTGTATATAACTCCAAAGACAATTAATGAATGTGCCAAGGAGACACCGATACTCCCGTGTCTGCTGCACTAGTGGTTTTACTAGTCGAGATATGAAATGATCACAGGCATCCACAGACAGGTGGCTAGGTGAAGAAAAGGTGGTAGCGTCACACAAGAGAATACTGTTTGACTGTAGAAGGACAAAAATCCTGTCCTTTTTGGAAATATAGGTGGACTCTAGAGATCATAATGTTAAATGAAATAAATCAGACACACAAAAGTACCACATGATCTCACTTTGATGTGGAGTCAGCCAAGCTGGATTTATCTCATAGAAGCAGGTCACTGAGGAGTGGTCACATGGGCTGGGGAGAAAGGGGTGTGGGTGGGAGAGGACAGAGCAAGTAACTGGCACATGGGAATGGCCATGCAGGAGAAATAAGTTCTGAAGTTCTGTTGCCATATTACATAATTCAAAAGCAAGAAAGGATTTTGAATTCTCTCATCATGAAGAAATGATGGACATTTGAGGGCATGTGTAACACAACAGTCTCAAGTTGATCAACACATAAAGTATAAATGAACCAAAATTTCACACTATTCCATAAAGACAGTCATTATCTGTCATAAAAATAAATATATAAGAACAATATGTATTTTTCATAGTTCCAAAATATACCTGATCTTTATAAACTTTGGGATGGTCCTTCACCCAACTGTACTCTTACAAATGTCCTCGAAAATAAGTCATTGGCAATATGTTTAACTTCTTCCTCAGAAAAATTAAAGTGGGCGGTTTTTTACCTCGTCTCAATATTTTGTCCATTTTTAGTTAAAAACTATACCAGCCGATTAAACTCCAGTCTCAGAACTTGAGTTTCAGACCAGAGCCCTCTGGCCTTGGGAATAAGATCCAGAGCAAATGTCCATGGCTGATTTTCCTAGGTTACAGTGGGTGAGTAAGTGGGGCAATCGATAAGCCTGCATGTTAACCAAGGACCTCACAAACCTTGCTTGGTGGTCTGCTATACACTGAGCAGTGGTCACAATATCAGAGTGCCACCAAGGCCTGCAGCGGGCTCAGGGCAAGAACAGAATCCAAAGGGCAGCGCATGCAGGGAAGGCTCCCTGACAGGCTATCTTCCCAGAGGAGCTGGAAGATGAGAAGAAGGCCACCAGCTAAGTGACCCTTCCTGCACCCGTAGTCCTATTTATTTGCCACAGGATGTATTTGTTTCCACACATGTTCATGGGCACCAATGCATACACATGCTCGCGCCATTAGCTATGTCATGTTCCAAACTAGACAGTGAGAAAAACAGCACAAGTGCACCACTGACACCTCACAGAATTCCTCCTCCCCTGACAGGCCAGGGTCCTGGGAAGAGGTGACCATGACAATTTCAGAGCTAGAAGAGATGAGACATTCTTTTTGTAATGGCAGCAACATGAACAAGTAAAGTTCATTTCAGAGGCTCCAGGCTTCCGATCTGGGGCTTTGCAATAATCAAATAGCCATGACTTTGAAGAAAAGCAGGACGTCAAAACTCTTAATACCACACCGATTGCTGAACCAAAAAATACAGTCAGGACATTCATTTGTAAGTGGCAAACAGCAGAGTATGGCAGAGAGGGTGTCTGCAGAGAGAGTGGCAGCCGTGGTGAGCATGTTGCAGTCTTGGGACAGGAGCTCTGGCACAGCAGGCTCAGCTAGCAAGCACACACGTGCAGTGACCAGTTGCCCGCATAATCACGAATAAAAAATTCACACTTGCCCAACTGTGCAAAGTGCAGAACAACCCCAGGGAAAAGTCCTGTAATGCACCTTCCAAAAAGGATGCTGTTGCACGTGTGCTTCTGGGAGATGCAAACACATGTCTGCTCCCTCCAGACAGAGCTCCAGCACAGGGCAAGGTGTGTGTACTCCTTCACCAGAGTCTCACCCCAGATCCCCATAGATGGAATCCCCCTCCAGTTAACCTTCTGCCCTTTATTATTTATTTTAGAGAGAGGGGGAGAGGGTGAGGGAGGGAGAGAGAATTAGCACACCAGGGCCTCAGCCAATGCAATTGAACTCCAGACGCTTGTGCCACCTAGTGGGCATGCGCAACTTTGCACTTGCCTCACCTTTGTGCATATGGCTTACATGGGATCTGGAGAGTTGAACATGGGTCCTTAGGCTTCCCACGCAAGTGCCTTAGCCCCTAAGCCATCTCTCTAGCCCCCTTCTGCACTTTTATGCACTGTAGCACTTCCCATGACCACGTGCAGCTAGGACAGAAATGCATACAGCTGGCAGAGAGGTTCAGGAAGGAGTGACTGACCTCAGGTGAGGCTCTTATCATCCTCCCCATTTTTCCTGGTGGATGCCCTCTGGTTTGATACCTCTAGGTAGAGACATGAGCATCAGATGGAGAAGGCTTCAGGGAAGTAGTCACCTGGTCAGGTGATGACTGCTTGCTCATATAAGTCAAGGACTCAATCAGCATGGCTACCACTGACCAGAAGAAAATCCTGTCATCAGTCATGTGATCCCAATAGCCCTTTGATCCTTTCAACCTCTTCCAAATGACTCAAAGAAATGTGTCTGGAAGGTGATGGGCAGTCACCAAGAAGCTTGCATTGAAACCAAGAAGACACACCCAAGCTTTCCAGGAGTCAAGAAACACAGTGAGAATTAGGTGTTCTTTGTACCTATCAAATCAGAGAATATCTTTGAAATGATCTCCTGTGCCGCTGGCAGGCATAGAGTAAAGCTTGTGCTGTCACTGTCATGCTGCCACCACGTGAATGCATTTCCGAGGAGGACAGTTTGGCTAGATGTGGCAGATTGTCATTACTCACAGTATAGTTGTAGTCTCTCAAGCCAATACACCACCAGCTTGGTGAGGTCAGAACCGCTGCTCCTAGGAGAAGTACAGGACTAGGTTCTCGTGAACCTCTGGGCACATTTTCTTCCACCAATGGCTACACACGAATGTGTGATGTGTACTTCTACTTATGGAAGCCCTAGTCAACACGCTGCTTGTGGCTGGTGCTTCAGCACTGAATCCTGCCCGCGCGCCAGCACTCACCGCTGAACAAAGCCGTTTCCTCCGCAGGGCCCTTGGCATGGCAGACAGCACTTCCCACTCAGGGATTCTCAAACCACATAAAACCATGGCCGTAAAGAACAGACATGCAAACAGACAAAAAGCAAAACCACAGCATGGCACTGAGGAGACAAAGGACACTGTTTACAAAGTCACTAAAACGAGAAAGCAGACTCATGACCCTGACCTCGGCTGGGACCACGCATGCATGACAGGTCACACAAGCGCTTCTCTGTACATGCAGTCATGGCCACGAGAGCACAGCGAGTTACTGGTTATAGGTGCACTGTGGCAAGTAAGAGAATTCACAACTCAGAAGCCACAGCACGTGAAAGTCCCTGCATATATTGAAAAGCCCCAAAGCTCACACACTGAAAGATTGCTGTGACAGAAACCACTGATTCACCAGACTGGAACTGATCCTGGTGTGGCTTGACTGCTGAGATCCACTGTGGAAGAAAGAGGCAAGGGCTCCACACTTGGGCTTGGCTGGAAGACATCCCTAAGCCCGGTCCAGCCCTCAATGCTCAAGACCTGGTCAGGCGCCAGGGAGAAGAAAGCTCCACCAACACCAGAGCTGAGGCCCTGAGGACAGCCAGACAGACAAAGTCCTCTGCTCAACCTCATTTCCAGTCACTGCTCCCATTGCCATGACTGAATACCCAGTGAGGAGCAGCTGAGGGAGCATTTGTTTGGGCCTACAGTTCAGGGGATCCGGTCGGTCATGGTGAGGGTGAGATTGTCTCGGAAGCAGCTGATCATATTGTATCCACAATCCTCCCTCTTCCTCCTCTTTCTTTCTTTCTTTCTTTCTTTCTTTCTTTCTTTCTTTCTTTCTTTCTTTCTTTCTCCTCTTCCTTTTCCCTCTTTTTTTTTTAACCTTTGCTGCTTCTCTTCCTCCTTTTCTTTTCCTCCTCTTCCTTTTCCTCCTTCCCTTCTTTTCATGCCCTCTTCCTTTGGCCACAGAGATTGATGAGAGAAAAATGAAATGAGAGAATATTCCAGAACACCATCTAATGTGGGCCCCCGGTCCACCCCAATGCAAGTGGACACTTTGTGCACAGGCTGCTTTGAGCAGCTCTGCCTCAGCCCAGTGAACCAAAGGGCCCCGAGTATCCAGATCATGTGAAATGTGGTTGAAACCCCATGAGAAAAGTGTGTGAGAATGTGAAAATTTCATAGATCAACTTTAATCCTTATAGAAATGGGAAATAGGTTTTCTCACCTTAGTTTTTAGGTAAGAAAACTGCTTTTCCTTTGTCTAGAATGTGGCTTCCTGAGCTTCTCATGGAATGACTATGGGGTCTCCTCCTGAAAGTGATCCTCCCCACCCCTGCAGCGAGTGTCACCACTGCCAGAAATACAAACAAGCTAGGATGTGTGCACGCATTCATGTGTTCTCATGTATGGTGGTGGGGAGGGAACCCCAGGGCCTCATGCATGCTAAACCACCCCCTACCACTGAACTTCAGCCCAGAAATAATCCTTTGACTCATTTATTTATTCACTTACTTCCTCTCCTCTTTTTTGTGATAAAATCATTTTATTCAGAGGCATGAAGATGGGAAAGAACTGCAGAGGTCAATGGGAACTATTCTTTTCAGGGCAGACCTCCATGGCCTCCTCATTGCTAAAAGCCTGTTCCCTCTCCATAATGCGAACACTAGGAGGGAAGCTACTTTCCAGTTTCCTCCCTAGTGCCAAGCAGAGCTAGGCCCTTGCAGGTCTGAGTGCCTGAAAAATGAGCTGCAAAGAAAAATGAGTGAGGGGACATCTTGTTTAAGATCAGCAGCAGGTGTGACCAAGCCAGAAACCAAATCTTTTTGTTCCCTCCGCATTTGCTATGTGTCTCTTTCTCATGTCAAGTTGGGCCATGCTGGTCTCTAGGATGGGCAGGGACTGGGGGAGGAAGGGAGAAAGGCAAACTTCTCTCTTGCTGGGGTTTCCAGGGAACAGCTCCAGACCCCATGGTCTTCTTCCCTGTCTTTTCATTGATTTCCTGTCACCCACACATTTTTCTGCTGCCTGCAAACATTTTCTCACAAGCAATTGTGTTGTCATATAAGCAGAGATGGCACCTGCTTTCAAAGGTGCCAGAGAAATGCCAAACAGTAGGGCATGGTGGTGAAGGATTAATGCTAAGAACTAAACTAATTGTTTGACATTAAAAGTGAACTAGGTATCTGGGTGTTTTCTTCTCTTTTCTATTTCCCCAATTCTGGTAGCCCTATGTTTTACAGATGAGGAAACCAAAGCAAAGTGAGATTAAAGAATTCCAATAACTTGCCCAAAGCACAACAGACATCTAAGCCCTGGCCACTGTTGAGATTAATTAAAAGCTTGGGTCAGTACTCCTGTCCCCATAGCTCTTTCTACTTTCTCAAACCCCTGTGCCTCGGAGACTAGGCCAGTCCTATCTCAGCAAATCAGCTCCATGTCCTCTGACCATAACTCCCTGACTTTCATCAAGGAAGGATTTACAATATATTGAATCCTTTTAGTTATTCTCTTCTGATTATAAAAATATATATTGTGGGATGGGGAGATGGCTCAGAGGATAAAGCGCTCGCCATGTAAGCATGAGGACCTAAGTTCAATCCCGAGCACCCACATAGAAGCCAGGTGTGGTGGCACACACCTGAAATCCTAGTGCCAGGGAGATAGAGACAAGGACCCCCTGGGGTTACTGGCTGGCTAGCTAGTCTAGTTGAATCAGTGGGCTCCAAGCTCAGAGAGATACCCAGTTCGATAAATAAGGTAGAGAGCAATTGAGGAAGACACCTGATACTGACACACATGCCCACACATGTATACAAACACACATATATGTGTGTATAAATATAATGTAATATATTCACACAATGAATACCATATACAAGAAAGAAAATATGTTTCACACAACAGAATGGGTTAAGCTTTCCTGCGTTATGTAAACAAATAAAAAGTATTGAGTGGGACCCAGACACAAACAAGGACTTCTTGCAGGATTTCACATTCATGAGGTTCAATAATAGTGCAAACTAGCGCCTGTCAGCAAGCCACCACCAAGGACTCAGCTGCCTCCCCATCCCAACCCCTCGCTTCCCCACGCTCCAGTCCCCCCACCCCTTCTCCCGCAGCCACCCTCCACAGGCCATTTCTCCTGAGAAAAAGGAACTGTCTGGTGTGTCTGCTCCCCAGAACCTCCTCTTTCACCCTTGGCTGACGCAGGTAAGGGTGATGAGCAGCTTCCTGCCAGCACTGAGGATCTACCCAGAGAAGAATTCAACAGAGATGCCACAGGAAGACCCTGACTGCTGTCCAAGAGGTGGCTGATGATTATGATAAAGAGAACCAGTGGAGGTGTTCAAGGAGAAATTTGCCTGCAATGGTATTGTAATTGGACATCCAGAATATGGAGAAGTGATCCAGCTACAGGGTGACCAGCGCAAGAACAGTGCCAGTTCCCAGTAGAGCCTGGACTGGCTAAAGACAACCAGCTGAAGGCTTGTGGGTTTTAAGTGCTTGTGGCTCTCTGATGCACAAGTGAGGATTTCCTTACCATGAGTAGAATGCCCCTTGTCACAGGTTTTAAAACCTCACAGTTTGCATAGAATGTAACTGTGGTAGTTTGAATGTGTGTTCCCCATAGACTCAGGTGTTTTATTAAAGCTTGTAACTTGGGTCTCCAGCTGCTTAGCTGGAGGAGGTGTCACTGTGGCTGGATCCCAGGATCCAGCCCAAAGGTGTGTTGTGGGTGGATCTAGATTCCAGCCTGAAGGTGTAAAAGCACAGTCTAAGCTCTGGGGCCTGCTTGCTGCACTTTGTGTCTGTAGCTGCTGCTGTTTGGTGGTTGCTGGCTGGTAGTGTGTCTCTCTGCTTGGCTCTGTGAAAGGGGGCCAGCTTCTTCCACCACTGATGGAACTTCCCCTGGATCTGTGAGCCTGAAATGAACCCCTTCCTCCCAAAAAACTGTGTTTTGTTGGATGCTCATCCAGCAAGGAGAAGCTGTCTACTACAGTAACCATTTGGTACCTACTTTTAACTTGGATGTGTAACTCCTTCATGCAATAAACTGAAAAGAGCCAAAATAATAATCCAAACTAATCTATGGTGACAGAAGTTAGAATAGTGCTTCCTGTTGGGTGATGGTCATGAGAAGGGACCCATGGGTGCCTTTGAGGTTTTATAATGTTCTAACTGTGATCTGGGTGGTTATTCATTCATATAAGTGCAGAAATGTTGTCAAGCTATTCACATAAGATTTGAGTCTTGCCTGGGGAATCTGCTATATTGTACAGATGGAGAGCAAACAGAGAGTCAAGATCCATCAATGAGACAAGAAGACAACAGACTGCCCATCACGAGACTTGCCACCTCTTCCACCTGTGCCAGGGCCCAGGAGAACTTGCAGTGGAAGCTGTGCCATGAACACTGCTCTTACTGCTAACCTGATAGATCCAGGGTGAGGGTGGCAGACATGGTGATTAAGCACAACCTATCAAAGCAGAAATCCAGAGGCTACAAAGAACTCAACACTAAATTAGGCTGCCCACAGGCCTGCTGTAGCTCGGGGATCATTGCGGAAGAGGGCAGGAAAGAGTGTAAGAGCCACAGAGTTGGTGGGTTTACCCTGAGGCACTGTCCCCCACTATCTCATTGGGGCTGACTAAGGCCTTCATGTCCTCACAGTAAATTCCATAACCCTATAAAGGAGGGCCTCAGGGAAATGGGAACAGAAAAAAGGGAATAAAGGGATATAATCTGTTAAAAATAAATAAATAGACACATAAATAAGTAAGATTTTAGTACATGGACTAGAGAAATGGCTCAGTAGTCAAAGTCATTTGCTTGCAAAGGCTGACTTCCCTGGTTTTGTTTCCCAGGATCCACATAAAGCCAGGTGTGCAAAGTGGCATCATGCACTTGGAGTACATTGACAGTGGCTGGAGGCCCTGCTGCCACCATCCTCTCTCTCTTTCTCTGTATCTCTTTGCCTCTCTCCTTCCCTTTATATCAAGTAAATGAATAAATAAATTATTTAAAATTTAAAAATTCAGTAAATAAAAGGTGCTTGTTTGAAAAGCCTGATGTCCAGGTTTGACTGCCCAGTATCCACGTAAAGTCAGAGACACAAAGTGGCACATATGTCTGGAGTTCGTTTGCAGTGGCCAGAGACCTGGTATATCCACTCTCTCTTTTTTCCTCTTTCTCAAATACAATTTGAATACTGCTTCATTTGTTGCGTATACATTACAAATTCTCTGGATTTCCACCCCTGGAGGATAACTAACACTTCCATGTATATTCTTCCAGATCTTTCCCCAACAGCATTACCTTTCCACAACCATTTGCTAAGGAAGGAAGCCAGCACCTAACACCAATCACTGGAGGTGCTAACTTACTTAGAAGTCTAATTTCCTGGACACGTCTTTCACTTACTCAGAACGCCATGACACAACCAGATTTAATTTGACCATTTTGAGAAGAGCATGGGACAATTAGTGACAAATAAATGGAATTAAAATCAAATTGAACACAGCCTTTCAATAAGTCTTAGAATTTGATTTTAAACTCAGTAATGAATATGAAATGAAAGCCTGGCCTGCACACTCTCCAGCCTCCTGGGACCCTCAATGCCATCTACTGGTCACCTTCTGCCATGACATCCCCCATCATCTGAATCAGACCTTCCACCCTGCAAGGCCCAGCTACCATGCCTCCTGCCTGCTCTGGTGTGGGTTTACACATTCTCCAGTTGAGCTTCCCAGACACTTTTGCTCCCCTAGTGAACTTCACAGTTCCCAGAACATGGATATATCTTAGTAAGTGTTAGCTGAATGACCGAAAGGATAGATGAATGGATATTCTTGTATCTCATTGTGAAATAAAGGAATAATTCCTGCCCTACCTTCCTCACAGGCTGTGCTGGAAGGATAGATAACTACTGGCAGAGACCATATTGCATGACAGAACATTAGGACAACCCAATTTGGGGTATGCAAGTGCTCTTCTGAGGTGAGGTGAGGCTGAGGTTGCCCAGAGAAGTTCTGTGTCCGAAACAAGATGCTCAAGTCAATGGGCATCTTGAGCCAGGGATATAGAAGGCAGCTGGGAACTACAAGCTCCTTCCTCCCCTTAACAGCTTCGGCTCATGGATCCTTTCCAAACACCTAAGGCATTAAGCATGAGGGGTGGCATCCTTTCCAGGGCTCACTCACGGGAAAGGGACGCATATGTAGCGCTCGTCAGTTGACACTTCTAAAACAAGAGGGTTGGAAGTGAGCTGGCCCAAAGCACCCCACCCTCAGTTAGCAAAAGTGGTTTCTGAAAAATGCCTGTCAGCTTGGCTACCAGCAAGGTGCCCATCTGAGCATGTCCACTGTCAACAGCACTTGACAAGTGTCATCTGCCTTGCTTTAGATGCTACCAGCAGGGATGGAGTACCATACCGACAAGGGGTCAGAAGACTGAGCTCTGCCATTCCCTGCCTGGGTGACCTTGAGCTACCATCTCATTAGGACAATGTAACAAGAAATTCACTGGAAAACACTTTGTCGATGAAAGTGTAGGATTCAGGGTAAGCTGTAGCCAACAGATTCCCAGCAAGCACCATACCCCAAGTGTGTCCCTAGCCAGCCGGAGCCTTGTGTGGGTCCTGTCATGCCTCCTTCTTATGGAATCTGGCCCCATTCCATCAGCTGTGTGAAAAATCACTTTCACACTGAATTTAGGGCCTACCAAACCCAACCCGACTAGCTTTTCCGACAGACTTACCTCTTCAAGTATCATCCATTTTTTAACTTTTTAAAATAAATGTAGATAGAGTTCATAATAAATTTAATTATTTTTGCTTTGGTCTATCTATATAGGCTTTATTATTATTATTATTATTTGTTTTTTTTCTTTTCTTCTTATTTATTTATTTGAGAGAGAGAAAGACATAGAGAGAGAGAGAGAATGGATGTGTCAGGACTTCCAGCCACTGCAAATGAACTCCAGATGCATGTACCACCTTGTGCATCTGGCTTACACCGGCCCTAGGGAATCCAATGGTCCTTTGGCTTTGCAGGCAAATGTCTTAAGTGAAAAGCCATCTCGCCATCCTCTATTATTTGTTTTTTGAGGCAGGGTGTCACTATGCAACCCTGGCTGGCCTTGAACATCCTCTTGCCTCTGCCTCACAGATGCTGGGATTACAGGTGTGAGCTACCATGCCCAGCTATTAAAGCATTTATAACACTGCTGTGTGGAAAAGCACGTATGTGGTCTCATTTTCGCTTTAGTGAGAGCTAAACTTGTCAACGTGCCCCACCCACTGAGCATGCGTCCCTTTACTTCCTGGTTACCACACTATCTTGCCTGGGTGTCCTGATCCTTAGGAGTGAGGACACATCAAGGTACATCTGGTGGAGGGTAGTGAGGGCCCTGGTAGTAGAGGCAGTCTTGGCAGTAGGGTGTGTCCACCAGGGCAGCAGGAGGGCTCCCTGCTCGGGAGAGGAGGCGGGGCTGAGATCCGCTCTCTTTCTTTCTGAGTCAACCTCTGGACTCTGTTCCAGCCTGGGCGCTTCTTGGTGCTTCCACTTTAGTGGCAAGATGAAGCCCCCAGCAGAGGCTTCTAATAACTGCCGTGCCTTCTAAGCGAAGGGACCTCTGGTGGCAATAGCCAGCCTGTCCACATCCCTCCGACCTCCACATCTCTGTCACCCTCACCAGTCCCTATGCTCAGTTAGCATGCAAGCCCTGCTCTGGGACCCACGGTATTCTCTGAAACCCTCCCTGGGTCCAGAATCCCATCTCCGGGTGCTGTGCCCTCCCCAACTTGATTGATTCCTCTTTCCTGGCCCTGGCATCTCAGCCAGCATCATGTTTGAGCATCTGCATTCCTCAGTCTTGGCTGTGTCCTGGGCATCAAAGACACTCTCTGCAGGTACCGAGCCTTGGAAGGAGTTAAGGAAGGAGAGCCTTGGCCACTAGTCTCTTGTTAGCAGAGCACCCTGTGGTGAAAAAAAAAAAAAATGGAGTCAACACACACAGATGTAATCCCCACTCTGCAGACAGACAACTTTGTGATTTTGAATATGTCCTTCCACCTGAGCTTGTTTGAGAAAACACATACAGTAACTGGGGAAATGGCTCAGCAGTTAAAGGCACTTGCTTTCAAAGCCTGACGGCCTGGGTTCAATTCCCCACTACTCACATACAGCTGGATACACAAAGTGGTGCACACATTTGGAGTTCCTTTGTGTTGGCAAGAGGTCCTGGTGTTCCCATTCTCCGTGTCTCTCTCTCTCCTCTCTTTCTTACATGTAACTAAATTTATTTTTTTAAAAAAACACAAGCAGATGAATAAGCTGAGGAAAACGACACATTTTTTGCACGTGTACGTGTGTTCATCTGTGTGTGAACACTTCGTGAAAAGGTGGATTGAGCAAGACTAGCTGGCCAGTAACCCCAGATTTTCCCATTTCCGTCTCCCTGCCACCGAGGTTACCGGCCTGCATTGCCATGCCAGCGTCTGTCACATGGGCACTGGGATTTCAAGCTCGAGACATGTTTTACCAAGCCTTCTTCCCAGCCCCGAAATCTAAACCTAGTTGCCTTTCAGCTCAAATGTTTTGTTTCTTTCCACGAGCGTCCCCAGCTTTAAGTGAGTCTCCTGCTCTGCTCTCGTCGGGCTGTGAAGAGCAGTGCCAACAAACGACAGAACGAGCAGAAGGAAAGAGGGCAAGGCCAGCCTTCCTCAGGACAACACACCGGCCGCAACCACCTCGCTGATGCTGAATGGCGGCCGCTGCGGGATCCCAGCGTCCTCAGATTCTTCCTTGCCTGTCACTTGATTTCGTTTAGGCCCAGACTAATTTTCTCCAGACTCAAACTGTGCGCTAACTGTCGGGACCACTGAAAATTATTCATGGAATTTCCGCACTGGGCCACTTGGATGACATTCTTTGCACATATGTGTTCTTTGTTTCACATCTTCATACAGAACTGTTTTGGCCAGTCAAGTCCCTTAGCACCCTTGGGTCTCTGTTTCTTCATCTGCACACAAGGAAAACAGTTCCTCCCTTATCTAGAAGGTTCTAGAATGTCCTTGATTCTGTGACTGCAGGTGCCTCAAGCTGATACTTTGCATGTAGCTCACAACAGACAGCAAGCCACAGGGACAGTTTTGTTGTTGTTGTTGTTTTTTAATGAAGGATGCCATCTGATGATGATGCTCAAAAGAAATTATCCAATTAGCAAAGGATGTGGATCACACAATGTGTGAGTCTAATTGCAGTGCATGTGAATGCTGGCTAAATTAGATAAATATGGGGTTGCAGTCACTCTGAGAGCAGATTGAGTTGTAAAGTTGAGGAAAGTATAAAAGTTAATTATAAGACGGGAGTGATAAACACAGGGTGTGCACACTGGGCCAGTGAGAGTTATGAACCAAGTAATCGTCTCATGCCAAAGGTGGAGGGTTATAGGAGTCCTGGGCTCACAGTCTGACGAAGCGTGTAATGGAGTCACCACATTTTACAGGACATGAAGAGCATGCGTTGCTTTTGCACCGCACCTGCCACATGGCAGCGCCAGCACTTGCAAGCTGTTGCCACGGCTCGCGCCACGCACCTCACTGCAGTGCGTCCCTGGCCGACTGCGTGGCTCCCCGTTCCTCCTCACACCCAAGTTCAAAGCCTTACAGGCATCTCGTCTTTCTTCGTGCTGTGCACATGCTCCGGGTCACTGAGGCTTGGCCGTTGGTTGAAGTGTCACAAAGTGCCAAGTGCACGCTGCCAAATCTGGAAATCTATGAAGTAGCTCTTCTCAGTGCATGCCTACTGGCCTTCCAGAACTTTCCATACAGAGGTAGGGTTCTAGAGAGTTAGTGTGATGGTTAACCTTCATTGTCAACTGGACTGGACTTGGAATCACTTAGGAGACACACCTCTGGGTGTCTGTGGAAGCATTTCCAGAAAGGCTTCTCTGAGCAGGTATCAGGGTCTCACTGCTGGGACAAACTACCCTAAGGAAGGAAAGGGTCTATCGTGGCTGAAAGGTTTGAGAGGAAGCCCCTCATGTAGGAAAAGTATGTCATGAGCAGGAGGACTCACATCAGCAGGGAGGAAGCAGAGACAGCATGCCAAGAGGGACTGGGCTCTAGAACTTCAAGCCCCACCCTAGTGGCACACTTCCTTGAGCAAGGTTCCACCCCCTAAAGGTTCCACAGCCTTGTCAAACAGCATCACCAGCTGGGGTTAAGTATTAACACTTAAGAATCTATGGGGACATTTTACATCCAAACCACCACAGGAAGTGGCAGTCCCACGGATGGGCTTCCTTACTGAGTACAGAGTAAAGGAAGAAGCCAGATAACCACCCCCATCCCCTTCCTGACCATGGCCACAGTGTGAAGAGCTGCCTCACACTCCCACCTCCAAGCCTTCAAGAACGTGGGCTGTGTTTCCTCAAACTATGAGCCAAGCCCACCCTCTCTGAAGATGCTCCTTTGTCAGGTTTTGGTGTGTTGGGAGGCAGGTGGCTTGGGTTTGAACCCTGGCCCATCATTAATTCTTTGAAAAGTCAATTTCCTCATCTGACACATGGACCATCTCACCTACCTGTAAAGCTTGCTGCAAGGCTTAAAGGAATTATAACTTTTACTAAAACTAACAACACTGTCGCATAATAAGCACTTGATATATGACTTATTTCTTACCATTTTGTTTACTGTTAATTAGTTAGTCGGTTCTAAAAGGGCCCATGATGTGCATTGGTGGTATGGTGGTGGGTATAGCTGCCTTCCAAAAGGACCCATTATGTTTAGTGCACTGTGCTGGTAATCATATTGGAATACATACACACACACACACCACACCACATACCACACGAGACACACATACAGGTTTCATTCTTACATTGGGATCCAGGGAGAACATGTTAGCACACATTGAATCAACATGTGAGACAGACTTATTATTACAAAATGTTTGGGAGCAGTTTATCCCTGCAAGGCAACTGCTGGAAGCTTCACAGAAGCCTGGATGTGCGATTTTTACAGAGGAAAGTCTGGGTGGGAAGGTGTATAGCATTTTAGGCAAAGGATGCTTCATAAGAAGAGATGCAGAAGTCAGAAAATCCAAGACCCCCTTAAATCAACACAGGAAGTGCTGGGCAAGCCTAGAAAAGAGCTCTGAAAACCACCTGGGTGGGGAGAGGGTACCTCATGTCAAGCCCTGAGTTTTGACTTCATCTGTAAGCCACATACAACCCCTGGGTGTCTAAACATAGCAAGCCAGAAAAAGCAGTGTTATAGGAAAATGTGTCTGGTAAGGTGAACAGACTGGACAGAGGAGACCTGGTGACAAAGGGAGCCTGAGAGGCCACTGCACTGGTATGATGATGAGGGTAGGGATGAAAAGGCAGGGTATAGGGCCTACGTAGGACATACGGACAAACCGACAGGACTCAATGACCAAGCAGACATACAGAACAAGAAAAATGATGTGAGACTGAAGAGATGATTCAGAGGTTAAAGGCACTTGCTTGCAAAGCCTGAAGGCCCTGGTTTGATTCTCAAGTACCCAGGTAAAGTCAGAGGCACAAAGTAGTGCATACATCAAGTTCATCTGCAGTGGGAGGAGGCCCTGATGCACCTATCTTCACTTTCTGTCTGCCTCTTTCTATCTCTCTCTCTCAAATAAATAAATATATTTTTTAAAAAAGAAAATCCATGCACACCTATGGTTCATGCCTGTAACTTCAGCATTTGGGAGGCTAAAACATGAGGATTGCTGTGAGTTTAAGGCCAACCTGGTTGACATAGCAAGTATCAGGCCAGCCAGGCTTATATAGCAAGACCTCATCTTATAAGATGAACAGATGACTCTTGGGTTTTGACCTTGGGCAGAAAAGAATGGGGGGCATACTAGTCACCTGGAGGAGTTCAGGAATCTCAGTGGTGTAGAAGGCAGCTCAAGACCAGAGTCCTGGATACAGTTTTGAGGATTGGATGGTTAGGAGTCCCACTAGTGGCTACAGTCAAATTTTAAGCTCCACGCCTCTGAAAACACGGGGATTGAAACCCGCACAGTGCCTGCTACAGTGGGAGCTCTTGGGAAAAAAGAGAACAAGTAATAATGTAGGATGCATAAAAATGAAACATGCCCTCAACTTGTCCTGCACACGTCTGTTCATGTTTGATGATTCACACTCAGCCCACAAGCACATTTTCCCAAGAGTGCTCATTGGGGTCAGAATAGGAAATCCAGCTCGCCGCATCCACCTGAAGGAAGCAGGTGGAGGGCTGAGGGCAGCCATCGCCAGGGAGGCAGCCTTAGAACCTGGGCAAGCCGTCCACATATTCGCATATAGAGGATCCATCCTTTTTATCTCCCCTCCCCTCCAGCAATGCTCACTCCCACATGCCTTTCATGATTTCTTGTGACTAAGTTTATAATGATGGTCCCAGGGCTGCTGACCAGTCAGTCAGCTGGAGTGTGGAGACTTCAAAGGCCTGTCAACACAGCTGCACAGGGGCCAGGCCTGCCTGAAATGCTGTGGTCACTCCCTGAGCAGCAGAGCCCACCCAAGGGGACTGACTTGCCACCCCCAGCTGCTAGGGCACTGTGACTTAGCCAACAGGAGGTCAGTGCTCAAAGCAAACGATTCCACAGACCACTGAAGTGTGGAAATTAGGGACAGGAATCTTGGTCTGACCCATTCTGTCACTACAAACCTTTATTTGCAGCTGACATCTTATTGCAGGCAATTGCCCTTCAGCCAAACTGCTGCTAGTTTTCAAAACTACCCTGAGCACTCAAGACAGTCCTTTCAGGGCCAAAGGGACAGAGAGAGGGCAGCTGTGAAGAAGGGACGGACCTTGGCTTGTCAGACTTCAAAGCCTCGTGCTCTCCACATGTGGTGGGGGCGGGGACATCTGCATAGAACTGTACTCTATGTGTTTGCAAATACGTAAAACGATATTTTTAAAAAATACTATTTGGGGCTGGAGAGATGGCTTCATGGTTTAGGAGTTGCCTGGGAAGCTTAAGCGATCTCCAGATCCCATGTAAGCCAGACATTCAAAGGTGAGGCAAATGCAAGGTCACACATGCCTACTAGGTGGCATAAGCATCTGGAGTCCAGTTGCAATGGCTGAGGCCCTGGAGTGCCAATTCTCATTCTCTCTCTAAAATAGAAAAAACACCATTTTGAGGGCTGGAAAGATGGCTCACAGGTTAAGGTGCCTGCCTGCAAAGCCTAATGACCCAGGTTTGCTTCCCCAGTACCCATGTAAAGCTAGATGAACAAAGTGGCACATGCATCTGCAGTTTGTTTGCAGTGGCTGGAGGCCCAAACATACCTAGTCTGTCCGTCTCTCTTCTATCTCTCTCTGCTTGCAAATAAGTAAATAGAAATATTTTCTAAAAAGAACAGCATATTTTTCTGGTGCTGGGGATCACATCTAGGGCCTCCCACATGCTAAGCAAGTGTCTACTGACGCTGATCTATACTCTCAACCCAGTAATATGGTTGTATGTTTCAAATTAATGTTACAGTGCTACATTTTTATGCTAAAGATGAAATTTGTAACAAAGTGTAGCACATTTTGAAAGCCCTCTTAGAAGAGATTTCCATGTTGTGGGCACATTCAGATGTAATGCACTCATAACTATCACCATGAGTGGATTATTTCACTCCAGCTATTTTCTACTTTGATAGGTGCTATGAGCTTTTGTTGGGCATTTTCAGTTAAGCCTGTGAGGAAGGCTGTCTAATTCTTTTGAAAGACCCCGAGTTTTCTATCTGCAACTCTAGGCTAGAGTCTGCCCCAGCTCCGTACTTTGACAAAGCAGTTTAGCTCTCATTAAGGACCATAATAGATGTGGGCACTGTGACCTTACAGTCAAGTTACACCCTCAAATTTCTAATTTTAAAGGGACTGCACAAGGATCAAAGAGTTGGCAGAAACCTGCTTTAAGGTTCAGCAATGGGCTGTTAGATGTCTTGGTGACGACCTGTACCTCATGAGGGGAGGGCTCCCCGGCCTGACACAGGTGGCCAGGGGCCTCTTCCCACTTCCCAGAGCCCATCCCCAACACCCCATGAGAGCCTGCCCAGGCTCAGCAGCCCCATTTGTGCTGACATCAGTGAGGAATCTAGGAGGGACAGGGTTAGCTCCTCCAGAACCCCACTGCCACAGTCTTGAACAACTCAGACAAGCAGTTTGTCCCAACGAAGTCCCTATCTCTGAAAAACAAAAAGAGAAGGAAAGTAAAGGTCGTAAGATAATAGTTGGATTTCTGGCTAGGATCCTGAGAGGAGCCAGTGTGCCCTGAATTTGATGCTTTGCATTGTCTCTATGCAGAGCCGGCGGCAGCAGGCACTCAGTGAGTGAATACCTAAGTCAGAAGTGTCCAACCAAAGTTTTAAAAAAATCATTAGGGCTGGAGAGATGGATTAGCGGTTATGGCACATGCCTGCAAAGCCTAAGGACCCAGGTTTGAATCCCCAGAACCCTCATAAGCCAGATGCACTTGGTGGCACATGTGTCTGGAGTTCATTTCCAGTAGCTAGAGGCCCTGGCACACCCATTCTCTCCCTCCCTCCCTCTGTCTCATAAATAAATAAACAAATTGTCCAGGCATAGTGGCGCATGCCTTTAATCCCAGTGTCTGGGAGGCAGAGGTAGGAGAACTGGGTGAGTTCAAGGCCACCCTGAGACTACATAGTGAATTCCAGATCAGCCTGGGCTAGAGTGCAACCCTACCTCAAAAAATTAAAAAGTAAATAAATAAAAAATTCTAAAACATACAATTACATCAGATGGGGCCTTACAATCTCATTTTTCTAACTTTATGGAACATTCAGTGTATGCCAGCCATTGAACTTGGATCAGCAGGGACCTCTGATCAGAAGATAAGCAAATGAAGTGCCCCTCAGCATGGAGGGGTGACCTTCTAAAGTACAACCTCACCCACCCAACATTCACCAAGCCCCTGCCCTGGGCCAGCCTCTTGGCCAGGCATTGGGAAGACCGAGTGATAAGGAAGTCCTCCGTCCTCCCAGGAGCACGCATGATGTAGGAGGGAGTCCAGAGCAGAGGCACCTATGGTCCTGTGAGACAGGGCATGAAGGACCCACCTGGAGGGCGAGTGTGCAGCCACCACTCCCAGCGCGGCTTAAGTCCACACAGCAAGGGCCCACCAAGGCAATTAAAGCGTTTCTTCTAACACTAGGACTTTTTTTTTTTTTTTTTTTTGGTTTTTCCAGGTAGGGTCTCACTCTTGCCCATGCTGACCTGGAATTCACTATGGAGTCTCAGGGTGGCCTCAAACTCACAGCAATCCTCCTACCTCTGCCTCCCAAGTGCTAGGATTAAAGGCATGCGCCACCACGCCTGGCTACTAGGACATTTTTATGTAGACAGTTCCCAGCCCTGTTCCCAAGACCCTGTTCTGGTAATGTTCTCAAACTGGAAAGTGTGTCCATCCAACTTACTGATAAGCAGGAGATGACATGAACCTCAGTGCTGGCTGTGACACTTGTAGATGCTCTGACAGACACTGGCTCAGTTTGTACTATATGTTCTGCCGTCTCCAGGACATCTAAAAAATGTAACAGTAATTGCTCAATAAACGGCCACTGTTGCAGCTACAGCTGGGCGCCTGGCCACAAACCCCCACCTAGGCCTCAGCAAGAGTCACCCACAGCAAGTACAAGGAGTGTAGTGGGGGGGGACCCCAGCTGGGACACACAGTTGGCAGGAGCAGCTCCAGCTTCAACCACTTCCAGGGTCTTTTGCTCATCCTCGTGAAACCTGCCCAGGTAGGCTAGAATGTTCGCTGCAGGCACAGCAAGCCACGTGTTCAAAGCACGGGGAGGGCTGAGAGCTGGCTGTGAGCAGCTGCACTAACCTGTCCCATTCAGAGCCGCAGACAGCTGCTTTGATGGTGGCTGTGCCAATGTGTGTGGCAGACAAACACAAATGCGAAGTGCCCCATGCGTCAGCACACCAGGGAGGTGAGGCGCTGAGACCTGGAGCACCTCCAGCCTGTCCTGGTCACAGGGGAAGGTCTTGCCTTCTTTTCTCACGCCCAGTGAGTGATTCTTGAGTGGTAATGGGAGAGGACATGATTCAGAAATCCCAAAGGTTCCCTCGGGTGACATCCATTATTCCTCTACCTCAGATACCTTTTTCATACTTCCTTTGTATTGTTGGATGTGTTACCTAACACGTCGGCCCTGAATTGTGCAATGCCTAAGGATGACAGCAGAGTGGAAAAACTGGCCTAACTTTCAGTGAAATGTAGGTTATTACACAACACAGGACACCAGGCACACTTGTGCCTGTGCAAATGCATGAAGATTCCCATGGGCTATGTGACTAATGACTAGAATACCTGTGAGGGGAAAATAAGAAAAGTGATTTTGAGCCCATCCTGATCCTTCTTTATTTCAGTAGGTTTTCCTCTTTTATTCACACGGAGGCTGAATTTCAAATTGATGCACTATGTTTATTATTGTGTCGCTGGAGATGAAACCCACGGCCTTAAGCATAGTACAGGTGCTCTGCCATGAGCTACACCCTCAGCCTCTGGCTTTCCTCCCAAAGTTATCATTATTGAAAGGGTCATTAGACTTCAAAACTCCATCACTGACTCTTCATACGCCATGTTTCCTCCTGTGCAATTAACTTGAGAGAACAGTATCATTAAGCAAAATTACATATCTCATCTTCTCTCTCTCCCTTTCTCTCTTGTTTTTTGAGGCCGGATCTCTCTGTAGCCCAGGTTGACCTATCACTCACTCTAGCCCAAGCTGGCCTCAACCCTGCAGCCATCCTCCTGCCTCAGCCTCCCAAGTGCTGGCAGGTTAGAGGCATGAGCTGCCACCCCAGCTTCCTGTTGTCATTTAGAGAAGAGATTCACATGGTTTTGGGCTGTCCTAAGATGTCACTACCACTGCTTCGTACTAACCCCTGGCACCGTGAAATGGGGTCGATGAAGTGGGAATGTAGAAGCCTGGATTCTGATTCTGCCTCCATAGATAAGTTGGTGATCACTTAACCCTCTAGGGCCTCAGTTTTCTTCTCTGTGAAATGGTGCACAGCTATCCCGTGAAGCAGGTGAGGGCAGGAATCCAGCACGCCCACCAACTCGCCTTTCAGTGCGAAGTCCTGAATTCGACTAGGCTTCAAGTTTCGTCCTTCTCATTGGTGACAAGATGTGGGGTTTGGTGCTTACAATGCTGTCATGGCTCTGTGAGTCACAAGGCATGCTCTAACACGCATGCTCGGTGTGAAGTCAGAAGCTGTGGGTGAAGAGTCACCATAGGCGCCTGCTTCCTGCATCATTTGTGTTGCAGTCAGGTACAAGGCTCTCGTGTACCTGTAGCATGAATAGCTCTGCGTCTCTGAATACAGGGGCATCCAACAGCCTGCCTGAAGGGTAGGTATGTTTAGAGGATTTCTGGCCCACTGGACTCCCACTCAACTTGGGGTACGTTGAGCAGGACCCCAGTACTGCTGTCAGAGTTGATGGGGAAAGGTAGGACAAACAGCGTGGCTGATAGCGACTGAAGCAGAAGCCCCACCCTCACTAGTGTTGCTGATCTGAAACCCGCCTGGCTCCAGAAGAGGTGCGCAGGCGGGCCTGCCTGGTGACTGAGGCTTCATCTTACACAAGCGGCCCGCCCTTACTGCGCCTCACCTAAGAGGCCACCTTTCAGGCCAAACTGTGTTCTTGAGCAGTACCTGCCCCAAATGGCCATTAGAAGAGGACATGGACAAGATGATGGGAACCGTCCTGATCAGGCAACCACCCTGTGGATGTGTTCCCCAGGAAGATGAGTCCTACTTACGACACACCCGGGTGCCTTAGCTGTGCGTTCCCAGTGTCTGAACTACTGCATCCCCACCCCAATCGCATCCCAGAAAGAACATCTCTGGCTGTGAGTCAGCTATGGGTGATACAGGCTTATGCAGAGTTGAGCGATGGGGCTTAGACTACGTGGCCAAGGGCCTTGGGGAAGTTAAGGCCAAGGTTACAGAGGCAAAGGGAAGAGCCCAAATCACGCAGGCAGATGGAAGTCACTTATGTCAGATAGGAAAGCCCAGAGCAAGCTAACGTGGGTGCAAAAACCCAGACGTGGGCAAGGCAACATTGGGGCCACCCGGGCCTCGATTTCCACGTCTGCAATGTGAGGGCTTCAGATGAGAGGGTCTCCTAACCTTTGGCTTATTGCAGAACTTCACGCTGTGTAGCAGCCTGATGCCGCCTGGGGCTTGGAGATGGGGGAACCCCGAGGGACGACCAAAATGAACCGAGAGGAGAGGAAAGACGTGGGCGGGTTTTCAGCATTACCCCGCCCTCTCCCACACCTGTGCTCTCAAGGACGGGCCTGGGCCCCGAGCCCGTCGGGTTTGGGTACCAGAAACCAAGCTCTTCCTTCAACTCTAGTTTCTGGAAGCCTTGGGGCATTTGCTAGCAGCATCGGCATGCATGGCGAGATGATGAAGGGAAAGGTCCTACTGGGGTCCGGAGAGCAGGTGAGCCGATGTCGGGACTGGGCACCGGAGGAGGTGGCCCAATTTAGAGATCGCAACCAGCCAGCCCTGGGCAGGCTAAATTTCACTCCCCCAACTTCGACCACGGATGAAGGGTGTATGCAAAAAAAAAAAAAAAAAAGTTTGTAAAACTTTTCCTCCCAACTCTGCAGGGGGCGGGCCCGCAGGGCGGTGCCTGTACGGTTATTGGCGGGAGGCCGGCGTGCCGAGGCGCGATTGGCGCGCGGGCTCCAGGCCGGGCCGGGCCGGGCCGGGCGCGGGGGGAGGGGAGCGGCCTCCCCGCCCGCGGGATCGGCTCGCGCCCGAGAGCGGGTTAATTTCAAATCGGGGACTTGCCGCTCCGGGTCGGCCACGCTCCCTCGCAGGCCGCCGCTCCGGCCCGGGAGCCCTCCCCGCAGCATCCGGCTCGGCTCGGCGGGAAGACGGGCTGACGCGGCTTCGGGGCGCGGCGGAGACGCGGAGCCGCGGGACTCTCTCCCCCAGCGCTCCCCGGCCGGCCCCCGGCGAGGGGCGGACGGACTGACAGGTCGGCGGGGGGCGGCGGCGGGCACCGGGGCGGACGGGCGGGCGGCGGCGGGCACCCGGACGGGCGGGTTGCGGCGGCCGTTTCCCGCCTGCCGCCCCGGGGCGGGCGCCGTGGGAGGAGCCGGGCTCCCGCGCTCGGGCGGGGCGGGGCGCGGTTCCGGGCGGCTTTGCCCGCGCTCACGCCCCGCGCCGCTCGGGGGTGGCGCCCGCCGCCGCCGCGCTCCTCACTTTCCGCGCCAAATTTTTAAATCGAAGGCGGAAGGTCCGGCCCCGCCTCCGAGGCCTCCAGCCAATCACAGGCCCGCCGCCTGCTCTCTGATTGGGAGGGCGGCGTTGTCCTGGAGACCGCGAGGATGCTGTCGGGGAACTGCGGAGCTGCGGCAGCAGGGGCGGCGTGGTGGGCTGGAAGGAGGGGGAGGTGCTGGCGCGGGTCACTGCCGGGGACGGCACCTGGCGGCGGGACGGAGCGGACGCGCGGGCTTCGTGCTGGGAGCCGCCACCTGAGAACGGCCGCCTAGCCCTCCCCATAGTCAAGGAGCTCTAAAAAGGCGGGAAAAAATAACCCACTTAATCCTAAAGCGCCCTTTAAATGCCCCACGGTGTGCTTAGAGCTTGGGGCTGAAGCTGGAAGGTTCATACCCAGCAGCTTCCCGGGGTTTTGCTGGTGTGCCGCTGCACGTGTGTGCAAGGTGGGAGACCCAAGCATCTAGAGCCACTGCGCGTTGGGATGGATCCCCGGGGTGTTGTGCTCAACCAGCACCCGGGCTCGGCGCCTTGATCTGCACACAGGTGGGTGCCTGCTCCAGGGCGTTTGTTGTCCCCTAAGGTAGGAGAGGGCTGTCACCAGAAACTATGGCTGCTTGGAGTCTCATGCCCCTAGATTGGTTGTATATGAAGGAATTTGCTGCTGCTTGTTGAGAGTTCTGTCTCCTTGAGACTGAAATATGAATCTAGTTTGTCATTCTGTGTTTAATGGTGTCTTTTGCCTGAGATGGAATTTTTAGTAGAACTTGTTCTTATTTTCTCATTTTTATTCTTTAGGATATTAACATTTTTAATATAATTGACTTGGACTACTTGGACGACTGGGATTGAAAGGAACTGCAGATTTTGCTTTGTTTTGTTTTGTTTTTAAAGAAACACTAAATGTATGAGACGTTGGCAGAATGGATAATGAAAAGGTATGGTTTAGACCTCAGCACTCACTGTTGCAGTTGTAAGTGTGCTACTGTCCCCACTTGACTCCTTTTTTTAAAAAAAAATTCTAGTATCAGGAATGTTGTTCCTTTTTGATTTACTTTTAGAAACATCCAGGAGGAAGGGAAAGTTAATTCTGAAAACAGGGGAAGGTTGTCAGGGTTAAAGTAACCTTTCTATGTCAACAGTTTGGTGGACATGTTAGATAAACAGAAAAAAAATTAATAACAATTTGTAAGTTGTACTATAATAATACTTATGTGAATTCTTGAAACAGTGGACTTCAGAAAGTGTATTTGACATAATTTGATGTTGGCTTTCTTTAAAGATAATTTTCTACCAAATTGTCAACTTATTCTAACTACTGGTGCTCAAAATGCTGTTTATGACATATTTTGTAAAAGTATAGAATTTCCAGTGGGGTGTCTAAATTAGTATTTAAAGGAAGTGAACTTGTTTTAGGCACTAGTTCATATAGCTCTGGCAGGATGAGGCAAAAAGCAGAGGACTTCTCAAGACCCATCCTCAGGGCAGCACCACACAGGCTGCCAAGGGGCTGGTGCAGTATCACACCAAGTTCCATGTAAAAGCACCATACTAGACTGAGAAGGTCCAGGTGCCAGTGTCTTATGACCTCCCTCAGCCTGGTGCCCTCTTCTACTAAATAACGCCAGATTCAGTGAAAATGTGCAAGACAGCTCCTTAGGCTTCACAGACGTGAAAGAGTACAATAAATCCACGTTACTAAAGTCACCAAGCAATTAGGAGGTCTCTGCTTTCATATATTGCTGTTCCAAGTACTTTTCTTTAACAGGGATACAGATAAGTCCCTAGTGTGCAAAATTGAGAAGAACATAGTTTCCACTAGTCTTTTTTTTTTTTTTTTAATTTATTTATTTGAGAGCGACAGACACAGAGAGAAAGACAGGTAGAGGGAGAGAGAGAGAATGGGCGCGCCAGGGCTTCCAGCCTCTGCAAATGAACTCCAGACGCGTGCGCCCCCTTGTGCATCTGGCTAACTTGGGACCTGGGGAACCGAGCCTCGAACCAGGGTCCTTAGGCTTCACAGGCAAGCGCTTAACTGCTAAGCCATCTCTCCAGCCCTCCACTAGTCTTATTTATGGACTGCCATTAACTTGCCAGCTTTTGTCTCAGCTTTTTTTCACAGTCCTGCTTCTGCCAGGAACTGTGGGCTTAGGTCGCTAATCTTACTTCCCCTGGCCTGTGTTCTCCATCTGTGCCTCAAGGGTGTTGTTGACAGAGCAGATTTTTCTGGTCAGAAGTCCTGCTCGTCTCCAGAGAAGTCTGACCAGATGGACACCTCCTCTTGGTCTGCTTTGCTCACTGCCATGTTGGTGATGGTTTAGTGAACACCCCCTGCATGCAGCCATTCTTCTCAGTGGATGACGGTCTTGGTTCTGAACTAGAGGCCTTACTGCTTATTGTATCATGAGTAGAGGCTGCATCTAGGATTTGAGATCAATGAAAATGATCAGTTCTATTAAGAGGAGTGAAGGGTGTATGAGAAGGCTGTCTTCACTACTCTTCTATTTCAAAGTATGTCCTTTTGTTATTGTTTTTTCAAGATAGGTTCTCACTCTAGTGGAGGCTGACATGGAATTAACTGTGTACTCTCAAGGTAGCCTCAAACTCATGGTGATCCTCCTGCTTCTGCCTCCCAGGTGCTGGGATTAAAGGCATGCACCACCATGTCTAGCTAAAATATGACATCTTAACTCAAGTTCTTTATTGAAATTCTTGGCATGTGAGGTGAAAACATTTAGATCCAAGCTTTTTGTCAAATTATAATGGAAAGGGTGTAGCAGTCAGATGTGGTGACACATACCTGTTATCCCAGCACTTAGGAGGCTAAGGCAGGAGGATTGTGAATTCCAGGCCAGCCCACACTACTAGTAAGTTCCGGACTAGCTTGGGCTACATAGTTAGACCCTGTCTCAAATAAACAGACAAAGGAAATGAAACAGCATTATCATTAACTTTCTGATGCCATTATGCGTTTTCTCTCCTTAGTATCAACTTTAAAGCCAAAAGTTGTCTGATGATTCCATTTTATAATGGATTTAATTGTTTGCTTCTTTTGAACCAGGAGAACCTCTTTTTTGAGCCACATAAAAGGGGACTGATGAAAACTCCCTTGAAAGAGTCTACGAAGGCCAATGTGCTGGCAGAGACCCAACCTGACTTCGGCCCTTTGACCACACCTACCAAGCCCAAGGAAGTCTCCCAGGGAGAGCCATGGACACCCACAGCCAATCTGAAAATGCTTATCAGCGCAGTGAGCCCAGAGATCCGCAGCCGAGATCAGAAAAGGGGGCTGTCTGACAACAGAAGTGGATTACCTGAGGCCAGAGACTGTTTGCACGTAGGTTTAGAGAGGACTTTGTGGCGACTGGGGGATCTGGAGGGTTCGAGGTATAGTGGAAGGGCCAGCAGCCAGAAGCCTCACCAGGTCAGGCTGTGGGCAATCTCCTGCAGAGCACCAGAAAGGCTTGCACCCATTCAAATGTAGCTTTGGGCAGTTCTATTTTTATTCCACTCCAGCTAAGCATATAGATGAGAGGTGCTAGCCATCAAGCACCCAAGTCCCTATTGAGTCTGTTAAACCTTATTTGAGAATACAACATCCCTTTCCTTTCCTTTGTAGGAACACTTATCTGGAGATGAATTTGAGAAATCCCAGCCAAGTCGGAAAGAGAAAAGCCTGGGATTGTTGTGTCACAAGTTCTTAGCACGATATCCTAAATATCCCAACCCTGCTGTAAATAATGACATCTGTCTCGACGAAGTGGCCGAAGAGCTCAGTGAGTATACAAAGAGTTCGCCAAAAGGGTTAATAATTAAAGTGCCTTTGTGGATTTAACTCCTTCAGACCCATGCTCATCCAGCCAGGGTGTGTCATAGACCCATATATGGCCTCATGGAAGTCAGAAGTCTCTAAACTCTCTGTAACTTAAGAATAAAGGTGAGTGGTGACTACTGCTAGGGAATCTTGGAAGCAAAGACATCTAGTGCAGGTTGCTTCCCAAGCTTGTCTCGGAAGCTTTGCATGAAGGCAGCATTGCTCATGACTTGTTTCACAGACGGCCATGACTCAGCTTGGCCTTGCTCTTCCCCTCAAGGCCTCAGTGACTTCACAGTTACCCTGAGGTCCGGCTTCCATAGGCCAGGCTATGCACCTTCCCTGCCCCTCAGCCATATGTGACTGGGGATTGATGGGTTTTGGGTGTGTTTTGTCTTTAGCAAAAACTACTGTGTTCCACCCACATTACTGCTCTGTATAGACCCAAATCCAGGTGTAGTTAAGAAGGACTCTGAGCTGGACATGGTAGCGCACCCCTTTAATCTCAGCACTTACAAGGCTGAGGTAGGACGATTGTTATGATTTTGAGGTAGCCTGGGCTACAGAGTGAGTTTCAGGTCAGCCTGGGCTAGAGTGAGATCCTACTGCAACAAAAACAGAAGACCAGATGAAAAGAACTCTGGCAAACTTGGTATATCTTTGAAGTAATGAAAATTTCTTAAGAGGTATGCCATGCAGGATAATACACTTCAGTGTGTAGCTATCATCCCAGGAAGAAAAGTTTTGCCCTTCTGAGCATGATCTTTATATGATATGTAGATCACCTCTTCATTCTTCACTTACATCACAATAGCTAGGAAGCGTGTACTCTAACCTATTAATCACGCATGTGTGTTGGAGGAGCTTGGGATAGATACATCAGTGAACAAACAGGGCAAAAGTCAGGCCGGGAATGTAGCCCAGTGGGTAGGCTGCTTGCTTAGTTCACACAAAGCCCTGAGTTCGAACCCCAGCCCCACATAAACTGGGGGGAGGGGTACCTATCACTTGAGTGGTAGAGGTAGGAGGATCAGAAGTTCATGCTTATCTTCAAATATATAAGAAGTTTGAGGCCAGCCTGAGCTACATGAGACCCTGTCTCAAACAAAAAAGGAAAAAAAAAAAAGCCAGTGGGGCTGCAAAATCCCTTCTCAGTAGAACCTATAATCAGTAGGGCAGTTGTTACTGACCAAAGAACATGGTAAGAGCGATCGTGTATATTAGCTAGTATTGGCCACAGAAAAAAGGAAGTCTACAACACAATATGCAAGGTGCAGGAGCAGTGAAGGGTTGCATAGTGGCTTTCAGTTAAGGGGTCAGGTCAGTCCTAGAAATCCTGAGAAGGTGACATGGGATCCAGGACTTGAAAGCAGGGGAGCTGAGGCTGTGTGGATATGAGGGAAAAGTTCTGACAGAAGAACTTGCCCCAGGCCGAGGTCTTCCCCTTAGCCCTCCCCTGCCAGGTCCCAGGATCAGCAGGCGGCCACTAGGAGGCACCCTTGTTGAGCTAGGGGTTCAGAGGCTAGATTCCAATGCAGGGTTGAAATTTAAGTCAACACTGAAAGTAAATTTTAGGAGCAAGGAAAATTCTAACGTACAGAATGCTGAAAATCTTTGAGATCAATGGGAGTCATAGAGTCATTGATATTCATAGCGGGAGATAAAATTGGACAAGTTTAGATCCTAAAAGGGATGACCCTGTCTGTTGTTTAAAAAAGAAAAAGGAAAGAAAACCAACAAACAAAAACTACATCATAGTTTTGCCACTTTTCTGAAATCTCAGCACTTTTGACCTATTCTGGAACTTTTGCAGACAGAGGGGTGTGTGTGAGGAGAGCACAGAGAATGGCTTAGAAAGTGTGGCATTAGAGGATGAGGGTCCTGACCAGTTGAACTCTGTGTCCACATCACTACAGAACAGATAATACCACGTACCATGCTCTTGCAGGGTAAAATTGTCCCAAATGTTACAGTTTAGGCCCTCAGTAGATACTGACTTTATAATTCAAATGAGCTTATTTCTGCTTTTGAAGAGCATGGCATGTCTCTTCCTTCACATTGCTTGTGAGTTTGTACTTGCAATAAATAAAATTATATCTAGAACCTACTGACCAGTAAACCATAGAAGAAAATGTTAGTCATTCTAAACACAACCAACCAACATCTGACCCTGGTAACACAGTTGCACATTCTCTGTAGATGTTGAACGCCGGCGGATTTACGACATCGTGAATGTTCTGGAGAGCTTGCACATGGTGAGCCGCCTCGCCAAAAACAGGTACACATGGCATGGGCGACACAACCTCACCAAAACCCTGGGGACTCTGAAGAGTGTCGGAGAGGAGAACAAGTATGCTGAGCAGGTCATGATGATCAAAAAGAAGGAATATGAACAGGAGTTTGACTTCATCAAGAGCTACGGTATAGAGGACCACGTGATCAAATCAAACCCTGGCCAGAATGGACACACAGACGTGTGTTTTGTTGAACTTCCTGGAGTGGAATTTCGGGCAGGTGAGAGGCAGTATCGTAAAGTCCAGCTGCAGAGCAATTGTTGCATGTCTCAGGAAAGACTGGACATAGCTGCTTTAAAGCCACTGGGGCCTTTCCTGGTTTTATCTTGTTTTGTTTTGTGAGAGGATCTCATTCTGTAGTCTAGGCTGACCTGGAACTCACTATATATCAATATATATCTATTTATATCTATGTAGCCTCAAACTTGTGACAATTTCTAAGAGCATGCACCACCACACCTGACTGCCCCTGCAGCTTTTAGTGTTAAAAAGTGCTGCGGTTGGGCTGGGGAAATGGCTCAGCGGTTAAGAGCACTTGCCTTGCAAGCGTGAGGGCCCCAGGAGGCCTGAAACTGTCCCAGTTCGATTCCCCAGCATGCACATAAGCAGCTGGTCATAGCCCTACATGCCTGTTACTCCAGCCCTCTGGGGAGCAAAACTCCAGAGAAGTGTTGGGGCTTGCAAAAACTGCAGCCTTGGCTTTACAGGAGAGACTGTACATCATAGAAATGCACAGATGAGTGATGGAGGGAGCACCTGATGTTCTCTGGCCTCTTTGTGTGTGTTCATGGGGTGCACACATCTGCACATACATGTGCATACACCACACCAAACATACTGGACACAAAAATGCTGCCATTGTCGACTGGATGATCTGGTGGCGTTACGTTTAGTCCTGTTGCTTGAGAAGTCGCTGGCCCCTCCATGGATGCTAATTCTCTAATCCTGATCCTCCACAGCTTCTGTAAATAGCCGCAAAGATAAGTCCTTAAGAGTGATGAGCCAGAAGTTTGTAATGCTGTTTTTGGTGTCAACACCCCAGATTGTAAGTCTCGAAATTGCTGCCAAGATTTTAATTGGGGAGGATCATGTAGAAGATTTGGATAAAAGCAAGTTTAAAAGTAAGTGTCATCACTGTCCAGTGGGTTCTAGATTTACTCATAAACACTAAGGCCTTAGTTACCAGCTGATTCTGATGTACTGAGCATGAAACAGGTCTTCTCTGGTCATGCCCCATCTTCTCGCCATCAGTGGTGATGGTACCACTTTAGCTACCTATGGGGTTAAAGATACATATAACCTCTCTTTCTTGTCTGACACTTTGGTTCCATTCACTACTGTCATACTGTCCCGTTTTTATACAAGTAGAATCTACAGAGATGTGAGAAGTGGGCCCACTGCTGGAGCTCTGCTCTCACTGATGCTCATACACAAGGATGCAAGTCGTTCTCACAAAATCCTCCACTCCTGTGACCTACCGCACGGGTGACTTGCCATTGTGAAAGAATGACTTAGGAAAATGGATGGAATTGGGAAAAAGTATGCTAAGTGAGGAAACTAAAGCCAAGAATACAAAAATCATGTTCTCTCTCATATGTGGCTCTTTTAATGCTTGCATGTATGTAAGAGGATATGAGACTGAGTACAGGCTATGATTTGAAATAGGATAATTAGGAGAGAGGAGAATTAGGTGCTGAGAAACGGGGAGAACAAAGGGAAACACGTAGTATGAAAGCAGGAAGGAAGCTTGGAGGAAGGGCACAAGAGGGAAAAGGGAAGGAAAAACAACAAAAATTGTATGAAAGCACTCTAATGAAACCTAATTCTCTGTAAGCTAATAAAACTTTAATTAAAAAAAGTGAATGGATGATTTTAGCCAGTGGATTTCTCTGAGTTTAAAGGAGGCTGTAGATTGGGGCCCTGATAAAGAGCTCTTCTCTCGTCACTATGCCAAATTGGCTGGAAACTTCACAGAAAAAGGAGTGTTGAGAAGTTGGGGAAGCTGGCTGGACAGAAAGGAGCACACCTGTCTCTGCTGGGCATAGCTTAGAAATGAGCTACTCTGGGGACCCAGCTGCATGGTGAGGCAGGACTGCCCTGAGTGACCGGTGTGGGGCACTGCCTGTGTCCTCTTACATCAGATGCCTTCCCATCCTGTAAAGTGTACTAGTCTGAGAGTACATCTAGACATCCCTACCTTGATCGTGTCTCTCTACAGACAGAATTAAGTAGAGCAAAGGCAATAATGCTGCCAAGTGGCTTGGGAGATGTGCACTTTGAGAAAACACATCCTAAACCTACCGATGGGTGTTACCTGCTTTCTGAGTCACTGAGCATTTTCCAGCTCTCGGTTTCACTGGTTAGTCTTAGCCTTGGAAGCTACTCAGGAATTGCAGGTGTGTAATTTGATGAATCCCTGGAGATTCAGAGCCTTTTGCCATGGCTATGAAGCAGGAGACTCGGTTGATAACTTGTCCTGTCTAGTAAACACAGACTTTGGAGTAAAACTTTGTAAGATAGATGAGATTTGTAGTGCTAACAAATCTCTGCTTTGCATATTACATGAAGACAACATACAAATGATAATTCTGTTGGGGCCCAGGGCTTTCCATGCTTATGATAGTAAATAAACTGTTGTAAGTAGACAAGCAATGCATTTGCCACTGGTGCTTTATTTCTGTGTGTTCATGAAACCTTTCCAGCCCCTCATTAGAAGATACTTGGGAGTGGGAATGGTAACTTTTTATAAGTAGGAAATTCTCATCAGGTCCTATTACCACATGCACTGTTGTCATTTCAAAATTCAGGACCAGCCAGTCACTTTCTTTTAAATATTTAAAGCTTTTTTGTTGTTGTTTATGTAAAGCAGCGTCATTCAAATAACTTAAAAGGAGTCAGATGTTTCTATCTGACGGTTGGCAGGATAGCTCTTGGAACTTCTTATGAAGTAAATCTTTTGATCTTTCATGAGTATATCAAGTGATGTATATATTTTTATTTTCTAGCAAAAATTAGGAGGTTGTATGATATTGCTAATGTTCTGAGTAGCCTGGATCTTATCAAGAAAGTTCATGTCACCGAGGAACGGGGTCGAAAACCAGCTTTTAAATGGACGGGCCCGGAAATCAGCCCAAATAACAATGGTATGTAGCTTTTTTCTTTCATTCTTTGCTTCCTTCTTGAATTATACACATTTGGAATCAGCTCCTCTCCCCTTCTTCCTACCAACACCCTATGTGGAAAGGGAATATATGAATGCTGAAAAGGAACTCAAGATGAGTACCTGTATAGAAAGCTGCCTGGTGGTGGCATTAGCAACCTGAGGTCCTAAGTTGGTCTGTGAAAGCATCACAATGCCTAGGATTGAGTTGTTCTTGTTATGGGGCAGCTCAGTGATCACAGCACAACCTGGGCAAGTTGAGAATCTGAAGTGGGTCCATTCTAACTTCAGGTTGCACACTTCTGATTCTCATCTCAACTCCTTGATAATATTTGCATACCACCCCCACCGTGAACAGCCACACTCAGAATCACTGGGCAGTGGTATTTGTATACCCCCAGAACAGCCACACCCACACTCCCTGGGCAGTGGTGTTAGTATACCCCCTAGAATTGCCATGCCCCCCTCACTGGGCAGTAGTATTAGTATACTCTCAGAACAGCCCGCCCACCCTCACTGGGCAGTGGTATTAGTACAACCCCAGAATAGCCACACACACCCCCTCACTGGGCAGTGGCAAGAACCTGAGCATGGAAGCAGAGGGGGGTTTTAGGTTCTAATCCCAACATAGGTAGGCTATATGCAAATACTATGCTACTTCATATAAAGGACTGAGCACCCAAAGCTTTTGATTTAGAAGAGGGATTCTGGAACCAGTACCTCCCAGATGCGAAGGGACAACTGTAGGTGTGGTTTCAGAGGTGCAACACAAAATACTCTGTCTCCAAATTCATTGACTGAGATAAACAAGGTTCCACATATAAGAGTTACGCCTTTGGCTCCCAATGTGGTTTTAGAGCTACGCTTTGATCTCTCTGGCATTTAGTACGCTAACCTTCGCTCTTTCAGGCTCCAGCCCCGTCATTCCCTTCGCCACCTCTGACCTGGAGGTAAAGCCACCTGCAAAAGAAAACTGTGCCAAAAACCTCTTTTCCACTCATGGGAGACCCAGCTTTACTCGACACCCTTCCCTTATCAAACTGGTAAGGAGCATAGAAAGTGATCGTAGAAAGATCAACTCTGCGCCCAGCAGCCCTGTCAAGAGCAACCAAGGTATGCTTTCCTGGAATGTCAGGGCTGTGCTCACAAGAATTCCTTTGGATCTGATTTTATTAAGTCTACTTAATCTCCTGATACTTGTTGAGAGAATTGTTCAATACCCATATGCCTAAGCCCATGAACCCATAAAGTCTAATTATATAGGAATGAAAGACTAAAGAGAAAAGCCAGGTATGGTGGCACATGCCTTTAATTCCAGCAGTCAGGAAGAGGTAGGAGGATCACCATGAGTTCGAGGCCACCCTGAGATTACATAGTGAATTCCAGGTCAGCCTGAGCTTGAGTGAGACCCCTACCTTGGGGGAAAAAAAAAAGACAAAAGAGAAGATTTTGTGTTGATTGTTTAATTTAGCTGTGCCATTTTGGAGGCACATACATGTTCTTTATTCCTTGGACATCTGAGATTTCATCTGTGTGAATATTTATTCTTTAGCTTTGACCACCCGCCTCCACCTCTCTCTATTTCACCAGCTGAGAACTCTCAGAATTCTCCATCCTTCCCAAATAAAATGGCTCAGCTCGCAGCTATTTGCAAAATGCAGTTGGAGGAGCAATCAAGGTAGGCTGGAAGCAGTCTCTTCTTCTGCTTTTGAGGATTGCATACTGTACGTGAGAGGGTTTACTCCTCCTGTGTCCTCAGTCATCACAGAAACGGTGACTAGTTTCATAAAAGTGTGGTTTTTACACAAGGCTTAAAGTGGTAGAATACTTAGAAGGAAATGAATTTCCTTTGTGTCATGTTGTGCATTTTTTCTTCTAGTGAACCTCAAAAGAAAGTGAAAGTCAGGCTAGCAAGATCTGGACCCTACAAGCCGCTTGCTCCTCTGGACAGCACAGTGAACACTGAGCCAGAGCTCACAGCTCCTTCCCTCATCCAGCCTCTGGGGGTGGTCCCTCTGATCCCCAGCCCACTGTCATCGGCTGTGCCCATGATCCTACCTCAGGCCCCTTCAGGCCCATCCTATGCCATCTACTTGCAGCCTGCCCAAGCACAGGTGCTGACGCCATCCCAGGGTCTGAGTCCAACATTTGGCCCTACCCACTCCTCTAATGCTGCTGGATCCAAAGACTCTACAGATGTCACCTTTGATAAGGCTATCAGAGATGCCACAAAACCCAGCGCCTCCTGCAGACCCGGGAGCTCACACTTAGCATCAGAGAGACAAGGTGCAAAGCACCGAAACAAGGAGACAACTGGAGAAAGAGCATCGAAGAGGGTGGGCACACTCGAGGACAGCACTTCCAGAAAGAAGCTTAAAGAGGACCTGAAAGGGCTTGAAAACGTCTCCACAGTAAGTGCGACCTTGCATTGTGCTTTAAAGTTTTGAGGGGCTGGAGAGATGGCTCAGTGATTAAGGCGCTGCCTGTAAAGCATAACAATCTGGGTTCTATTCCCCAGTACCCACGTAAAGCCAAATGCACAAAGAGGTACATGTATCTGGAGTGCGTGTATAGTGGCTAGAGGCTCTAGCATACCCATTCTTATTCTTTCTCTCTCTCACTCTCCATTTGCAAATAAATAAATAAATATTTAAAGTTTTGGGCATTCCATAGCTGATTAGAAGAGCTTGGTGGCTTGTGGAACTTACCAAAGAACAATCTCTCAGAAGACAAGTAACTGTCCCTTCACATCCCATAATCCAAGTGAGGCCCCAGACCGCTAATCCCCAGACTGGGGTGACGTGACAGCCGGGACATTTTGAACCTTTGGCTGGTCTCTTTTTAGAGCACCACAGGTGGTTGTCCTTATGCCTTTCTCTATCCTGCACTGGAATTCAAACACCTGTCATGAGAGTCATAAATAATTTGCAAGCAGATGGCTCCCGGAATGGATGGATGCCTAGGGTTCCTGTAACTCGCGCTTTCTGAGTCATTCGTCAGTGTTTGTTTGATGTTGTGTACCCAACCATCTGTGGCCTAGAAGATAATTTGCTCCCCCTTTTCCCTTCTACCTCAAACTCACCACAGTTTCTATCTTGTGTAAATGAAAAAGTCAAACTGCTGTCAGCTTGGAGGTCCAGCAAGTGCCTTGGTTTCTAAGGCTGTTGTCATTCTCTGTCAGTTTCTTTCCTGAGATTCGCTTAGAAAAGGATACTTATTACAAGGCTATCCATATGTCAGCAGTCACAGGCGGTAGGCTCTTCTACCTAGGTCACCTCCTTTTCCTCTCTTAGGATGGTTATATGCAGGACAGCAGCATCAGGTTAATAGGATAAAACACAGAAGCAGAATTAATCTGTTATTTTTCCCTTGCTGTGAATTCAAGTTATTTTACTTCTCTGTGCCGTATTTTCCTCATCTATTAAGAATTTTTTTTTCAGGTTTATCCTTCTCACCTTAACTAGGTAGGAAAACTGCTCCAGATCAAATCTAACTGAGTACCTGCTTTTAGTAGTAGTTGCTTCTGAGTACTTGTCCCATGGCCGTATTATAGGTTTTTGGGATTAAGTGAATTTATTACATGATGATATACATAAGGGCTTTGTGATCCTTTTAAACACCACAGTGGCTAAAGGGCATTATCCAGGAATCTTTTATTAAGATAGCTTCAGAGTTTGTTCAATCTTCCCAGAGGGGGTCCTCATGGAAATCATTCAAAACATTTATTATGTCACAGGGTATCATTTTGCATTTAAGGTGCATGGTGGGGGGTGGGAATCACTAGGCTCTTGTTTGAATCAGTGTTCTGGGAGGTCTGTAATCTTTGGGGCTCTTGGGTAGTACTTCGCAGTGGTCTCCTCCCATGTTATTCTCCCTGAGTTATGCAGGACTAGGGCTTCCAGCATAGATTTTCCCTGTCCCCTGCCCCTTTTCCATCTTTGTCAGTTCGTTTTGACACTGCTTCCTCTGCAGCATGACCGAACAGGAACAGAACAAAGAAAAGGAGAGACTCGGGTAATTCATTCAATAAACATTTACTGCGAATCCAAACCTCTGGGGACAGAGAGGAGGCGGCATTCAAATGAGCACAACCAGGTCAGATAGTGAATGATACCAGCAGAGAAAACAAAGCCAGAGGAGGAAATGGGAAGGGGGCTGGGAAGGTGACTGGAGGCTAAAAGAGATGACATTCTGAGGGAAATGCTCACATTCATTCTTTCTGCTAAATTCAAGAAAACAGAATCGTCAGGCTAGATTAGAAGATTTCATAATAAATGTCATTTTTTCCACAATTGAAGAATATTACACAGCAGTATAGTTGTGACAGAAGACCTGAAAGTGTTAAGTCGCTGATAGTAGCTTGTCCCACCAGAGAGAATGACTAAAGATAACAGAACTGCTAAGTGAAAAGGACCCCCCGCCCCCATTAAGAACTCTCCATCCTGGCAGCTTCCAAGGTAACAATTTTAAAAAGTAGCAAAAGCACCCAAGACAAAATGCCCATCTTGGGGATACTCTCAGCTGTTCGGATTCTGAACTCCCCGCTTCCCATGGGGAAGCCCTCTTGAGAGTGAGATCAGTATGAACTGTTGTTTTCACAATGGAGGCAGAAAAGTCTGAAGAAAGACAGGAGGCCTCTGCTTTGTAGGCGCCTCTGCCATGTCTGCATGGTGAGGGAAAAGTAGACTTTTCAGCTGCCTGGGCAGATTCTTTCTGTGTGGAAGCAGCGCCGTGGGAGGCACGTCTCCAGCGTGGAGTTCTTTTCTGTTTGGAAGATTATCACTTGGCTGTCTGAGACTTGCTCGGTGACCTTAGGGCCTCTCATGGGAATCTATCCGTTCTCTTTTTTGTCAGTTTGAATCTCTGGCGCATTTCAATTTGGGTGATAATCACTCTGCTTGATATCATCAGAACAAAACAATTATTAAACAACAGTCTACACTTGTACAGTTCCTGTGTCCTCAATAAGGGGCCTGTAAGTGGCCAGATAGTAAATATGTTTGGCTCTCTGGGCCACCAGTTCTCTGTTACCTATTCAACTCTGCTTTTGCTACAGATAGTCCTTATACACCAAGGATGGCTGTGTTCCAATGAAACAGTTACAAAAGCAAGCAGAAGGTTGTGGGCCACAGTTTGTTCACTCTTTTTGCTAAACCAACATTACTTAAAATGTTTTCTTTGAATATTAGTCCTTCTTATTAGCCTTCCAAAACTTTAGCTGTAGCTGTCAAATTGTCTGGAAATGATTACATCCAGCATGCCCTGTAGGACATTTCCAATGCATTCCATCATTGGAGTCTCTCCATGGTTTGGGGGCTGCAGAGATAGTGGTCAAAGTATGTGCCTTGCAAGCATGAGGACCTGAGTTTAGTCCCCAGAATCCACGTGAGTAAACATGCCAGGTGTGGTGCTCCCAGCATGGGAGGCAGAGTGAAGGTGGATCCCTGGAGCTCACTGGCTAGCCAGTCTAACCTACTTAAGGGACTTCCCGGCCAGTGAAAGACCTTGTCCCCCAAAACGATGGATATCACCTGAGAAAAGACACCCAAGACTGTCCTTTGTCCTCCATACACACCCAGTGCATGAACCTGCGTGCGTGTACACACACACACACACACACACAGAGAGAGAGAGAGAGAGAGATTATCTAGTAGTGATTTGCTTTTCAAAGAAACATTTGACTGTGATTCAAGGAATACCTGTTTTCATTCCCAAGAAATAGAGTTCCTCAGAATAACTTTGGGGAAATCTCATCTTCCCTAATTAAAGAGCAACCCAGTAATGGCTCAGCAGCATCATACGCAGTGCTCACCCACATGAAACTCAGCCCTGATAGGGCTCCATCGTACCAAGAACTAATGCCAAGAGTTGGGATGCCAATGTGAGAGGGTATGTGCTAGCCTAGCCCTGTCCCTAAGTGAACTGAAGTGGTGTGCTCTGAGCTGAACATGGTAGTGCACACTTGTCATCTCAGCACTGAAGCAAGAGGATCCTCATGAGTTCAAGGCCACCCTGGGCTACATAGTGAGATCTTACCTCCAAAAACAACAACAAAAGAAATGGATATTCTGTACTATTCACAAGAGGAATGAGATCTAGATGGGTGGTCTAACTGTAGCTGGACCCCTGGTAACCTTGGTCCCATGAAAAGAAAGCCAAGGAATACCCTCCTGGAAGAAGCATCAGCCATGTTCTTTCTGTCACATCTGTGTGTAAAATAAACCTTTTCTCCTTATTTCTTAGACCTTGTTCCCATCAGGATACCTAATTCCTCTCGCCCAGTGCTCCTCCCTCGGGGCAGAATCCATGTTGTCTAGCAAAGAAAGCTCAGGTACACTTTCCCCAAATCACAGGATCTACGGCTCCCCAATTGCAGGTGAGTGTGTGCCAGGTTTCAGTCAGACATGAGCTGCCTCCAGCTCACGCCCGTCAAACCCCCGGTCAAATGCCTGTGCTTTTAAGATCTCACTCCCGTTTTTTCTAGGTGTTATCCCAGTGACATCATCTGAGCTCACTGCTGTTAATTTTCCCTCTTTTCATGTGACACCCTTGAAGTTAATGGTCTCCCCAACTTCTGTGGCAGCTGTACCCGTTGGGAACAGCCCAGCTCTCACTTCGAGCCACCCCGTTCCTGTCCAGAACCCAAGCTCAGCCATCGTAAACTTCACCCTGCAGCACTTGGGCCTCATCTCCCCCACTGTGCAGGTGTCTGCCAGCCCTGGACCTGGAACTGCAACTGTTCCTGTGTCCCCACCGATAGAACCAGCTAGTGTCGTACCAGAAAATACCACTTCCCAGCACGGGAAGCCTACCCACCATGGCTCCCCAGTCCCAGGCCAGAGTCAACAGAACGGACAATCAGTTGCTGGGACAGGAGCACAGCAGGTGAGAGTGGGGTTAGTGCTTTTTGTTTTTGCTGTTGTTTTTGTTTTGAGACAAGGTCTCATATAGCCCAGGCTGGCCTTGAAATCCCTGTGTAGCTGAGGATGACCTTGAACTCCTGGCCCTCCTACCTCTACCTCCCAAGTGCTGGGACTGTAGGCATGCTCCATCACACTTGGCTTATTTTAATTATTCCCCAAATTATTTATCTCCAGATATCTGTATCAGAGAAGACACACTTCTGGCTTCCTTTGGAGGGGGAGGAGGAGGCAGAATGCATGGCTGACTGCCACCCTTCCTTCTAGGCCCAGGAAGGGCCCACAGAGTCCATTTTCCTGATTGCCATGAGGTTTATGTCTCCTCTTAGCAAAAACAACTCAATAGTTGAGAATTAAATCTACTCCTCAGTGCTCCCCTTGCTGGTATTAGGGTATAGCAGTCTGTCCGGAGCATGGGTCACAGAGGACTTGACTCTTCTCTATTTTATTATTTCTTTCTTTCAATCAGCCTGTTCCTGTGACACCTAAAGGGTCCCAGTTGGTGGCCGAAAGTTTCTTCCGTACCCCAGGTGGACCAACCAAGCCAGCCAGCTCATCCTATGCAGATTTTGATGGTGCTAATCAAACCTCCTTTGGGACACTCTTTGTCCCACAGCGAAAACTGGAAGTCTCAACAGAGGATGTCCACTGATTGACAGATGCTAGTTTAATTTAATTTCCTAAAGAGCTATTTAATGAGAGGATACACACAGATTAATTTAAAGAATCACATCTTTGAAAATACTGTAATTACTTTGGGGTTTATTCAGCATCAAAGCAGATACTATGTACACACAAACACACAAACCGTTTACAAAATGAGACCACGTTCAACCTTCAGTCTTATAAAATTAAAAGTAAAATGTTGAACTAAGGTACATTAACTTATGGGGAGAAAAGATTCATCATTTCAGCTGTGCCTATAATGTTATGCAAAATAACTATAAAAGTTTTCTTCCCTTTTAGTAAATGTTTGACTGGTGTGACACAGCGCTCTAAAACATTTTGCACAAAAAAAATGCTGTGTGAAGTATAATGTATTTTTTACATAGGAAAGTGATAGCTATGGTTTTTTTTTGTAATTTCTTTAATCCTTTGTTGTTGCATTATGTCTTTTTGTAGTGTTTGCAGCCATCTTCAATCAAGTCTGTGGAAAAATTATTTATAAAATTTATTTTTAATCATAAATTGTTCAAATTAAAACTTTTTAAAACTGCGGTTAACGTTTTTATTTGGCCACTTAAAGGAACTGTTGGAAGAATGTTTAAAATTTGTCTAATCTCAGGCAGTTTCTGGTATAGGATTTCCTTAGAAATGCATCCTTTATAGGAAGTTTCTACATTCTTTGTCCCTGTGACCCTCAGTGTTGCAGGAAATAGTGAGCAACATGGCTTGGAGAGGCTGTTTCTAGCCCAAGGACAGCCTACCCTAGGAGATGAGATGTAAGGCAGGAGGGGAGATGGGCCCTGCTCCCCCTGGCATGACCAGCACCTTTCCCAGGCCATCTGCTCTGCACAGGAAGGCTTGCCATCATCTTACCACACTTTCTGGATGGTCCAGATTCAGGGAAGGGAGAATGGCAGTCCAGTTCTAACTTCCTGAACTCCTGGAGAGCCCCCACACTGCACCCCAGTGAGCTACAAGAGAAGGGCGGCTCTCAGTGTAGTGTGTTCAGTGTCCCCTTTGCTAGAGCCTCACGGGGTCATCACATCTACTTCCTGCATGTTTGTGTCAGGCACTCCACATTTTAACTGCATGAGCTAGGACCACGACATGAGACTCAAATAATTGAAAGCAACAAGTCCACGGGAATTGTTCGTGTTTGCGAGAGCTTCTCCTACCCCTTCTTCCTCCAGGGGCAACCTATCAGCTTGGCAGGAACCACGTACTGTTTGTCGTTGATCTGAGTATTCATAAGGTTGCCCTTCTTAAAAATATATTTATTGGCCGGGCGTGGTGGCACACGCCTTTAATCCCAGCACTTGGGAGGCAGAGGTAGGAGGATTGCCATGAGTTCAAGGCCACCCTGAGATGACAGAGTTAATTCCAGGTCAGCCTGGACCAGAGTGAGACCCTACCTCGAAAAACTAAAAAAAAAAAAAAAATATATATATATATATATATATATATACATATATATATATATATATATATATATATATATATATATTTGCAAGCAGAGAGAAAAAGAGAATGGGCGCACCAGGGCTTCCTACCACTGCGAACAAACCCCAGACATGTTCCACTTTTTGTGGTTCTTGGGTATGATTTTATGTGTGGTTGTAGGATTGTGTAAGGCTTGTGCCTGCCTCACACTCAAGTCTGTCCCTCTTGTTCACTGAGGAATCCAACTGAGGGACTTCACCATTGTGGTGGTTTGATTCAGGTGTCCCGCATAAACTTGGGTTTTCTGAATGCTAGGTTCCCAGCTGATGGATATTTGGGAATTAATGCCTCCTGGAGGCAGTGTATTGTTGGGGGCGGGCTTATGGGTGTTATAGCCAGTTTTCCCATGCCAGTGTTTGGCACACCCTCCTGTTGCTATGGTCCATCTTATGTTGGCCAGGGGGTGATGCTCACCCTCTGCTCATGTCATTTTCCTTGCCATCGTGGAGCTTCCCCCTTGAGCCTGTAAGCCAAAATAAACCTCTTTTTCCCAGAAGCTGCTCTTGGTTGGGTGATTTCTATCAGCAACGCGAACCAGACTGCAACAACCATGGAAAAGAGGTGTGGGTAGCCTCTTGGGGCAAAAGGCAGCCAGCCTACAGCCAACAACCAGAGACAGTGAATGCTTAGTTCTACCTGTAGCCACAGGAACTGAGTTCTGACAACCACCCAAGTAGGCGTGAAGCAGGTGTGGCATGGTTTAGATATGGAGTGCCCCCTCACTCCCCCGTGCAGCAGTCAGTGCTCAGAAGCAGGATCTCTGGGAAGAAACTGGAAACTGGATCATGATGAATTCAACTTGAATAGATTTCCCATTGAACTCATGCCTTGATAGGGAATGAGGAGGTGGTGGACACAGGAGGTGGGCCTAGTTGGTGGAAGTAAGTCACTGTTAGGGGAAGTGTTCTGGAAGGGTACATGTGTCCCGGCCCCTCAGCAACGCTTGCTTCCCAGCTTTGCACCTATAGCCCCCCTCCATGATGCGCTGCCTTACCACAGTCCCAAAACAACAGTGGACTGAATGTGCAGGCATCGAAACCTCTCCAACTTCCCTCTTAAGGTGATTTTTCTTAGGTACTTTCTCACAGCAGTAGAAAGCTGACAAGATCCTGCCATAGTTGAGCCTCAGGTGGTATCACAGCCCCAACCGCCACCTTGGTATTAGCAGGACACCCAGCAGAAGACCCTGACCCACAGAAGCTGATAACAAATGTGTGTTGTTTCAAGATACTAAAGTGGTGGTAATACTGTTAAGCAGCAGTAGATAAGTCCAGCCACACAGCCCACCATGTCCGTAAATACCTTTTTCCTACTTGTCATTATATGTGGTTGTTTCTTCGGCATTTATAGAAGGAGATGTCCCTCGGATGTGACCCCACAGGTTTTCCTAGGCCAACTCTCCATTCTCACAGCAGGAAGCAACTTTCAAAATTCTAGATTGCAGCCCACTGGACACTCGTGACCAACAGCTTCTGTGCCCAAATGGCCACTCCAGGTTTGTTTGCTTTTTTCCTTTTGGCAGGGTCTCATGTAGTTCAACCTGGTTTCAAACTTCTATGTTGCTGAGGTTGGTCTTGAACCTCTCATCCTCCCTTTCCCACCTCCCACCTTCAGTGCTGGGATTACAGGTATGTGCCAACATGCTCAGTTTATATAGTGGTGGGGATTGAACTCTAGACCTCGTGCATGCTAACTAAGGTCTCCAGCAACAGAGCCACCCTCCCAGCGCTCCTAACTTCCTCGTAAGGATCTTCATTAGCTATGTGGATGGAGTCATGTCTACAGCAAAATAAGTTGGCAGCTAGCCTTAACCAAACCCCTAGAATGAGGTTCTCCCCTTCATTCACGCAGCAGTCTGGCTATTCTATTTTCATTCTGTTGTTTCCGTAGCTTGAGTTACGACATCTCAGCCTCTATAAAGATACTTTCCTATGTTCAATTCCAAGTTGTGGCCATCTACTGATCCTTGGAGTCCTTGCCATCCTTCCAGTGTTTCCTTTGGTCAAAATAGCCAGTCATTTCTATGTCTGGTAACCAAAAGACACCGATCACAGAGGGAAACCCAGAACACGTAACTCACCAGAAAATCCAAGTGTCATTCTTGAACATAGTTGAAATATGAGGTAGGAGAAACCCAGGAAACAAGTCACATGATTTGATGCCAAAGAAAAACACATTTTTTTTTCTGAAAAAAAAAATTTCTTTATTTATTTGAGAGGGACAGACAGAGAGAGAAAGAGGCAGAAGGAGGGAGAGAGAGAGAGAGAATGGGTGCACCAGTGCTTCCAGCCACTGCAAACGAACTCCTGACGCGTGCGCCCCCTTGTGCATCTGGCTAACATGGCTCCTTGGGGAATCGAGCCTTGAACCGGGGTCCTTAGGCTTCATAGGCAAGCGCTTAAGCCATCTCTCCAGCCCAAAAAACACATTTTTTTGAAACAGGCTTTAAAGCAAATTCCCTCAACTATACCGTTTTCAAGTGACTAGTGTTTTGCAGATAAAGGATAAAGATTTTCAACACTGAGAACAGAGAAGTTGCCTGAGCCACCCTGTTAATTATGTAAGAGTGTGAGCTGACCGCAAATACTTTGTTGTTGTTTGTTTTTTCGAGGTAGAGTCTCACTCTGGCTTAGGCTGACCTGGAATTCACTATGTAGTCTCAGGACGGCCTTGAACTCGTACCTAACAGCATGTGCCGCCACGCCCAGCTGGCTCCAGATTCTTCTCAGTTCTCAGCACTGACTGACATCATCATCAAATCCTGAGGACCTAACGTAAAAGGTAAGCACAAAGGAATGGTGTCATTATTTTAGATGGAAAAAAAAAGCATCAATCCTTAATCAACTTAAAGAAATGATCGTACACCCTCATGATCCACCTGAGTTAACTCCAATGACTTACTCAACTGGATCAGAAGTTGAATGAGGACTTATGACTGTCAACTTCTTATATATGAGGGAGGAAACAGAGACAGGCCCTCCACTGGGCATGGCATCGGCGGCATGTTCTAAGACTGCAGGCGGCCCTGATTTCTGATGGTTGACTTCTGACTTTTTAACTTTGTGATGGTGTGAAGGTGGTAGGCCCTCAGCAGAAACTGGGCTTTGAATTTTGAGTTTAGATTGTGTCTTGAGCTCATAGCAGTGTCATATCCTCTTGCGATGCTGGGCAGAGGCAGGACGCTACACCCCAGTCAGGGATGAGATTGTGAGGGGAGTAACAGGTGCTCCACAGTGCACTCTGCTGCTAATCTGAGATGTGTAACAGGTTAGGAGATGGTGCATTATCACCTTATATGCAACTTAGAATAGGTTTATTGGGATGCACACCCATCCTAAGTAGAACAGCTGCTGTATATTGAATTTTTTAAAATTGCGTTCAGTTTTTACATACATGTACCACTATATTGTACAAAGCAGTGGCCCTCTGCCTACCATGTCTAAGAGTTTTCTCCATGTGTGCATCTTTTAAAAGTCTGTCCTGAATGAAAACATTTTGCAGGACAGGGATGTAGCTAAATTGGTAGAGTGCTTTCCTAGCACAATGAAGCTATGGGTTCAACCACCAACACCATATAAGCATGGCAGGGTGGCCCATGCTTATAATCCCAGCACCCCAAGGGTGAAGGAGGAGGATCAAGAGTTCAAGGTCGCTGGGCGTGGTGGCGCACGCCTTTAATCCCAGCACTTGGGAGGCAGAGGTAGGAGGATCGCTGTGAGTTCAAGGCCACCCTGAGACTCCACAGTGAATTCCAGATCAGCCTGGGCTAGAGTGAGACCCTACCTCGAAAAACCAAAAAAAAAAAAAAAAAAAAAAAAAAAAAAAAAAGAGTTCAAGGTCATCCTTGGGTTCATAGTGAGTTCGAGGCCAGCCTAGGACACTTAGGACCTGGTTCAGTTTTGTTTTTTGTTTTTGTTTTTTTCAGCTACAGATTAGGATATTTCTAAAATGATATGATTGTTTCTAACCAGAGTACTGTGAGCATGGTTTAACCTTTCCTTAAAGTTTCAGAGGTTCAGGCATACTATTTTTTAAATATGTTATCTATTTATTTATTTGAAGGAGAGGGAGAGAGAATGGGTGTGCCTGGGCACTCCAGCCACTGAAACTGGACTCCAGACTCATGTGCCACTTTGTGAATCTGGTGTATGTGGGTCCTGGGGAATTGAACCTGGGTCCTTAGGCATCACAGGCAAGTACCTTAACCACTAAGCCATATCTCCAGCCCATGCATACTATTTTTAAATTTAAATACAATACATCTCCTTAGGCCACTGAGGATGTAGCAAAACCTTCAGAAGCTGCGTGTAGGTCTCCAGCCTTTGAAAGTCGATGACCTGGAATTCTGTGCTTTTCAAGCTCTGTATCTTATGGTTCTTAGTCTCCAGCTTTGATATCAGCTTCTGCTCACTCTCTCTCTCCCATCATGATGAATAACTTTATGTTAACTCCTAAACACTGAAGGATTCCAGGGGAAGTCATATCACCAAACTTGCTATGTTCTTTTTTTTTTCTTTTTTTCTTTTTTGTGGGTGTGGGAAGAGGGATCATAGTCTCACTCTAGCTCAGACTGACCTGGAATTCATTCTGTAGTTCCAGGTTCACCTTGAATTCACAGCAATCCTCCTACCTCTGTCTCCCAAGTGCTGGGATTAAGGGGTGTACCACCACCCCTGGCCCTTTCTGGCTATTAACAAGACTCCTTTCATGTCACATAGTGGGCAGGGCCATCAACTCATGTCAGATGTTTCCCCTAACAATCAGAGGTTTTCCTCACTGTCCACAGAAGCCAAAATGTATTGTCACTGGGGATCTGTCACCATCATAGGACACAAAGTGCTAAATATAAATTATGTTTCCATATTCATCATCAATTAAACATTAAGGAACATATTCTACAAAAGAAAATGTCCTAGGGGGCAGGGTGGGTCTTAAAGGTTATAAAGGAAAATTTTCACTGTGTATCTACTGTTACGACAACTTGAAAGCAGTAGCAGGAGGCAGTTCTTAGGAAGCCCATTTTGAGGGAGGAATTTCAGACAGCATGTGAAGCGTGGCTCCACCTCAAGGCAGTGTGCAGGCCCAGCGTGTATGTGCAGATGTGCTGGTCACTCCACTGTGTCGCACAGCAGAGCGGGGGCACCCGCCATCTGTCCCACGTTTTCAGACTGCAGAGAAACAGGCTGGGCCCAGCTTCATGACAAATGAGAAGACAATTAGTTGCATTAATCCCAAGGCAAGACAGCTGTTGTTGCTATTTCAGGTTCTGTACCTGTGCTGTAGGTTTCACAAAGCCTCTTTCTGCCACGGCTATGGTGTTGAGGTGGCCAAAAGAAGAATTTGCACAAGATAGTAGGAGGAATGAGGCAGCCACCATTACTTCCTGAGGTCTTCTCAGTTTGCAGCGAGAGGCATAAAAAGATCCACACACAAACTCCAGCTTGCTGTCACTGTTCTTTTCTTGTATGTTTCTTCGTCCTGATGCCAAGTTCTCCCCGTGGGCAGCAGCTCAGGCCTGTTGTCAGAAACATCATCATCTCTCTACCATCATCTCTTCTTTGCAGCACTCTGGTGTCCTCTCTGGTGCCTGGACATCCTGGCTTCTCATGGTTTATGGCTCCTCTGTTGGTCCAACGTGCCACTTCAAACCTTCACCTCCTCAGCTGCTCCCTCAAGTGTGTAAGGTCTACTTCCTATAAGAACTCCTTACTCCATAACTCATAGTGGTTCTGATTTTATAATTAAACTCAGAGTAGAAGATGCCAGGTGGAACTTTCCAGGGGAAGTGCAGGAGGTTTGTGGAGACAGCCAGCAGCTATCCAATTTACAGTGCCCAAGGAATTCCATGTGCCAACAAGGCGTAACTTGGCAAGCTGTGGGCCATTTTAATTGCCAGTAACTTTCCTTTCAAAGCTGCAAATCCAGGGGCTGAAACATTCCTAGGTCAAAGTGCCCTTGACAAATGTATCTCATGGAGCTCAGGCACTGTCCCAGAAGCTTTCTGTCACCCAGCTCAGTGGCAGTGCCAGGAGAGTCTACATGCAGAGCTCATGGCCTAGGAGCCAAAGTCCAGCTTCTAGTCCCAGTTCTGATAATCTAAGCCAGGCACTTCCCCTCTCACAACTGGTTTCTTTTCTGTTCTTACAAAAGTGACTTCGTGGAGGTGTTTCTGAGGCTGGAGAGATAGCAAAATCAGCTAAATGCTTGTCCTGTGGACATGAGAATCCGAGTTTGATCTCCAGAACCCACGTCAAATGCCTAGTGTGGTGGCACTGCCTGTGATTTTAGTGCTGGGAGGTGGAGACATGCATCGTTGGGGCTTACTGGCCAGCTTGTCTAGAAAAACTACCGAGCTCCAACCAATGAAAGACCATCTCAAAAAGACGTGGACAAGGAGGTTGTCCTCTGGCCTATACACACACATGTACACTCACACACAAGTGCATACATGCGCACCACACACACATACACAATAACCAAACCAAATCCCTTCCCCAAAAGGAAATGGTTTCTGAGGTCTCAAAAATAAATTCTGGGCTGGGCATGGTGGCACATGCCTTTAATTCCAGCTCTCAGGAGGCCGAGGTAGGAGGACTGCCATGAGTTTGAGGCCATCCTGGGACTATATAATGAATTCTAAGTCAGTCTGAGCTACAGCAAGACCCAATCTCAAGAAGAAAAAAATAAGAGAGAGAGAGAGAAAGAAATTCTAATGAAAAGCAAACTGAAATTAACTCAGGAGCTGTGGAATCTACACTGAGTAAACAGAAAATGGGCATGAGTCAACCCTCAGGAGAACAGAGGCTTGAATGAAACACTAATCCTCACACACAGTGATGTCCTCCTTGGCTAATACCACACAAAGATTCAGAATTTATTGCTGCTATTAGTGCAAGAAATTATTTCCATGAAAGTGATTTTTGATATTTTATGTATTTATTCACCTATTTGATAGGTGGGTAGAGAGAGAAAAATTGAGAGTATGGGTGTTCTAGGGTCTCTTGCCAATGTGTACAAAATTCACATACATGTGCCACTTCATGCATTTGGCTTTTTGGCTTTAGGGGCACTGGGGAATTGGATCTGGACCAGCAGGTTTTACAAGCAAGTGTCTTTAACCACTGAGCCATCTCCCCAACCTCCAGAAAATTCCTCTTATAGATTGAGAGTCCTTACCTTCTCCTATTGGGTTTAATATCTTGATTTTATCATTCTATATATTCTTGTCCTCTCATGAATATGTTTTGAGACAACCCATATGATCTACAGCCTCAGAAGGAAACTTGAGGAAAGCGACTAGACTGGCACCTTGCTAACAAGAAGCTGGTAGATGAGATGTCTTGGATCATACAGAAGTTCGGAGGGTCCTGGAGACCATCTCCTTGAGGCATTCACAAACTCCCAAACTTTGGGCCCCTAAACTTACACTGTCAGGTTGGCTGCACCAGAGATACCCAGAAGACATCTGTATCCTTTACTTTTCTTGTTGCTGTGGCCAAAGACTTGACAAAAAGTAGGTTAAGGATGAAAGGATTTATTTCAACTTATAGTTCATGAGAAGGAAGGCATGATGTGGGGAACAGAAGGCCAGCTGGTCACGTTACATTCACAGTCAGGAAGAATAGAGAATGGGAAGTGAGGCTAGGCTATGAATGCTCAAGTCTGTCCAGAATGGTTCCTTAGACTCTGCTTATAGCACTGTAGGGCTTTTCTAACCCCCAAATCCAAACTCTTCTACATCCTCCCACAAATCAGATCCAAAGGCTTATGAACCACATGGTCAGGCTTAGCACAGCAAAAATCCCACTCCTACCTAGTACCAATGTTATGCGTTAGTTACATTTCTCATTGCAGCATCGTCTATAGATTCCTGGGCTTCTATTTCCAATGAGTGGTCTAGTGCCTTGATTCTACATTTAAAACTTTAATCAACTCAGTGTGCTAGGGATGCAGGAAATGAAGTAGTAGCCAGATGTGGTAGCACATGCCTTTAATCCCAGAACTCAGGGATTGCCATGAGTTCGAGGCCTGAGACTACATAGTGAATTCTAGGTCAGCTGGGCCAGAGTGAAACCCTACCTTGAAAAGCCAAAAAAACAAAACAAAACAAAAAAAAATCCCTAAGTAATTCTATTACGTTGTCAGCTTCAAAGATCAATGATGAGGATAATCTTCTTTCAATATTGTCATTGCAGAGCTTCTAACACAAATTGTAGCAGTTACTTTGTTGTTGTTTGGACAAAATACCCAAATGGAAGTATCTTAAGAAAGGAAATGGTTTATATCATTATAGGCTTGAGGGAAAGTTTCTATCATACAGGGAAAGTGGGGCAGGAGCAGACAGCCAGCATCACATCTTCACATCAGCAGGGAGAGTGAACTGGGCTATAAAACCCAAGGCTCATCCCCAGTAACACATTTTCTCCAGCAGGGCCCCACCTTCCTAAACAACACCAGCAACTGGAAATTAAGTATTTAAACACATGGAGCTATGGAGAATGGTTTACATTCAAGCCAACAAGCTAGTCAAGACAGAATAAACCCATCATAGGCTCTCTATTTTTCAGGTTATAACAAAACTTCTGAACAGAGTCCAGAAGCAACTACCTAACAGAAAAATAGACATCAAATATCAAGGCAGTAAACTTGTGGGATTTTTTTGTCGTGCCCTCCCCCACCTTGTTTCTGTGTCTCTTGGCTATGACATTTGAGCTACCACCATCAGAAAACGGGACAGGAGTTCCTGACGATCCTAAAATCAGAAAAGAAACAACAAACAAAACTTAGCATTCTAGAGGAGACTTAGTGCTCAAAACTTCCACAACACAATATTGAAGGTTCTAATATGCCATCAGAAATTTCTTGACCTTTAAAAAGGAAGGAAAATGAAAGCTGAAAGGGAAAGTCGGCCTAGTTCATGAGAGGAAAAATCTGACAGAAGCCAAAAGGAAGGTGATCCAGGTTTTAGAATTTCAGAAAATGTTAAAGTGACATTACAAGCATGCTTCATAGTGTAAAAGTGAACACTCTTGAAATGGGTAGAAAGAGTTCTCATCAAACCCAGATTATCAGGCTTTGCAGGCAAGTGCCTTAACTGCTGAGCCATCTCTCCAGACCAAGAATGGTTAGAATTTAGGAAACAAGGGGCTATGATGGTGGCTAAAAGTGCTTGTTTTTACAGCCATCCACAAAAAGCCAGATGGGTATTCACTTGCAGTGGCAAGAGACCCAGGCATGCTTCCCATACACATATGCACATGTGCAAATAAATAACTGTTTAAAAGTTTAAGAAACAAACTGCCCACACCAAGTGCCAGTGAGGGTGCCTCAGCACACTCCCAGTGCTGGTGCGGACACTGGACACTGGACAGTGACTTGGACACTTCTTATGACTTGGATATCTTGAACATGGATTTCTCTAACTCCCAGAAGTCCACTTTGATAAATGTATTTGATCAATGAGCAGTTATGTTTTCTGTTTTTAAATACAGCTTTTTTAAATTAGGCAAAGCTTTTATTTTCAAGCTCTTCAAAGATTCCCTTTACAAACACAGTGCATCATTCTAAAAGTATCTCAAATTCAATCAATGGCACATCATCCAGGTAAAACACCTGTGACATGAGGAACTCTTTTAGGCTGTGATCTTTGCACATGGCTCATCTTTAACCATTTGCAATGTTCTGCATATAGGTCACATTTTAAACACTTTAAGGACATGAAAAGTATTTTTAAGGACATTAAAATTTACAAGCAAAACTATAAAAAAATTCAAAAGAAGATTAATTTACATCATATATAAGATGGGGCAACATAACATATAATATAACATTATCCTTTAGAACAAATCTGATAAGAAACATCTAGGCTTAGCATTAATTTTTTTTTTCTCATTCAGAAATGAGAATCTTCCCACTTAGAAAATCAGGGTAACATTTGACTAGTAAAGCCTATTCTCCCCTAATTTTACACTTCCTTCTCTTCATTTAGTAATTCTAAACCCCTAGGAACAAATTTTATTATAGAATAAAACTCCTCAGAACAACAAATTGTAAATACTCAATTATTTTAGTGAAAATGTTTCTTTCCTAAAATGTAAGCATCCTCACTGTGTCCTGTCTGCTGATGGTCCCATCACAATTATTCTTTATTTCCATCACTGGGTTGTTTTTACTTAATTTTGACACTTTCTTTTTGATTCTTTCTTGGGATTCCTTTTTCTTTATGTATATTATCTATCTGCTCTTGTATATTGTCTATATTTTCTACTAGAGCTCTTTTCATAGAAATCAGAGCTCTTTCAAATTTCTACAGTCATTTTGTCAACATCCCTGCTGTATCTATCTGAGCCTCTGTGTTTTCAATCTCTGTGCTTTGTCTACTGTCATACCCTGTAATTTGATGTAATCTTCATTCAATTCCCTTTAAAAATATTTATTTCTCTGAGAGATACAGTGTCTGTATTGGGGGTGCAGGGGGTGTAGGGGGATAGAAAAGAAACAATCCTTAATATCTATAGCAAGGAAGCAGGTGTTGCTGGAATGGCCAACACAAGGGACAGATCCCGCTGTGGGACTCCTGGCTAGATCAGCTATGCAGTCCACGTGTCTGGGTCATAGAGATCCCAGAATGTAGTGATAAAGAAGCTGGGGGTGGGGACTTCTGGTTAAGATGGCAGTGTAGGTACCACGCCAAAGCAGCCTAGGGGGGAAAAAGACCAAAAAAACTCAGCAAAATACACACTTTTACTAAAAAGTGAGGTGTATAGGAAATTGAAGCGGCAGCAGAGAAGTAGAAGAGTTATAGAGCATCCAGAGCCTTCACAGGCGGGAAAAGTGACTCCGGCAACTAGGCCAACCGCCGCAGCCGTGGCGCAGCAGAAAGCCACCAGACTTGGCTCGAGCCGCAGGAAAAGCCAGGTGCGGGATTTTCCCTTCACACCGCGCTCTCCGCAACTCGGGAAACGTGAGGGGAGAGCAGCAGTGAGCAATGGAGGAGAAGACCGCAAGGTAGAAGAACACGTGGAGCAGCGAGAGAACCAGAGCAGCTGCGGCTCCCTCCCCTCCCCCACCACCTGAGCCCAGCTCCAGCGAACAGAGCAGCGGCCCGGGACCCGGCCACGCCAACTTGGGCTGACAACGGGACCCAAGCAGGAGCAGAGTTCGGCAGCAACATCAGCGGCTCCAGCACCAGTAACAGCGGCCCCAGCAGCAGCAGACCCAAGAGGGGCAGCAGCGGCAGACTCGGCAGCAGCAGCTTCAGGGGGAGCATCAGCAGTGGACACAGCAGCAGCAGCTTCAGCAGCAGTGGTGGCTCCAGCAGCGGCAGCTACAGCAGCAGCAGAGGCAGCAGCAGCGGCTCAGTTTGCCCTGTAGGAAGAGCAAGTGCCCAGCTCCAGAAATCAGAACAGCAGCCCGATGACCCAGGCAGCAACTTGACTGAGACCAAAATCACCCAAGGTAACTGGGATTGCACCAGGGAAGGGTCTCACTTGGTCACAAGCTGACTTGGATCCCTCAACAGACCAGAAATCTAAACCTCTTTGTTGATAGAGGATCTGGTCATTATAATAACTACTCTTGCATACATACTCGGGGCTGTTTTTGATTGAATGTGTACAGTGTTTAGTTAAATTTTAGAATCTACCTGTATTTTATTCCACTCAGCCTGCTTGAATACTCCTATAGCAGGGAAACTCAACCCCTAAGAACATCTTTGTAGATACTCTGAGAGTCTTAAGAGCCACACCTAACACCTTAAGGTCCTACCCTAAAAATACATTACATCAAATCAATTGATACAGCTAAGAATACACAGCTAGCTAGAAAATCCAAGCATTAACTTAATCCAAGATGCAAAAATATATACATTATAACACAAGAAACACTAAAAAGCAAGACGATATAAATCCACCTAAAAGTATTAATGCATCAGAAATGACCTCCAGTGAGAAAGAGTTAGAGGAAATGCCTGAGAAAGAGTTCAAAAGAATAATTATAAATATGTTCAAAGAGGTCAAAGAACACATGAAAACAATCAAAGAAGAAATCAAAGAGGAAATCAAAGGAATCAAAGAAGAGGCAGGACACCAATTTAATGAAATAAAAAAGGCAATACAAGACATAAATAGGGAAATAGAAATAATAAAGAAAAACCAGTCAGAATTACTAGCAATGAAAAACACAGTTAATGAAATAAAAAACTCTGTAGAAAATCTCACCAGTAGGCTGGATGAGGGAGAGGACAGAATATCAAAGCTAGAAGACCAGGTGGCAGACCTAATGCAGTCCAACAAAGAGAAAGACAAACTTATAGAAAAGTATGAGTGGGAATTTCAAGATATTCGGGACACTATGAAAAGATCCAATATAAGAATTCAGGGCATAGTAGAAGGAGAAGAACTCCACTCCAGAGGCATAGTAGGCATCTTCAACAAAATCATAGAGGAAAATTTCCCCCAAATTGGGAAAGAGGTGCCAATACAGATACAGGAAGCCTTTAGAACCCCAGCCAGACAAAACCCAGAAAGAACCTCTCCTCGCCATATTATAATCAAACTTCCAAACACACACACCAAAGAAAAAATATTGAAAGCAGTTAGAGAAAAAAATCAAGTTACCTACAAAAGCAAGCCCATCAGGATTACAGCAGATTATTCAACACAAACTTTTAAAGCCAGAAGGGCTTGGAGTGATATATTCCAAGTTCTGAAAGATAACAACTGTCAACCAAGGTTACTTTATCCTGCAAAGTTATCCATACAAATAGATGGAGAAATAAAGACATTCCATGACAAAAGCAGGTTAAAGGATTATTGGAAGACAAAACCAGCTCTACAGAAAATACATGATAGAATCCTCCATGCTGAACAAAAGGAAAAGCAACATATAAGGAACCTAGAAAAAACCAGCCATACTCAAAGACCAGTTAACAGAAGAGAGCACAGGTAGAACCAGAAACACACACACACAAAAAAATGGCAAACATAAATACAAACCTTTCAATAATATCTCTTAATATCAACGGTCTCAATGCCCCAACGAAAAGACATAGATTTGCAGACTGGCTTAAAAAGCAGGATCCTACAATTTGTTGTCTCCAAGAAACTCACCTTTCTACAAAGGATAGACATTATCTTAGGGTAAAAGGTTGGAAGATGGTGTTTCAAGCAAATGGACCAGAAAACAAGCAGGGGTTGCTATCCTAATATCAGACAGGGTAGACTTTAGTCCGACGTTAGTCAAGAAACATAAGGAAGGTCACTTTATATTGATTAAGGGCACACTCCAACAGGAGGACATTACAATCCTAAACATATATGCACCTAACATGGGGGCTCCCAAATTCGTCAAACAAACACTATTAGAACTAAGGTCACAGATAACACCAAACACAGTGGTGGTGGGTGACTTTAACACCCCACTCTCATCAATTGACAGGGCATCCAGGGAAAGAATAAACAGAGAGGCATCTGGACTAAATGAGGTCATAGAAGGAATGGACCTAACAGATATATACAGGACATTTCATCCAAAGGCTGCAGAATATACATTCTTTTCAGCAGCACATGGAACATTCTCTAAAATAGACCATATATTAGGACACAGCAAATCTTAACAAATTCAGGAAAATTGAAATAATTCCTTGCATTCTATCTGACCACAATGGAATTAAACTACAAATCAGTAGCAAGAAAGGCTATAGAGCATACACAAAATCATGGAAACTAAACAATACACTACTAAATGATGAGTGGGTCAATGAAGAAATCAAAAAGGAAATCAAAAAATTTATAGAGTCAAATGATAATGAGAACACAACATACCAAAATCTCTGGGACACAATGAAGGCAGTTCTAAGAGGTAAATTTATAGCCTTAAGTGCCTATATTAAGAAATTAGAAAGGTCGCAAGTAAACGACCTAATGCTTCGCCTTAAAGCCTTGGAAAAAGAAGAACAAGGCAAACCAAAAATCAGTAGACGGGAAGAAATAATACAGATTAGGGCAGAAATTAATGAAATAGAAACAAAAAGAACAATCCAAAGAATTAATGAAACAAAGAATTGGTTCTTTGAAAGGATAAACAAGATTGATAAACCCTTAGCAAATCTGACCAAAAGAAAGAGAGAAGAGACACAAATTAATAAAATCAGAGATGAACAAGGTAACATCACAACAGATTCCAGAGAAATTCAAAAAATCATAGGAAAAAAAAAATCATAGGGACATACTATAAAAGCATATACTCCACAAAGTATGAAAATCTGAAAGAAATGGATGATTTCCTTGATCTATATGACCTACCTAAATTAAATCAAAATGAGACTAATCACTTAAATAGACCTATAGCAAACATGGAGATCCGAACAGTTATCAATAATCTCCCAACTAAAAAAAGCCCAGGCCCGGATGGATTCACTGCTGAATTTTACCAGACTTTTAAGGAAGAGCCAACACCATTGCTTCTTAAGCTTTTCCAGGAAATAGAAAAAGAAGGAATTCTACCAAACTCCTTCTATGAGGCCAGCATCACCCTGATACCAAAACCAGGCAAAGATAGAACAAAAAAAGAAAATTACAGACCAATCTCCCTCATGAACATAGATGCAAAAATTCTCAACAAAATATTGGCAAACAGAATACAAGAGTATATCAAAAAGATCATTCACCCTGATCAAGTAGGCTTTATCCCAGAGATGCAGGGATGGTTCAACATACGCAAATCTACAAATGTAATACATTACATAAATGGGTTGAAGGACAAAAATCACATGATCATCTCATTAGACGCAGAGAAAGCATTTGACAAAATCCAACATCCCTTCATGATAAAAGTCCTACAGAGACTGGGAATAGAAGGAACATATCTCAATATAATAGAAGCTATTTATGACAAGCCTACAGCCAACATATTACTAAATGGGGCAAAACTGGAAGCTTTTCCACTAAAATCAGGAACAAGACAAGGGTGTCCACTGTCCCCACTTTTATTTAATATAGTTTTGGAAGTCTTAGCCATAGCAATAAGGCAAGAGACACACATAAAAGGGATACAAATTGGAAAGGAAGAAATCAAGTTATCATTATTTGCAGATGACATGATTCTATACATAAAGGACCCTAAAGACTCTACTAGCAAGCTGTTAGAGCTGATCAAAACCTACAGCAATATAGCAGGATACAAAATAAATACACAGAAATCAGTAGCCTTCATATATGCTAACAACAAACACAGAGGATGAAATCAGAGAATCACTCCCATTCACAATTGCATCAAAAAAAAAAATAAAATACCTTGGAATAAACCTAACCAAGGAAGTAAAGAATCTATACAATGAGAACTTTGAAACACTCAAGCGAGAAATTGCAGAAGACACTAGAAAGTGGAGAAACATCCCTTGTTCCTGGATTGGAAGAATCAATATTGTGAAAATGGCAATCTTACCTAAAGCAATCTACACATTTAATGCAATCCCTATCAAAATTCCAAAGGTTCTTCATGGAAATAGAAAAAACAATCCAAAAATTCATTTGGAATCACAAAAAACCTCGAAAATCTAAAATAATACTGAGCAACAAAAAAGAGGCTGGTGGTATCACCATACCTGATTTTAACCTATACTACAGAGCCATAGTAATAAAAACAGCATGGTACTGGCACAAAAACAGACATGTAGATCAGTGGAACAGAATAGAGGACCCAGATGTAAGCCCAAGTAGCTATAGCCACCTGATATTCAATAAAAATGCCAAAAATACTCATTGGAGAAGAGACAGCCTCTTAAGCAAATGGTGTTTTGAAAACTGGATATATATCTGCAGAAGGATGAAAATAGATTCTTCTCTCTTGCCATGCACAAGAATTAAGTCCAAATGGATTAAAGACCTTAACATCAGACCGGAAACTTTGAAACTGCTAGAGGAAAAAGTAGGGGAAACCCTTCAACATATTGGTCTTGGCAAAGACTTTCTGAATACAACCCCAATTGCTCAGGCAATAAAACCACAGATTAACCACTGGGACCTAATGAAATTACAAAGATTTTGCACTGCAAAGGACACAGTGAAAAAAGCAAAGAGGCAACCTACAGAATGGGAAAAAATCTTCGCCAGCTATATATCTGATAGAGGATTAATATCTAAGATATACAAAGAACTCAAAAAGTTAAGTAATAAGGAATCAAATAAGCCAATCAAAAAATGGGCTATGGAGCTAAATAAAGAGTTCTCAAAGGAAGAAATACGAATGGCATATAAGCATCTAAAAAAATGTTCTACGTCACTAGTCATCAGGGAAATGCAGATTAAAACTACATTGAGATTCCATCTCACTCCTGTCACATTGGCCACCATCATGAAAACAAATGATCATAAATGTTGGCGGGGATGTGGAAAAAAAGGAACCCTTCTGCACTGCTGGTGGGAATGCAATCTGGTCCAACCATTGTGGAAAACAGTGTGGAGGTTCCTAAAACAGCTAAAGATTGATCTACCATATGACCCAGCTATAGCACTCCTAGGCATATATCCAAAGGACTCATCTCATTTCCTTAGAAGTACATGCTCAACCATGTTTATGATGCTCAATTTATAATAGCTGGGAAATGGAACCAGCCTAGATGTCCCTCAACAGACGACTGGATAATGAAGATGTGGCACATTTATACAATGGAGTTCTACTCAGCGGTAAAGAAAAATGAAGTTATGAAATTTGCAGAAAAATGGATGGACCTGGAAAGTATTATACTAAGTCAGGTAACCCAGGCCCAGAAAGCCAAGCGCCACATGTTCTCTCTCATATGTGGATCCTAGCTACAGATGACTGGGCTTCTGAGTGAGAATGAAAATACTTATTAGCAGAGGCCAGTAAGTTGAAAAGGAGACATAAAGGGTGGAGAAAGGAAAGGAGGAGGATACTTAATAGGTTGATATTGTATATATGTAATTACAATGATTGTAATGGGGAGATAATATGATGGAGAATGGAATTTCAAATGGGAAAGTGTGGGGGTGGGGAGGGAGGGAATTACCATGGGATATATTTTATAATCATGGAAAATGTTAATAAAAATTTAAAAAAATAAAATAAAATAAAAAAAAAAAAAAGAAGCCGGGGGTGGTAGAGAAAGGGGGTGATAGAGATCCCAGAATGCAGTGATAAAGAAGTGGGGGTGGTAGAGAAAGGGGTGATAGAGATCCCAGAATGCAGTGATAAAGAAGTGGGGGTGGTAGAGAAAGGGGGTGATAGAGATCCCAGAATGCAGTGATAAAGAAGTGGGGGTGGTAGAGAAAGGGGGTGATAGAGATCCCAGAATGCAGTGATAAAGAAGCCGGGGGTGGTAGAGAAAGGGGGTGATAGAGATCCCAGAATGCAGTGATAAAGAAGTGGGGGTGGTAGAGAAAGGGGGTGATAGAGATCCCAGAATGCAGTGATAAAGAAGTGGGGGTGGTAGAGAAAGGGGGTGATAGAGATCCCAGAATGCAGTGATAAAGAAGCCGGGGGTGGTAGAGAAAGGGGGTGATAGAGATCCCAGAATGCAGTGATAAAGAAGTGGGGGTGATAGAGAAAGGGGTGATAGAGATCCCAGAATGCAGTGATAGAGAAGTGGGGGTGGTAGTGAAAGGGGGTGATAGAGATCCCAGAATGCAGTGATAAAGAAGCCGGGGGTGGTAGAGAAAGGGGGTGATAGAGATCCCAGAATGCAGTGATAAAGAAGTGGGGGTGGTAGAGAAAGGGGGTGATAGAGATCCCAGAATGCAGTGATAAAGAAGTGGGGGTGGTAGAGAAAGGGGGTGATAGAGATCCCAGAATGCAGTGATAAAGAAGTGGGGGTGGTAGAGAAAGGGGTGATAGAGATCCCACAATGCAGTGATAAAGAAGTGGGGGTGGTAGAGAAAGGGGGTGATAGAGATCCCAGAATGCAGTGATAAAGAAGTGGGGGTGGTAGAGAAAGGGGTGATAGAGATCCCAGAATGCAGTGATAAAGAAGTGGGTGTGGTAGAGAAAGGGGTATTAGAGATCCCAGAATGCAGTGATAAAGAAGTGGGTGTGGTAGAGAAAGGGGGTGATAGAGATCCCAGAATGCAGTGATAAAGAAGTGGGGGTGGTAGAGAAAGGGGGTGATAGAGATCCCAGAATGCAGTGATAAAGAAGCCGGGGGTGGTAGAGAAAGGGGGTGATAGAGATCCCAGAATGCAGTGATAAAGAAGCCGGGGGTGGTAGAGAAAGGGGGTGATAGAGATCCCAGAATGCAGTGATAAAGAAGTGGGGGTGGTAGAGAAAGGGGGTGATAGAGATCCCCAGAATGCAGTGATAAAGAAGCCGGGGGTGGTAGAAAAAGGGGGTGATAGAGATCCCCAGAATGCAGTGATAAAGAAGCCGGGGGTGGTAGAGAAAGGGGGATGGGCACGTAAGCTTCTTCTGCCACTGGAAATGAACTCCAGACACATGTGCCACTTTGTACATATGGTTTTAGGTGGGCACTGGAGAATCAAACCCAGGCCATCAGGCTTTGTAAGCAAATGCCTTTAACCACTGAGCAATTTTTCCAGTTCAAATTGATTCAATTCTAATGGCTATTTTGTGAGTCTTCACTCCAGTGAACCATCACTCTTGGGACCTCCTGAGCTAGCCTTCTACTCCGGGGGCAGCAGTTTTTCCTATGCTTTCAATTCTCAGAGGGTATCGGAGCTGCTGAGTCCTGTCTGCAGCTCGTCACTTGTGGGAATGGAGGAGCAATTCCAAGTTCCTGTAATGCCAGGCTAGAGACTGGAGATTCTTATGCCACTGGCTGCACTGGCATGATGGTAGATCCATACGGTTAAACACTACTGAGTAAGAGTGGCACACATGGATGAGCCAACACCATAGCTGAGTCTCAGATGACCCTTGCCAAGAGGAAGAAGTGCGGCTACAATGCTGGGCATTGTAAATTTATATATATGACATCTTAGAATAGGCAAAACTATAGGGATGGAGAAAATATTGGTGGCTACCAAAGGTTGGAATGAAAGTGGATATGATTACAAAGGGAAACCACAAAAAGTGGGGGGTAGTGGAGGAGCTGTTCTGTGTCTGATTATGGTGGTGGTCATATGCCAGTTGACACACTTGTTAGTACTCATAAAACTGTCTGACAAAAGTACAGATAGCTGAGCATATTTTAAAATTGCTATTATTACCTGAGAGTTTCCTGTGGTGAGGAAGCTACTGCTTTGAAGCTCACTGAACCCCAGTAAGGGAGACCCCCATCGTAGTACTGGACATGGGCCACAGCTTGACAAGATAATCATCATTTCAGCTCACAGGCAGGTGGGAGCCACTGGACTACTCTTCCACAGGGGGCTGTAAAAACCATTACATTTTCTGTCATGCTATAGAATGGTCACAACTTTTCTTTTATGTTGAGACAATATCAGTACATCTGCCATGTCTACTCTCATTGATCTTAGCTTTTTTCTTTAAATAAATTTATTCATCCTTTATATATGACAATCATCATATATGTGAAATGTTTCTGTATGTTTTAATATTCTCAAAATCACCAGCATCTGAGCAATGTGTCTGGTTCTTGGACTGTCTCTCACATGGTAGGTATTTAAGATTGCCAGAATATGACCTTTGATTTCAATGTTTCTTCACAATCACCATAGTAGAACATAGCATCAGTCAGCTTAGAAACTAGAAAGATTTTGTCACTGAAGTGGAAGCCCTGATTTCTCCCTTGACACATCTAGCGAAGCATGGCTTCTGCCGTCTCTCTTTGGAGTCAGCCAGTGTCGCAAGGTTTCATCACCAGCAAGTCTTGTGGTCGATCTGTACTGGCTCCATGGCCTCTGACAGATCTTGGAGCACTCTGAGATTCCAACACTGAGACAGAATCCCCTAGAAGCAATTCAGAGACTTAAAATATTATTGAACAAATGAACTGCTATAACACAGTTCCTGTTACTGTATTATGGAGTCTATAAAAAAAGCCACAGTTGTCACGACACGTACTTGACCTCTTTGGAGCACCATGTTATCCTGTGTCGACTTTCTCTTGCTTTATTCTTGAGATAGCCCTTCCATCTTACAGGAAACAAGAGACCTTCCTTGTGTCCCAGCTAATCTTAGACAGTGTTTCTCATTTGAAAAGCAAGAAATACATTCTACCTCCTGGCTATTTATGGAATATTAGCTGAAATCCTGTGGCCAATGACATCATGTATAGCAAGCATAGATTCCAGAAGAAACAGGTTTGAAGTCTGCCAACCCCAAAATATAACATCCTTAATGTATCTTTGATATTTGTTCCAAATCGTAACTTAAATTTGATAAAAATGATATCTTTAAGCTTCTATGCCTCTAAATTTCTAAATCAAGGAAATGCAAATAAAATGAAACCTATTTTTCCCAGGCATGGTGGTTTACACCTATAATCCTAGCACTTATCAGGCTGAGACAGGATTACAAGTTTGAAGCCATTCTGGGCTACATACTTAATTTGAGGCAAGCCTGGGCTACAGAATGAAACACTGTTTCAAAAAGCAAAACAAAAACAAGAGTAGGAAACACAGCTAAGTTACCTGAGTCCTTACCTAGCATACAGGAAACCCTGGGTTTAACCTCCAGTGCTATATAAACTTACATGGTGCACATGCCTGCGATCCCGGCTTTTGGGACGTGGAGGCAAAAGGATCCAAAGTTCAAGGTCATTGTTGGCCACATAGGCAGTTCAAGACAAGCCTGGGCTACATGAGACCCCGTCTCAATAACAAAAGCAAGGGCTGAGGAGATGGCTCAGCAGGTAAGAGCACTTGCCCACCAGCACTAGGGCCTGAGTTCAATTCTCCGGCGCCAATGTAAATATAAGCAGCTACACGTGGCCATGCATGCCTGTAAGCCTGGTCCCATGGGAACAGGAGACTAGAAAATTGCTGGGACCCACTGCGTATGCAGCCTGACTGAAATTGGCAGCTCTGTGTTGAGTGAGAGACCCCATCTCCAGAAAATATGCAGACAGTAGATTGTCGCAGTCAGCTCCTTATTGCTGGACAAGCATCCAACTCGAAGCACCTTGAGGAAAGGGGTTTATTGCAGACTTACAAATTCTAGGGGAACACCATGCATGGTGGAAGAAGCTGGCTTACTTCCACATATCCAAACACAGAGACACCACCAACTGGCCAGCAAACACCCACACTAGCAAACAAGAACAGCCAGAGCTCCAACAGCTCTCCACACACCTTAGGACTGGGCTCAAGAGCTGCCCTCAAACACACCTTAGGTCTGGATTCTAAGATTTCCCCCCCACACTCTGCCACCACCACCCAGTGACATGTGGCTTCCCCAGTAGGGCTCCACCCACTGGAGACTCAAGACCCCCAGTCTATGGGATCATACATTTAAGCTGGCACACAGATAGAGGAGGGCAGCCGATGTTCTCCTCTGGCCTCCGTATGCATGCTTACAGGGCTTGCATATCTGCACACACACATGCATACCAACCACATAACATACACACACACCAATTTTATTTTTATAAGTGAAAGAAATTTCTGGGGAGGTTTTCTGCTAAAGTGACATAAAAGTAAAAATTTTCCTCAATGAGTCAGCTAAAAATGCAAAGGACAACTTTGTAAAATTCTGCAAAAGACACCACCAAGAGCATGAGAAGACCACCAAGTAAGACACTTGTAAAATATTTTCTGATAAGACTATTATCCAAAATATACAAAGAACTCTTAAAGCACAGAAGTATGGAAACAAACACCCCAATTTTTTAAAAATTATTTTTTTTCTTTTCACAATTTTTATTAACATTTTCCATGATTATAAAAAATATCCCATAGTAATACCCCCCCACCCGCACTTTCCCCTTTGAAATTCCATTCTCCACCATATTATCTCCCCATCTCAATCATTGTACTTACATATATATAATACCAACCTATTAAGTACCCTCCTCCCTTCCTTTCTCTTCCCTTTATATCTCTTTTTTAATTTATGGCTTCTGCTACTAAGTATTTTCCTTCTCATGCAGAAGCCCAGTCATCTGTAGCTAGGATCCACATATGAGGGAGAACATGTGGCGCTTGGCTTTCTGGGCCTGGGTTAAATCACTTAGTATAATCCTTTCCAGATCCATCCATTTTTCTGCAAATTTCATAAGTTTATTTTTCTTTACCGCTGAGTAGAACTCCATTGTATAAATGTGCCACATCTTCATTATCCACTCATCAATTGAGGGACATCTAGGCTGGTTCCATTTCCCAGCTATTATAAATTCAGCAATAAACATGGTTGAGCACGTACTTCTAAGGAAATGAGATGAGTCCTTAGGATATATGCCTAGGAGTGCTATAGCTGGGTCATATGGTAGATCAATCTTTAGCTGTTTTAGGAACCTCCACACTGATTTCCACAATGGCTGGACCAGATTGCATTCCCACCAGCAGTGTAGAAGGGTTCCTCTTTTTCCATATCCCCGCCAACATTTGCAATCATTTCGAACACCCCAATTTTTACAAAGGGGACATGGAGTTTGCTCAGTGGTCAAAGGCGCTTGCTTGCAAAGCCTGCTGGTGTGAGGTCTATCCTCCCAGCACCCCCATAAAGCCCGGCTTCAGGATACATGTGCCTCTGGCCCCAACACACCTACAAGAATGGGAGGCAGGGCTGGAGAGATGGCTTAGAGGTTAAGCACTTGCCTGTGAAGCCTAAGGACCCCAGTTTGACGCTCGATTCTCCAGGACCCATGTTAACCAGAAGCACAAGGTGGCACACGCATCTGGAGTTTGTTTGCAGTGTCTGGAAGCCCTGCGCGCCCATTCTCTCTCTCTCTGTCACTCTCAAATAAATAAATCAAAATGAACAACAACAACAAAAAAGGAATGGGAGGCTGAGCCAGGAGAATTTGAAGCTTGCGGGCCAGCTTGATGGTCACTTGTAGTGGAAAAAGACACTGTTTCAAAGAAGGTGATGTGGAAGAAGAGCACAGATACCTTGAGGGTGTCCTCTGACCACTGTGTGCCATGGCACATGTGTACCAACACATATGCACACATACACACACAAATAGACACATTTTAAAAAATGGATTAAAGACCAGAATAGACACTTACTAAAGCTATACAATAAGAGCAAGAGAGCCTATGAAAAGATGCCAGGCAGCACATGTGACTAGCAGAGTACAAATTGAAAGTGTGATCCCACCCTGTGGCTATTAGAAGGGACAAGCCAAAAATGCTGACAACAGCAAATGCCAGGGAGGATATCAAGGAATGTCTCTTACTGGTAATGGGAATGCAAAATGGTTTAGTCATTTGGAAGACAGTTGGGAGGTTCTCACACAGCTAAACACAGCACACTCTTACCATCCGAGCAAGAGATTGCACTGCCTTATGTTTTCCCAAATGAGTTATGTCAACACAAAAACTTAAATCCACACAAAACATGCAACAAATGCTTATAACAATTTTGCTCATTATTGCCAAAAATCTTAGAAGCAACCAAGACGTCCTTTACTATGTGAATGGATAAACAATATGCGACACATCCAGAGAGCAGAACACTATTCAACACTACAAAGAGATAAGCTACCAAACCATGAGAGGGTGAGGGACTCTTTAATGTATACTATTAAGTGAACTACATGGCGCTTGGGAAACCTTGACAACAGTACAAAAGTCAGCCGTTGCATGGGGTATTGTGGGAACATGAGATTAACAGATAGAGCACCAAGGATGTCTATGGCAATGAAATGTTCTGTTTGACAGCATCATGGCGGATACGTATTCTTGTTTTGTTTTGTTTTGTTTTGTTTTGTTTTGTTTTGTTTTGTTTTGTTTTGTTTTGTTTTGTTTTGTTTTGTTTTTCGAGGTAGGGTCTCAATCTGGTCTAGGCTGACCTGGAATTAACTCTAGTCTCAGTGTGGCCTTGAACTCATGGCGATCCTCCTACCTCTGCCTCCCAAGTGCTGGGATTAAAGGCGTGTGCCACCACGCCCGGCTCGGATACGTATTCTTATTATCTTCTTTACAAACCCTTCAGAAGGCACTTTTGAAAACCATGGACAATGGGAAAAAGGACCTGTCAGTGTGAGTCATGGGCTGTGACAAATGTGCCACTCTGATGCAGAATGTTGGGGGAGGACAGTGGAGGAGGACAGGGGTTATATATGAACCTGTAAGTTCTGGGGCTGGAGAAATGGCTCAGTGGATAAACGCTTGCCACCTGAACATGAGGATCATAGTGCAGATCCCAGCATCCTCGTAAGTGCAGGGTGTGCATGGTGCTCTGGAGATAAGTACAGGCATTCCCAGGGCAAGCTGGCTAGCTAACTAGCCGAATTAGTAAGTTCCGCACTTGAGTGAGAGACTCTGCCTTGGTAAATAAGGTGGGGAGCAATTGAGAAAGATAGCCGGTGTCATCTTCTGGCCTTTACACACACACACACACACACACACACACGTGTGTACTCACACCCACACCAAATGTTCGCCCACACATGGAAACATGGATATACATATGTTGGTATACCATTCACATGACATGCATTAATGACCCCACCATGAATACAACAACCCCATCAAAGAGGGCCCTAAGTGGAATAGGGGTGCAGGACAGGGAACATAAGAGAATAACCCAATGGGAATATAAGCAGTGTGCAATGTGTTCGCATAACAAAATTCTCAAATAAAAGTTTAGAAAGAACCCTGTGACTTTGACTCAAAATTTCTATGAACCCCATATTTTCTAAAACATAAAGACTATAATTAAGAAACAGGAACATTAGCATTTCAAAATATCTATTTGGAGTGAGAAGGTGACACACACCACTTTAGTGACTCCAAATCTCTGGGCCAATGTCACTTTTGGATTGCTACCCATAAAGACACAAGTTTTAAATGCAACATCAAAACATCTATTTCCTTTTTAAATGACTGCTAGGTATGATGGAATGACTTGTATATACTCCTCCACCTTTATGACCTAAAAGATGAATGCTTTTATTTATTTATTTAGAGACAAGCTGTGTATGTAGCACATGGTTGGCCTGGAACTCACTGTGTAGACAGGCTGACATTGAACTTGTGATCATTCTTCTGCCTGTGCCTCCTAAGTGCTGGGATTATAGGTGTGAGCTGCCATGCCCAGCTCAGATTAATTTTTCTGGTCTTCTTCTCGTTAAGTTGCTGCCTCCAGCTTTAAAGGGGAAGGCCATGCGTCAGTAGCATGAGGAAGTCTTTGTTCCATTGATGGCTTTTGAATTAGTTTTTATTTGCCTCATCTCAAGAGTTTCTACTTCATGACATATCTTATACTCTTGGTAATTCTCAAACTTGACGTGTGATGGTCACAGAAGGATGCGGGTGATTGTGTGGCGGTATGGATGGCCTGCTCTTGCTGAGACATGGCCATTCACATTCAAGGGGAGATCATCCAATTACAGACTTAGAGGAAGACTTAAAAAATCTTTTACCTTGGCACAAATATCCCAAAAGAAAACAGACTAGAAAAGGCACAGATCTAGTTAATGGTAAAGCCAAGACGAGAAAGCCACGATTAAAGGCTGGGGTGTAGCTCAACCTGGGCAAGGCCCCACGTTCTGCATCGAGCATCACAAAGACAGAGGAGTCCAGACCAACTCAGTGTTATTTCCACTAACAGAACAGCAAAAATTTTGCAATAAAGGCAATTAAAGACTTCTAACTTCAACAAAAATGCATTTAACCCTTGTCTTAACATTTTAAGTGAAGCGACTGCCCTCACATAAGTCTTATTTTTGTTTACTGATTTTTGTGCTTTATGTGGTTTTGCTTATATTAGGTGTGACAGGACTTCTGCTCCCTCCAGAGAGCTCAAAACATTCAGTTATGTGACCAAATTTATTATGATTTTCCTTCTGGACAGGGTTGTTCCATGCAGTGTGGACTGACTTCAAACTTGTGAACCTCCTGCTTTAGCCTCCATAATGCTAGGATTGCCAAAGATAAATTCCAACAAAAAATTTTCAAGTGCCCATTAGATGTTAAAGTCAAGGACTCAGGGCTAGAGAGATTGCACAGTGTCTAAGGCACTTGCATACAAAGCCTAAGAACCTGGGTTCTATTCCACAGTACCCACATAAAGCCACATGTACAAGGTGGCACATGCAGGTGGAGTTTGTTTGCAGTGGGTAGCAGCTCTGGTGGGTCAATTCCCCCCCTCCCCCATCTCTCCTCTCTATTGCTTTCTGCTTACAAATAAATAAATAAATAATATTTTGAAAAAGTTAAGGACTCATAAATCAGAAAGATTCACCTATCTAGTGAGCCAAAAGATGAGCAAGAAGCAGTCAAGGTTGCATACAAGGAGAAGTGTAAGAAGACTGTTTGGGGACCCAGTGCCAAAGGTGCTGCAGCCTTGCTGCGAGGCTCCAATGAACAGCAGCATGGCAGCTGCTCCCTGAGGGATGAGGCAGCCTCCCCGTGAGGGAGGAGGTAAGGAGGCAGAGACACGCCTGAGAGCATGGAACATGAGCACAGTGGAGAGGCATGAAAGTCCCGGCTATTTTTGGAGAAGAGCGATTAGATTGAAGAGGCTGAAAGATAGGATAAAGAAAGGGGTGGGGAGAAGCTGGAGCGTTGATGTGGAGTAAGATGAAGAACCCAAGTGCAGTGATGACTTTTTGGACATTTTATCATAGTAAAAGGACACTTCAAGCTGAAGGTGCCATCCTGAGATCTGTTTCCAACGATCACTCTGGTAGATGTGCCAGAAGAGAGAGGGCGGGGGCACAGGGCTTCTGGAAAAGTCCAGTAAGACAGCTGAATCAGAGAAAGAAGAAAAAGATACAGGAGTAGAAAGGGGTGAAATTCAGAAGACGTTTAACACCCAAACTTGACAAGTGAATTAGTCAGAAAGTATTCCCTCAACCCAGAGCAATACTTCCCAAGAGGAACTCACTGGTTTGCTTAAACCTCTTTGAGCTTTACAAATGCCTTTGTCAGTTTGCCGCCTGAGGTACCCACTTCAGGAGCTGCGCTCCTCTTCCTCTGGCTTCTAGAGCCCTTGTACCAGCTGAGCAGTGAATGCAAGAACAGCCTCTACTGAGCCCATAGTTCCTCGCCAGAACCTGAGGACTGGTTAAACACAGATCATCTCTCAGCACAAGGTGAAGTCAAGTCTGTACTTTGGCTGTGCAGGTGCTCAGACCCAGAATCCTCTCTTCCATCCACCTAACACCACAGGAGTGAAAATTTCTATCAGGGCATGGCCTCTGGGGCAGAGAGCCTGGGCTCAAGTCCTGACATTACCATTTACTAGCCGTGGGACCAAACTGCTCAAGCCTGTATTAAAAAGGGAGGAGGCGTGGAGAGATGGCCTAGAGGCTAAGTCATGCCTGAGAAGCCTAAGAATCTAAGTTTGAGTCCTCAGAACCCACGGAAGCCAGATTCACATGGTGGCACACGTGCTGGAGGTCGTTTGCAGTGGTTAGAGGCCCTGATGCCCATTCTCTCTCTAATAAGTAAATAAATAAATAACATATTTTTTAAAGGGGGTGCTAAAATACCACCTGTATCCTCCCTCTACTGCAGAGAGAGAAAAACATTAAGGAACAGATAAAAAGGGAGAAATCACAGACATAAGAGAGAACCAAATGCAGGACACAGTGCTGTTAGCTGAAAAGCATTATGCAAGAAACACTGTGATGTTTGCTGGCCAAGAATACAGGAGACCAAAAATTGGCAAAACAAGCAAGGGTGCTGTTTTCTTGGTGAATTGGATACCAGCACAAGGGGGAAGGAGATCAACACAGAGAAAAATCAACTCCTACCAAATCAGAGAGCCAGAGACCCAGAGGCCCCCAACATCTCATCACCGAAGCAGACCAAAAACAAACCCAACATGGCTCAAGGAAATTTTGCAGACGAGGGGGTGGAAAGAATGTCAGAACCACATGTTGGGTCATGATATGCAGACATTTATCTTACCCGTAACTGTGGGCTAACTCCACAATGCATGACCTATATACCTCAACAAGGAGGAGTCCCTGGGGAGGGGGTAGGTCACAGATGAGCCTAATAATGGTACCAAACTGACTGTATTTGCTGAATACAAAACTAATTAATAAAAAAATAAAAAAGAATACAGGAGACCAATTTATAAATATCTAGACTAAGCCAGGCATACTGGCACATGCCTTTAACCCAAGCACTTGGGAGGCTGAGGGTTGAAGATCGCTGTGAGTTCAAGGCCAGTGAACCTATGGAATGAATTCCAAGTCAGCAGAGGCTAGAGTGAGACTCTACCTTGAAAAACCAATCAACCAACCAACAAAGAAACAAATATCTAGACTGTGAATAAGTGAGATATTTGTTTTGTGCATAATACTTTTTTTCAGTGAAGATGACAATGTTTTCTCCCTGCTTGGGGAGAAGACCCATCTTGATGAACTTAGGTGTTTTTCTGCCCATTTCGGTGCCTGTCACAGATAGGACACATGGCCAGGAGCAACCTTTGAGGGGTAGGCTAGCTAATTCTCTTATGAAACAAGAACCAACCACAAGTGTGAGACCAGTGGCGTGTAGAAACAGTGTAAAGCCCTTGTTTCTCCAAGGATGCAGTTGGCATCACATACATTATGGGCTAATTATGTTTCTTTGAGAGGTCTTTCTTGGGTGAACAAGTGGAGATTCCCAAGCATACAAGCTTTCCTATCAAATGGTCCTTCTCTTGTGTGGCTCAGAGAAGTGATTTCTGCGGTAGAGAGGGTGGATGACCTGGCAACATGTGAGGTGATAGAAGAATACAGGGAAGACAGCGAGGAGAGCATGTCGTTATATTCACGCTCTTTAGTGATACTTTTCACTGGGCTCCATGAGCGTACACATTATAGAAATGCACTTGTAAGTGATAAGTAAACAAATGTATACATGCCTAAATACAAGCGTGTGCTGCTCAAAAAATGTATGCCGAAGAGAGCATGGTCAACCCAACTTCAGGACAACTGGAGTAGAAGGGTTTTAGAATTCGGTCTGGGTTTGAATTTCTTTGTTGCCTTGGTGTGGGCACTTCCCAGTGACCTGCTAGCTTTTAGTTGCTCCAAGAGCTCAAAGGGGAGGCAGCTGTGGGGTCTGGCTTTAACATTGCTGTTGACTCCAGCGTGTGGGCGGAGGATGGACGTTTTAATGAACTGCATGGATTTTATTGCTCAGCCATGTGGTGAGGGAATAATAGCACCTTCCTGGGAGTTACTGCGAGACTGAGGTGAAGTCTGGTGCAGTGACCTTTCCTCTCCGATCCCAAGTCCACAAGTGACGGTTACGGTGTATGTTTTGAGACTGGGCTCATTGTCTCCTCTGCTCTCTTACTCAGCCCCTTTGTGACTTGTTGCTTGGTGACTTACTCATTTGTGGTTATTTTGGGGAGAGAGTGAGGCAGGAACCATGTATGAAGGTCTTAGTATTGCTATTCATTTACCACTGAGTGACTTTCAGTGGCTCCTGATCAGCTCCCTGCTGTATGCTCAAAGCATGCTTCCCGTTAGCTATTTCTCATAACAACCCAAACAGAACTTGGATTTCTTCATCTTTCGCACCAAGAAGCTGTAGGGCATCCTATTCAGTGGAGCTCTCTTTAATGATGGGCCTATATCTATACCATTCATTGTGTAAGCACTGGGCCCTTGTGGTTGCTAAGACTGATGAATCAACTTTTATTTAATTCTAAACAACCTCAGTGTAAGTAGTCACATGTGGCTATTGGGTACTCAGTTGAACGGCATAATTGCAACATTGCCCACAAACTATGAGGCCCCAGAAAGTGGTTTAGCAGGAGGTAAATTAGAAATCACACTGTGGAACAACAGACGAGAGTCCATCAGTAAGTGAGAAACTCTGAAGACTCCCAGATAGCTGGGAGCTGGGGGTGGCCAAGGAGAGAAAGCCTGCAGATTGCTGGGCATCCCTTACATGGGGCGGGAACTACTTGGGGCACTCCAATCATGGCATCGGTAGAAACATGGAAGAGGCTCTGGGCAATCAATCATCCTCATGATGGATAAGGAAATGGATCCAGGGCCAGAAGCAGCCCTCACATGACAGTGTGGCTCTAGGCTAAGGAGCAGGCAAGACTGGGAGAATCCCCAGAGAATCAGCCACCTCCAGAACGGATACTACTACCGGCCCCCAGCCTCAGATGACAAGCCAACATACCACACGGCTAGTCACCCTGCATCCCTGCCCCACAATCATGGTGGGGAAGCCCCTTCAAAATGAAGTGGTTCTATGAAGAGGGGAATTCTCAAGTACAATGCAAAACACATAACCAAATGGATAAAAAAAAACCCAGCATCATGTAGAATAACATTAAACTTATGAAAAAAAGTACAATCCAAGAAAAGAGAGTCACTTGAGCAAACAGACAACTCCTCCTAAATTAGTATAAATAATATCTTTGCAGAGATTAAGGATGATATGTGATTCATAAAACAAAAGTGGGCTGTGAAGAAAGTAGAAACACTGGGGGTGGGGGAGCCGGGAGAAAGGCTGGGCATGTGCCCCCGACCTGCAGGGCCAATGTTCCGTGGGGTGGTCGAGGAGGGCTGCAACCTGAAAGAACGGGCGGGAAAGAAGAAGGAGACCAAGCGGAGGTTTTGTCAAGGTCTCGTTTAATGTTGGATTTTTTAGCTCTTTTATAATCATCCAGCAGGTAGGGCAATAAGGGGGGAAGAAGGGGGAAGGGGTACAAGGAAGGAGGAAGTAGGGCCACCTGGCCGTAATCTTCTGGAGCATCTTCTCGGAATCTCTCTTGTGACGTCTCCCAGAGCAGCTGTTTGTTCTCGGGGGAGGGGCTGCATGAGGGCTGCTAGTTCTCTTTTGTCCTCAGGGCAGTGAGGGGCCATATGAAGGCTGTTAGTTCTTCTTTTGTCCTAGGGCGGTCAGGTCATGGTCTCTGACAGGCATGACCGAGCACAACACACTCCTAACTGAGGAAGTACTAGGGAGAAGGGAAGCCGGGAGGGAGGGAGGGAGGCTGGGCATGACCGGACACAACAGTCTCCTAAACTGAGAAAGTACTAGGGGGATAAGGAAGCTGTGAGGAAGATGGGGCATGATTGGGCACAACACACTCCTAAATTGAAATTCACTCAATCTGGTTGTACAACTGGTAAAATAAGTAACAAATGTGAAGAAATTTAAAAAAAATAGGTCTGTGAAAAAAATTAGACATTTAAAAATTATATAGAGCAAGGTGTGATGTACACCTGTAATCACAGAACTTGGAAGACTTAGACAGGAAAATCTTGAGTTCAAGGCCAGCCTAGACTATTTTCATAGGATACTTTTTATAGCAGTTACTTTTCATGGCTGAGACCAAACATGTGACCAGAGGCAGCCTACAAAAGGACAGGGCTTCACTTTGGCTTGCAGCATCAAGGACGAGTGTCATTATGGCAGGGAATGGATTGCAAGAACACAGGGCCAGCCTCTCATCTTCTCTCCAGGAGAAAGAGAGCTGAGTGGGGTAAGCAGGGCTCTAATGCCCTCGAGCTCCAGTGCCCTGCTTCCTCCAGCAAGGCTCCACTTCTGGACAGCTCCAAAGCCTCCCCAAACAGTACCATCGACCAGAGGTACAATATTAAATACAGGACGGCTCCCCAACCTCCCAAAGAGTACCATCAACCAGGGGTTCAGTGTTAAGACACAGGACGGGCTCCCCAATCCCCCAAACAGTACCACCGACCAGAGGTTCAGTGTTAAGACACAGGACGGCTCCCCAATACCCCATACAGTACCACTGACCAGAGGTTCAGCATTAAGACACAGGATGGCTCCCCAACCCCTAAAGAGTACCATTGATCAGAGGTTCAGCATTAAGACACAGGATGGCTCCCCAACCCCCAAATAGTACCACCGACCAGAAGTTCAATGTTAAGACACAGGGCGGCTCCCCAATCCCCGAAACAGTACCACTGACCAGAGGTTCAGCATTAAGACACAGGACGGCTCCCCAACCCCTAAAGAGTACCACTGACCAGAGGTTCAGCGTTAAGACACAGGACGGCTCCCCAACCCCCAAACAGTACCACTGACCAGAGGTTCAGTGTTAAGACACAGGATGGCTCCCCTATTCCCCAAACAGTACCACCGACCAGAGGTTCAGTGTTAAGACACAGGACGGCTCCCCAACTCCCAGAGTGCCACTGACCAGAGGTTCAGTGTTAAGACATAGGACGGCTCCCCAACCCCTAAAGAGTACCACTGACCAGAGGTTCAGCGTTAAGACACAGGATGGCTCCCCAACCCCCAAATAGTACCACCGACCAAAGGTTCAATGTTAAGACACAGGGCGGCTCCCCAATCCCTGAAACAGTACCACTGACCAGAGGTTCAGCATTAAGACACAGGACGGCTCCCCAACTCCCAGAGTGCCACTGACCAGAGGTTCAGCATTAAGACACAGGACAGCTCCCCAACCCCCAAACAGTACCACCAACCAGAGGCTCAGTGTTAAGACACAGAATGGTTCCCCAACCCCTAAACTACCACCGACTAGAGGTTCAGCGTTAAGACACAGGACGGCTCCCCAACCCCCAAACAGTACCACCGACCAGAGGTTCAGCGTTAAGACACAGGACGGCTCCCCAACCCCCAAGCAGTACCACCGACCAGAGGTTCAGTGTTAAGACACAGGACGGCTCCCCAACCCCCAAAGAGTACCACCGACCAGAGGTTCAGTGTTAAGACACAGGACGGCTCCCCAATCCCCCAAACAGTACCACCGGCTGGAGGTTCAGAATTAAGGCACAGGAAGCTATGGTGTATATTTTACATGCAAATCACCACACTGTCTCATTTAAAAGATAAATGGTTATTTAAAAAAATGAACACAGAGCAGGATAGCGTGGTGGCTCACACCTTTTCCCCCAGAACTTAGAAGGCACAGTTAGGAGCATCACCCTGAGCTTGAAACCAGCTTGGGAGATCCAGGTCAGCCTGAGCTATAGTAAGACTTGACCTCAAAAAAAAATAAATAAATAAATAAAAAGAGATAAGTAGCAGAGTGTACTGTGATGACATGAAGATTAGTTCTATGTAAAATTGAGCTAAGGAATTCTTTTTGTGTTGTTTATTTTTGTTTTTGCAGGTAAGGTCTCACTCTAGCTCAGGCTGATCTGGAATTCACTCAGGGTGGCCTCAATCTCTATAATCCTCCTACCTGTGCTTCCCAAGTGCTGGGATTGAAGGTGTGTGCCCCCATGTACAGCTCAAGCTAAGGAATTCTTAAATGAACATAAAAAGATAAAGTTCTAATTATGAATGGGGATTAGAGGGAAGAATTAAGACAGTCCCAAAACCTGAAAAAGATCAACTTTCAGGGCTGCAGAAATGGCTTAGTGGTTTAGCACTTGCCTGTGAAGCCTAAGGACCCCAGTTCGAGGCTCGATTCCCCAGGACCCATGTTAGCCAGATGCACAAGGGGGCGCACACGCCTGAGGTTCGTTTGCAGTGGCAAGAGGCCCTGGCATGCCCATTCTCTCCCTCTCTCTCTCTATCTGCCTCTTCCTCTCTCTGTTGCTCTCAAATAAATTAAAAAAAAATTTAGAAATGAACTTTCAGTTTAAAATGACTAATGAAGATACTATAATTAAGAAAAATATCATAAAAGTTTTCAGAGGAAGCAAACCAAGGTAAAAAAGAAATAAGAATAAGACAACATTATTAAACCATAATAAAAAAAATTCCAAGTTCTGAATGCTAGATTAGATTTTTCTTTCTTCTTCTTTTTTTTTTTTTCCAAGGTAGGGTCTCACTCTGGCCCAGGCTGACCTGAAATTAACTCTGTCATCTCAGGGTGGCCTTGAACTCATGGCAATCCTCCTACCTCTGCCTCCCGAGTGCTGGAATTAAAGGCATGCGCCACCACGCCCGGCTTAGATTAGATTTTTCAAAGCCTACAAGCATTTGAGTGGATGGTAAGATTATGGGTGAATTGGGTCCCTCCAACATTCATGTTTAAGTCTTAACGCTCAAGATGCATTACTGTATTTGGAAATGGAGTCTTCATAGAAGTAATTAAGGTAAATGGAAGTTATGTAGGTGGGCTTAATCCCATATGGCTGACATCACTGTAAGAGACGAGGACACAGATACACAGGGAGAAGACCGCATGAAGACAGGTGGAGATGACTGACTACAGACCAAGGTTGGTCCAGAAGGAACTGCCTGCACTGATCCCTTCATCTTGTACTTCCAGAGGCATTTGTTACAGCAGCTCTTACCACCCCATGATAAGATTCTTTTAATATGTGAGAATTTATTAAGGACGTAATATACTCTCTCCGTGTACTCTCCTGGCCACATTTGTGAAATCACCACAAGCCCCTCACGAAATACATCACATTCAGTCAAAAGCTTTGTAAACACAAAACTGAACAATTAATATGATTGGGGCATAACTACCAAAACCCAATATCCAAGCCAACATGAGTAAAACGTGCCTTGGCCTGAAGAATGAAAGATGTGAATCCTAATCCAGACCAACATTGTCTGGGTTTGGTGCCTCAGTTTCCTCATCTACAACACGAAGGATTGGTATTTAACTCTCTGAACCTCTTGTCAGCTGTTAATTTGTTTTTTTGTTTGTTTATTTTTTATTTTTATTTATTTATTTGAGAGCAAAAAACAGAAAGAGGCAGTTAGAGACATCAAGAGACAGAGAATGGGCATGCCAGGGTCTCCAGCCACTGCAAACGAACTCAGACACATGATCCCCCTTGTGCATCTGGCAACATAGATCCTGAGGAATAGAGCCTCGAACTGGTGTCATTAGGCTTTACAGGGAAGCGCTTAAGTGCAAAGCCATCTCTCCAGCCCTCAGCTGTTAATTTTTATGATTCATAAGAATCCATGATGCTTAACCAAAGCCAGAAGGTACAGGCTAGGCTGAGAAATTTTAGACTGCTAAAGAAAAAGCACGTCTACAAAGAGTTGCCAAAGCTTATATAATAAAAATGATGCATAGCTGCTTCATTTTTTTTCTTTTTTAGACAGAGTGTAACTATGTAGATGTTGCTGGCCTGGCTGGTACTCACTCCGTAGACCAAAGTGTCCTCGAATTTACAGTAATCTTTCTGCCTCTGTCTCTCAAATTCTGGGATTAAAGATGTATATCACTGGATTAAATTCTTACCCCCCCATAAAAAGATTATGAACAAAATGTGAGAAAACGTTCTTACACAGGAGTGACAGGCCTGTATGGCTAGCTGACCTCCTTGAAGAGATTAGCTAAGTGTCTCTTTAGACCCCCATCACTCTTATTTTTAGCTCTGAGTTCTCCTCACGAGTGTAGTGATCTGGGTCTCAGAATTCCAGCGAGCTCCCAAGCATGGCTCGTGACTCATTTACAGGTATCCCGGGTCCGTTTCCAGGACAGGGAGCCAGTGGGGCCCAGGGAATGGATTTTTGGTAGATGGACCTCTGCTCTTCTTCCCAGTGTGGACACTTGATCAGAAATGATATGCTCCACAAGTGGGTCCCGTGGTGCCATCAGCAAATGGCAATTAAAACAGAACCAAGTGATATTGTTCTCTGAGAGTCTCCCAGCTGGCGTGGGGTGGGGGAACAAAACTCAGGGCTTTGGTCACGGGCTATTTTCAGCCTCTGATAGCAGTTGTGTTACTCATGTCTTATTCACCCTCTCCCCTCGGCCTCCCTCCTGCCCTTCCCTCCACAAGCCAAGGCTGGTGACAGCCTCCATATATTTAAAGCGGACAAGAGCCCCCAACCTCAGTTGAGCCAACAGAGACCATACGGGCAGGTAAGCAAGGCAAAGCAGACAGCTGGCCTTGGGGGGGGGGGGCTGGGTATCTGCCTGGGGTTACACGGGGTCCTCTATAGTGGGGGTGGGCTTTAATCCCAATTACTTGCACCCACTCTGGCTGCATGTGGGGAGGTTTCAGTGATACCCGATTCTCATGTAGACTCAGTAATTGTTAAGAAATTCCTAAGAGCACGATGAATGTTTGAGGGTTTGGGGACCAGAAGTGGAGCTCAGTAGTAGACTACCTGCCTAGCATGCACAAGGGCCTGGGTTTGATTTCCTAGCTCTACAAAGAAGATAGATTTGGAAATTCCAACTGTAGTTAATTTGGTCTACAAGCACGTTCATGATGAGATGGCTCCTGGTGTCATATTTGGGATGCAGGGGAGCAGAAAGAAATGAAGAGTTCGCTGGACCAAAAGCCAACAGAGCTATACTGCAATGGAAGCAGGGGTTGAGGGGCTGAGAGGACCTCCCTGGATTTAAGTCTTGGTGTCTTTCTCTTCAAGGGTTTGATATGAATATGGTACTGGTTTTCCAAACTGTAAAGTACTGCACAGTTACAAACAGCTACCATAGATCTAACATCACAGAAGAGAGCCTTCCCAGATTCAAAGTGAGGAAATGTGTTATTCCAATGGTGTGAATGGATGTCTGAGATTTCAGGTTTGATGGTTTTAATAGATGTTATATCCCACCCAAAGATATTGAGTGACCGTCATGCCTTTAATTATTTAAAATTAATCAAAATGGGTCCTAAAATAGACATTGCTATGATGAAAATCATTAAAAGCTCTAACTTAGTGCTGGCTAATGAGATCTCATTTAATGGCAGACAATTCCCAGCTCAGGTGAGGGGTGATTCCCAGTGTTTCCTCTAGTTTCAGTCAAGGATTTCTTTTTAATATCTGGCAGGCAGAAGGTTGGTTGAAAATGAGCAGTGATCTAAGCCATGGTCTGAGAAGAGCTCTGCCTTAGATCAAAGCTGCCGCTTCTCCTGATTTCTGCCCCAGTCCTGAGCCAGGGCAGTGGCTCCTTCACGGAGGAGCTGGCTGACCACAGGAGGCTTTTCTAGTTGCAGAACAGCACAGTGTGAGTTACTGTGTGGGCTGGGCCATCTCCTGCTCCAGGGCTGGGTCAGGTCAACGCAGAATTGTGCAGGCAAGGAAAGGCAGACCATGACCCCTCTGCGTGGGGAAATGGCAGAATCTCAAGTCTTGGTTTATTCATGGGACTGAGTCCCAGGCAAATGATATAAGATGAACATGCTATACAGGTTTCCATGGAGAAATAGATCAGGGGATGTGTTCTATGAAGCAGCACCATGGCTATCTTTGTGAAATCACCTCAACCCTCTGACCATAAGATCTTCCATTGTCCCACCAGTTCCTCCCAATGTGTGTAAAACTGTTTTATGATCCAGAAAATGTGGGAAAATTCCCCCCATTTGGCTGTGGCCCCTTTCTGAACTACTGGGTCATTTGTGGTTAGTGGCAATGAGCCTGCTGTTAGGCAGGAGGTGCAGCTGGCCCAGGGCTTGGTTCCACCCCTAAGCTGGGCAGACAGGTGCCCTGTCACTGGGACACACCAGCCATCCACCAGAGACAGGAGAAGCTATTGCACAGAGGCAAGAGGCAGCGAGGGGGCAGGGTGAGCAGAGCCAGCAGGGGCATTCAACAGACAGTAGCCTCGCCCAGGAAGTGTAGACTGAACCCCAGTAGAGTACAAATGCATGAACCTTGGGAGCCATAAGGAGGAGACAAGAAAAGAAGGCAAATCTGTCCTAAGACAGTCAGCTCAAATTCTAGCTCGGAATATGTCTGAGCTTTCAAGTCTTCATTTTTTTTTTTTAATTTTTTATTTATTTATTTGAGAGCGACAGACACAGAGAGAAAGACAGATAGAGGGAGAGAGAGAGAATGGGCGCGCCAGGGCTTCCAGCCTCTGCAAACGAACTCCAGACGCGTGCGCCCCCTTGTGCATCTGGCTAACGTGGGACCTGGGGAACCGAGCCTCGAACCGGGGTCCTTAGGCTTCACAGGCAAGCGCTTAACCGCTAAGCCATCTCTCCAGCCCTCAAGTCTTCATTCTGAAGTACAGCAACCTGCCTGGAAAGGACTGGGGAGGGCTGCACGTGATAAAGTACAGCAAAGTGCTTTGGGAAGTTGACTAAATCTGTGTGAGGGAGCGAGGCCATTCAGGAAAGTTTCAAGGCCTTTGCTGGGTCACAGAGGGGTTCCTGTGAAGTACACAGTGATGAGAAAAGTGCAGAAGCCACGCGGCTAACGCGCTGACTGGAAGCTAGCTGACTACTCTGTTTGACAGGAAGAAGGATACAGGCCCAGGGACAGAAGACAAGGGGATGACGACGTCAGGAAGGCTATGTTCCAACATGCTAGCCACTCAGATGTCTGGAACACTGTTCAGTGGGCTGGGCTTCCTGGCCAGGGAACTGTGACACCTGCCTAGGCGTAAATCTCCATCCCAGAGCACCGTGATGCCTGCCGGGGTATGAATCTCCATCCCAGGGCAGGAGTAGCAAGGGACTCTGATTGTCTGGGGCCCGTGAAGAAAGGGGCTGTTTCTGAGTCTCACAGAGGCCATTGTTCTGGCATGGTTGACTGTGAACACAGGGTTGGTATCCTGCTGTTGGCCATTTCAGAATAAACATTAGCCTATTTATGTCTCACAGAAAGTTCTGGAAAAGTCATAGAAGAAACTAAAGTTTAAGGAAGTGTGGCTATCACACAGGGTCATGAGGCTAGAAATTGGCATAGCCAGGACTTACACCAGGGTACAAAGTGATCTGTTAAAGCACGAAGGTCAAAACAGAACCAAGAACGAGTTCCAAGAACAGAAGCCAGCCATGCCAAGAGGCCATGTTAGAGCAGGCATGCCAGGACCATGCTCGAGTAGCCCTCACCTAGTGCTATGTCTACCCTGCCTGACAGCCAACACTCGTGTGGTTTCTAAGGCCCGACTGCGTCCCGGGCTTTGTGAAAAGGCCAGCAATGTGGGCCAAGTGTAGAAGGAAGCCACTGCCTTTGACTGTCCTACTCTGGGAGTCTCTGGGCCATGGTGACCCTGTATGGGTGTACTTCTTCCCTTAAAATCCCAGGTGACCAGCAAGGTTAGGTCAGCCAGAGCTGAAGAGAGGCAGGTCAGGCCTAGAACCAAGGCTGGAACCCTGATCAACTTGCGGTCAAAGTCCAGGCAGCTAGCTGCACCTCACCCTGCTGGCTTGGCCACTCCTTGGTGGCAAACTTGAAGGCTGTGAAATGGAGTTGACTCACAGCTTGAACCACGGGGCCTAGAAGTAGGAGGAGGTTTGTTTTTTGTTCTTTTTATAGACTAAAAAACTATACAGCTAATAATAACACCATCCACCACCATTATAATGAAGTAACACAAATCATAAAACCTTTGCCTGCGCTCAGAACCACTAGCTAATGGGGTCCTTTTGCCCTCTGGAACAGCCTTTCAACACGTCTTCACATGCTTGAGGGCTGTGCCCAAGAAATGGAGCAATATGCCTTTGGTTGGCTTCTTTCCTTGTCATAGGCTATGCCGTCTTTCTGCATGAAGACATGGCGTGTGACAGGACATGCCACTGAGCAGCATTTCTGCAAGGGGGGCTTCTTAAAATCAGTCCCATGCCTTTAAGAACCCTTGAAGGGGCCTTGACTACACTGCAGCCATTTGGCCATCCATCCCCACAGGAGCCCAAACACAATACTGAGTGGTAACTCTTCAGTTCAGTGGTGCCCTTTCCATATTTGGATGCCTCTGACTCCTACAAAGTCCTTTTGGTCACTGCTTTGAATTCCTTGTGACCCACTATCAAATGCTGTGTCCCAGTGAGAGATGATGGGTCTATTGGACCTCAACTCCCACCCACCTGGGGTGCTAGCTAGCTCCTGCCTGCTCCCTGGTCTGTATGCTGTGAGAGAAATTTGCAAACTGAACCAGGTTAACTAAACTTTCAGGCTGTAGCTCTGTCACTGAGCAGTCATGTGATCTTGGGCAAGGTACCCAAGCTCTCCGCTTAGTCTTTTTATCTGCAAAGTGGGATGACACATGCTGCTGTGCCGGATGGTACTAGGCAGCCCATACAGTGGCACTGATGAGTGGCCAGCTGGCACAGCTTCCCAGTCAAAGGCACCATGCGGTGCATTCCAGCCACAAGATCTAAGACAAGGGATGTGACTTCCTCAAGTTCATTTCCCCATCTGAAAAGTCAGCATCTCAGAAGCACTTACCTGGAGGGGCTGCTGATCACGAGGTGTGCTGTGCGCCTGGCCAGGGCTGTTTTCCATGTCAGCTTCAGGGGTAATATGTGTGTTCGTGCTAGTAACGATTGCCATTTAGTCACAGAGTCTCAGCCAGTATAGACAATTTATTTATTTATTTATTTTTAATGAATAAATCTCCTTCTATTGCTTTTTGTTATTATTAATTAATTATTTATTTATTTGAGAGCGACAGACACAGAGAGAAAGACAGGGAGAAAGAGAGAGAATGGGCGCGCCAGGGCTTCCAGCCTCTGCAAATGAACTCCAGACGCGTGCGCCCCCTTGTGCATCTGGCTAACATGGGACCTGGGGAACCGAGCCTCGAACCGGGGTCCTTAGGCTTCACAGGTGAGCGCTTAACCGCTAAGCCATCTCTCCAGCCCCAGTATAGACAATTTAAAGAATGTACACACACACACAGGAAAGTTCAAGTTACAGAACAAATTAGCATTGTTATAACAGTGATGTATATTTGAGAAGTGGTTTGATAATACATGAATGGAAATGATTCTCTGAGCAATGCAGAGATAGGAAGGACTGTTTTCCTCATTTCAGAGAGGACCACACAGCTTTGCTGAGGCAAGAAGGAGCTAGAACTTGGGTTTGCATCCAATCCCACTCACTCATTGCAGTTTATTCCTGCATAATTCTCTCCCACAACACTACTTACTCGTCAATCTATCCCTGGGTTAAGGGATAACTTGTCCCTAGTTGACACGGGGCCCTGTGTTCTACTCCATTCTCATGAATCCCTACCTCCCTTTTCAACCTTGACCCATGACTTGTCTGTGAAGCTGGCCCTGAGCATAGTGGCAGGTGGTATGATGGGGATTGTGACCAAGGTTGATAAATAGGGCTGAGTGACAGGCAAGCCTATATTTGGTGCCCTACCTTCTATGACCCTTGCCAGTTCCAGGCAACACTGATAAACAAATGGCCCATCTCTTGGTACCATGCCAATGTAAATTCACATCCGGCGCCTAGCCCTGAGTGTTGAGACACAGGAATTTGAAGCAATGTGGAAGCTGAAAAGGCTTTTTGGAAGCCAGAGCACGACTGTGCTCTCAAGTCAGGGGCTTAGTTAGGACACTGGTGCTTTCCAAATAACCTTTGAACAGCTTCTTCATACTGCCCACAGTTCCATCACAGTCCCATAACCTTCATAATGGTCCTGTGCATAGTATTATTATAATTATGATTCTCCACTCAAATTCAAGGTCATGTCATGACTAGAATCCATGTCTTTGGGTTCAGGACACTTCATAATACCCTCTGCCTTTTGGCCTATGAGCACTTATAGGAAACTAAAAACATTTTCTGTTGTAAACTGCACTGCTACATTCCCAGCTTTAGAAATGGAACTTAGCAGCAGCTAATTGAATACTCAGGCACTCTGACTTTGTGCTTGGAGTCTGGTGGCAGTTATGATCACTTAAAAACAAGCCGCACTGGGGTGCATTAGCTTGTGAAGGAGATATTATTGTAATCTTATCCTCATTTTGAAAAGTATGTCTAAGCAGTACATATATTTGAGTATGAATATATATATATTTTTTTCTCCCAAGAGGCATATTGGTCTCCCATTAAGTTACATGACATGCCAATGAAATCAATGAAGTTATAAAATGAGAAATCTGACCTAGGATTGTTCTCACTGAAAATTTATACATCATTAATTTCACAAGTGTCTCTGTCATGTTCCCAGATGAAATATATTACATTTCTCCTCTATTTCATATTATACTGAAATGCAGGATCAAAATGAACATGACCAAAATTACACGATTTTGTGTTTTTTTTTTTTCCTAGAAAATGTATTATCTTTCATGAAAGAAGGACGGAGTTGGGAAAAACCTAAGAAAATATCTCTACATGTCTATTATATATGCAACCACCTTGGTTGTAAATGAGTAGGTCAATCTTAAAAATCTATTCCAAGAGTTTATTCTTTGGATGGAGTCCAAAATAAACTACTGAGGTTGTTTTAGGGGATATTAATTTAATATGCCTTCCTGCTTGTTTTTTTTTTTTTTTTTTTTTGTGCCTGAAATATCCTTCCCCTTTGTCTCTATCTGCTCACCTTTCATAGCTGTTTGAATGCAAGCTCTTCAATGAACTCCAACCCCTCACTGCCCATCTCTTGTCTGATTTCCACAGCACTTTGCACAAGACTCTCCTCTGGGCCAAGCTTTTCTAGCTCCTGTCTATCTTCTTCATTAGCATGAGGGCTTCTCAAAGCCCGGATCACAACTCACTCATTCCTCTAAGTTCCTTCCATTTCTACCCTTGAGTATCCAGTGCACTACTGGACACTGGGATCCACTGCTGAGTAGTACTGGATACTGGGACTCACTACTGTGAACCCAGTGTAATACTGGACAGTGGGATCCACCTTTGAGCACCCAGGGAAGCACTGGGCACTGGGATCCACCACTGAGTACTTAGAGAAGTACTTGATGCTGGACAGGCAGGTGGTACATGTGTGGTAGATGAAGGTATGAACAAATAAAGGAATAAACACAGGCTTGACCTCAAATTCTTTCCATTATACTAAATCAAGTGAACTGCAGAAATAGGAATTTTCTATTTTGAAACTTCCTATTTTTGAAGTTATCTTCTAAAATTTTACTAGATAAACAGAGACGTCTGTTTCTATAAGGGGAAACATGGGATGTTCTAATATAACCTCTCAGGGGAAAGGCACTTTGGGGGATGTTTAGACAGGACATTCCCGTCAGTCCCAGCATCAGGTTCAGGGGTCTGTTTGCTGTTTCACTGAGAGGCTGTGAGACATAACCTGGAGCAGATGGCACAGGAGGGTTAGTGTTATAATCGGCAGCTATTATAAGAAGGTGACTGACTTCCCAGAAGGGAAAGAGAAGGTCAGAACAGTCCCTTGGAGTGGCCTGATAGCACTTAGTGTTGATGACAAGGTGACACACCAGACTTCTTGGAAATCAAAGGATCCTGGGAAAAATTCAGTCTCCTGGGCAGCTGGCAGGAGTTCAAGAATTTCACTGAATATCAACAGCTGATTGTGTTCTCCACTGGGGAAACATAATACTTGACTTCATATATGAAAACTGCAGCAAAAAACCTTTGTTTAGCCAGGTGTCATGGTGCACGCCTTTAATCCCAGCACTCGGGAGGCAGAGGTAGGAGGGTCGCTGTGAGTTCGAGGCCACCCTGAGACTACATAGTGAATTCCAGGTCAGCCTGGGCTAGAGTGAGACCCTACCTCAGAAAAACAAAACAAACAAACAAACCTTTGTTTATTATCTTATAAGCCCCAAGCTCAAAAGCCAGTGAGAGAAAGATGTTGTGGCTATATGCAGCTCTTTCAAACAGAATGTGTCTTAAGAATGTAGGGACAGGCAGGCACCTTCCTCTGTGGAGTCCCTTTCTGCACAATGTGTCATTGTGTCTCTCCAAGCAACACGGACGCAGCTGAGAGGGTGAAGTTTTTCCCACTAAGTGGGAAGAGGCAAAAAGAAGGCATACGAAGACTTCCTCTGAATACAGTAAATCAGTTCATGGTGGCTGAGAGCCCAGGGCCACTTTCCAGAGTCTTGATTTACTGGAGTGACACTATTTTACTGCCTGCACAATGACTTCTTCAAAAGGGAGGCGCAGAGAAGAGGGACAAATCTAAGAAGGGAATTTTTATGTCACATATTTTGGCAGCTGCTACCCAAGGGGTGGTCTGCTATCAGCAACACCAACGCTGCCCATCCCCAGGGGTACCAAGCCAGCGACTGCACAGTAGCAAGGGCCCGGGTGGCCTGGAAGCACCGAGCTAGATAAGAACATAATGCCATGCTCAGAGGTGACCCCACCTCTGATGGGCTAATTTAAAACTTTTAGTTGGAAAACAATGGTAAAAATATTTGTATATTTATGGACATAAAATTAGCTATCCATTCCTTCCAGGAATTCTGTGATACACAGGGACAAATGTTACTAAAATTTAACAGAAAATTTTGAGTCAACTTAATGAGAGGGATGACTGAGAGCCACATGAGAGTCTGAACTACTCGCACAAAGTAGATATTTGTTGAATGACTGCATGCATGAATGGATGGATGAACAAACCAACAAACATGGCTGGTTCCTGGCTTTGGGATCTCTGATGCTACCTAAATACAGGTATTTGCTTCATATCCTTAGACTTGACCTTGGTCAGAGTCTTCAAGATGCCAAACCTGGGTGGAGGAGCGAAATGTGGAGCCTGTGAAAAGACTGTGTACCACGCAGAAGAAATCCAGTGCAATGGGAGGAGTTTCCACAAGACCTGTTTCCACTGCAGTGAGTTGGGTGGACCCCGGGGGCCCAGGGAGCATTTCTGAGTTCACCCTGAGAGGTTTCAGTGGGCAGCATGCAGGAGCAACGACCTGGGATCCTGTGAGAACTAGCTCGTGGGCCCCACTCGCTGCAGGAGTAAGGCTTACCTGAGCTCCAATTCAGGCCGAGCAGGCCTGCCCTACTGTGTGTGAGGAAAGCCAGGACCCAGGGTGACATTTGCAAAGCGTGACTTGGCAGAGAAAGGATGTCAAGTGTTATCTGGAGCCAGGCTGGGTTTGGCTTTCTGTGCTGCTCACTGGCCAGCTGTCACAGAAGCCAGCTGTGCCTGGTATTTCCTAGGAAAGAACTCATGTCACACAGGGACAGCACATGGCATTTCTGTAAGCTCAGGGACTGGGATTCAGAGTTTCATGAAAGAAATCTGAAACATCAACTGCCAGACTCAAATTTGCAAATGCTGGAACTGGGTGGATGGGTGGAGGTGTGAGTTCCTACCATCTCCTCAGGAGTCTGCCATGTAACTTCATACAAGTCATTTCTCAGGTCTAAGCCCTGCCTACAGCAGAATGGGGAAGAGTTCCTGTACCTTCAGACTCTCAGCCAGTGCTACCTGACATCACATCCTGTGGGCTTCCCATTAGCTGACCAGGAGAAAGTGGACATGACTCTACAATGACCACTAATATCCTCTCCTATCTGTATGGATGGCTCAAGGGCTGGCTAGTCTTGGTGCTATTTAGGAGGCCTCCTCTTTAGCCATCCACACTTACACCACTCCATCTCACCCCCATGCTTCAACCTAGTGGCTGTAAGGTATCCATGTACCTCCAAGAGATTTCAAATGGAAGTAAAGAACTGGGCTCCAACTGTGAGGGCAGCAAGACATTCCACTGTATGCTGCCAGAAACAGGGACAAGTTATCAGCTGCATTAAGGACACTGTTATGGGCAACTAGATGTGTAGACTTACAGATACTTTGGGCTTTAATGATAGAAAATTGTTTCCAAGTCATCTTATACGTCCCTCAGATGCATTGTTATTACAACTATCCAAAATTTACACAGAACCAAGAATGCATTCCATAAGCCCTTGGCCTTTGTCTCAAAATAGCAAGTGTTCTTTATAAACAAGGATTAGAAAGAACATTGGAATTAAACAAGAGCTAAAGCCATGTGCTAACTATGCAATATTGGGTTCATCCTTTCCCCATGGTGGGACTCAAGTTTCTCCATCAATAAGATGGAGATGATTATTCCCATAAATGGTTTGTTCCAGGATGAAACTGGGGTCCACCATCTGGAATTTAGCCCTCCCAGGCATTGTCCTGCTTTGATGCCTGTGTAGGAACAGGAAATAATCAGGAAGTCTTGCCACCGTGGATGCGTCTTGTCTTTCCCAGGTAGCAGATGTCTACTCAATGGAGCTACGGCAGAGGGATGTGGGCAGGCACCCCTTTCCTTCTAACCTAGCATGCAGGTGTGAAGGGAGCTGAGCAGTGAGACTTTCAGAGGTGGCGGACAGAGGGAGAGGAGTACCTTTTTCTGTTACCCTCGCGAGGCTGACCAGGCTCCTACCAAGCCTCCAGTCATTAGGACAGGGCTCAGAGAGACAGCATCTATTGTAATTTGTCTCCCTGCCAGTGTGGTCCTGGCTTGCTGAGAAATTTCCAGACTTGATTTAATCTTCCATATCAGTGCTGTCCAAAAGAAGCATAATGTAAGCCACATATGTAAATTTTGATGTTCCAGTATTCATCATCTTAAAAATATACCAATAAAAAGCTAGGTAAATGTAATTTTGAAATGTCTCATTTAGCCCACTTTATCTAAAATGTAATTCCATTGTGTAGTCTTCCATGAATGATTCACAGAATACTTTTCATTCTCTGCGTGTGCTTGGAGTGTTTGAAGTCAGGCAGGCATCTTGTGCTTACAGACCTCATGCAGCTGCTCAGCACATACTGGACAGACAGCTCTCTACTGCTGTGCACAAAAGCTTGTCAGAGGCCAGAACTGGCCAAGGTTTGCACCATCATTGCCCAAACTGGCATAAAATTAAAAATAAATCACATTTCCATTTCAATAATATATTTTGTTAGTGTATATTATAGAAAATGATTTGACATTTACATCTCTAAAAGTTTTTGCCTTGGGCTGCAGGTGTAATTCAGTGATGAATGCTTGGCACAATGCGCCGAGGCCTTGGGTTCAATATTCAATCAAGTTTTCAAAAAAGAAATACTTCTATAGCTTGTCACTAGAAAACTGGGGATGGGTAACTTTATATTTGGTGATAAATTACATGTGCAATAGGCAACTTGGGCCCAGTGGAAGCCTAAGGGGACTGTGAGCTAGGTCTGCTCCTTTTGCCCCACTCCTGGTCCTGAATCCAGAACTGGACCCAAGCTGCTCCCAACGTGAACCGTATGCCCAAATAGCACAGTGTCGTCAAGGACTATGATGAGCACAAAAACTACTCAGATCTTATTTCTATGTGGCTGTAAGGAGGAAAGAAGCCCTCCCTCCACTTCCTTGATGTCACCCAGAAAAACTCCCATGATTCCTGGGCCAGGGAGGTTGTTCCTGTCAGGTCTGAGACATTACACCTGGTTGCAATATTGACCTCTGCTCTTTTCCAGCTGGGTACCTGGAACACACTTCCCTTCTCTGTGAAACTGGGCCTTCTTGGAGTCTGTGACTCAAGACATATGCCCCTGTCAGGTGTCACAGTTGTGGTTTTGGCATAGAGTCCTGAGCATGGACGGCATCAGGCACAGGAAGGGGCAGAAGGAGCTCAACTCAAGCCCTCTAACCCACTCTTTCCTTTGCAGTGGCTTGCAGGAAGGCTCTGGACAGCACCACAGTGGCAGCTCATGAGTCAGAGATCTACTGTAAGGTCTGCTATGGGCGCAGGTATGGCCCCAAGGGGATCGGGTACGGACAAGGCGCCGGCTGCCTAAGCACAGACACTGGCGAGCACCTCGGCCTGCAGTTCCAACAGTGAGTTCCTGCCATGCTTCCTCCCCCATTATAGAGTCTCCAATTATCAGGACAGTTCATTCTGTTCCCATGGCAACATTTTCTGGAAGGGGAGAATGGACTCTATTGTTGACTTGCCAATAGGAATACTCAGTCTAACCAAGTTCTAACAATATGCCATCTCACCAAAGACTTTCTTAAATTATCTGCCTTTCTAGAGTGCAATTACTTTTACACCATGCATGTAAGAGAAAACTCACAATGTACAAATGTTCCATTGTTTGACCTTTGCAAATAGCATGGAGTCTCTTTTCTTCTCCTTTGAGGGTTCCTGTGTAAATCACATAAAGATGGCAGGGAAACGATGGCCATTGTCTGTTGTGTGCTTGTCACCAAAATAGTTCTTCCTTAGGTTGTAAGATGACTAATGTCTACAATGTAAGGGAGGAGTTGGAGGGTTGGCTTAGTCTCAGGAGTAAACAATCAATTATGGTTGTTCTGTGGGTCTCCCTGGCTGCCTGTTGCTGATACAGTGTTAATTTCCTCCAATATAATCATTAGGAAATGAGGAATAACAGTGGTCACCACCAACTTTCAGTCTGTTCCCTGGGCCCACTTGTGTGAACATCACACTGACCTCCACCCAGAACTGAGGACAGACTGATGGTCTAGTCTGCAGCTGCTATGGGACCAGCTGATCTCTGAACTCAGCTTAGAGGTGGGACTGGCCAGAAACGGCCAGACAAACTGAGGAAGTGTCTTATGGAGGTCTTCCCAGAGAGCAGTTCACACCTGAGGAGCCATCTGGTCCCTTCAACAGAGTAATTTACCCTAAAGCCTGGTAAACTGGAGGCTGTGATTACTCAACCTAGAGAGAGAACTTCTGTTAACTTCTGTTATTACTCCATCCCAGCTGCAGACATGCTTAAAGAGATGATGCCACCTGCATCCTCTGCCTTGTTTTACTTAAGCCAACTTCCTGATGCTAGAAAGAGTGGCAGGAGTCTGGGTTTCTTCCCACTTCCATGTTAGGAGCTGCCTGGTCTTGTTACCCTCTGGTCCTCATTCTCCTCCAACCAGTCCTTCTCACTTCACAATGTTATGATGAGGCTCAAGAGGTACCAAGTATGAGGGCACACCGTAGGGTCTCAAGATGCAAGAGGCTCAGCCTGTCTCTCTATTTTGGATACTGCTCTCAGGGGGCCAGGTGACCTTTGTGTGCATGACAGGCTGTAATTGTGGTAAGGACTGCATCAGACCACTGCATTGTGGCTTGTCAGGAACTGATTAGCACAGTCAAGATCCTATCTTGCCCTAGGATTTTCACAACTTAGTTCAGGTAACAAACTGGTGGGCTTCAAGTCAGTAGAGAAAAATCTGAAGAAACAAGCATGGCAGATAACACAATGTGATAGTAACACACATGAACACTCATGGAACACTTGCTGTGTTTTACAACAGGAAGGAAAGAATGAAGTCCATTTGGCTAGCATTCACTGGTTGGTCCTTAGTGTTTTCGCATGCATCCCCCACCCCATACAACCTTCTAGGAGACAGAGGCACAGAGAAGTGAGGATTCTCATTTGAGCCCACACCTTTTATATGTGTGCCAAGGGAGGTCTATATTTCATTTGTCTGTCTCTACCAGATCCCCAAAGCCGGCACGCTCAGCTACTGCCAGCAACCCTTCCAAGTTCACTGCAAAGTTTGGAGCTTCAGAGAAGTGCCCCCGGTGTGGAAAGTCAGTCTACGCTGCTGAGAAGGTCATGGGAGGTGGCAAGGTAAGGCTGAATGGCATTTGCTCATCTCCACTGCATCAGTTGGGAGAAATGAAAGTAGGAACTGTGGGTGGGGGCGGGCCAGGTCCTTCATAGGTCCTAGACTTATTTAGATCCCATGTATCCTCTTCCATTTCCCCAGACTATGCTTGGCACCTAGTATCCTTGGAAAGCTAGAAGTGGTGAATTGCTGTAACAAACATTAAGCTGCAAGAGGGAAGGCATCCAGCTAAGTAAGCTCTAGGGATACCAAGCTACACAGCACCCCGTGCTTCAGTGTCCAAGTCCTTCCAGAACTGTCAGCAGTGGGAACCCATCGCCACTGCATTACTCAATCTGATGCTGTCATCACACAGCACCACCTCACAGCAGGAGAGATGTGCCCTCAACCACAAATGCCCTGGCTCTCAGGAGCCATCAGGTGTCTGAGGCAGTTATGCACATTGCCCCAAAGCTCTGGGTTCAGGCCAAAAGCCAGGGTGTTCACAGAAGGAACTGGACCTCATGAAAGAGAAATATCTTGTTCATATTAAATGCAAGGACAGAGGCCTTGAAGAGTTCTGACTTGAATAGTAAGGACTGTCACCACACAAAGATACGACATTTATAGACATGCCATAGCCACGAGGCCATGCCTGGCAGACATGAGGGAGGCAGCCTTCTTGAAGTTCCAAGCCATGTGCTATAGTCAGGTTTGCATTGCTGGTAGAAATCACCCAACCAAGAGCAGCTTGTGGGTTTATTTTGGCTTACAGGCTCGAGAGGGAAGCTCCATGATGGCAGGGGGAAACAATGGCATGAGCAGAGGGTGGATGTCACCCCCTGGCCAACATCAGGTGGACAATAGCAAGAGTGTGTGCCCAACACTGGCAAAGGGAAGCTGGCTATAACACCCATAACTCTACACCTAACAACACACTCTCTCCAGGAGGCTTTAATTCCCAAATCTCTATCAGCTGGGAACCTACCATCCAAAACACCTAAGTTTGTGGGGGACACTTGAATCAAACCATCACACCATGCTACTCTGCTATCACAATTGCAGATAGTGAAAACAAGGCTGGACTGTTTGAAAATCTGTCTGGTTTTTCCTTTTAACCTTCTTGAACTTTATACCCAATACATCATGGCCTACTTAAGGCCAAGTACTTTCTCGACCAGTTTCCTCCTCAGGTCTTTTCACTCTGGGGAAGCACTTTCCTGCTCAGTTTGTTCTGAAGGAACACCCGTACAGATCGCCGTTTATAGGGCTCTGGGAACTGCTGCCCAACATCACTGCATTGTACTTCTTCAAACCCTGGAAACACTGCATTGGGGTGGCATTAAGTGAGGGAAAGACTAAGATAGTGACACTCCTTGTGTGCCACTGGCTGGGGGCTTGAACTGGAACTCAAATGTGCTGCCCACCTCTCTGACACTCAACTTTCCTGTGCCCCTCAGCCTTGGCACAAGACCTGCTTCCGCTGTGCCATCTGTGGGAAGAGTCTGGAGTCCACGAATGTCACTGACAAAGATGGCGAGCTTTATTGCAAAGGTCAGTAACACCATAGACTTTCCTGAAATGGGTTTGCCCTAGAAAGGCCCTTGGGAAAGGAACTGCATCATACCTGGAGACCTGCTGTGTCTGTCTGGAGTGGGGCTGCTCAACCTGAGCAGGATTTGGGCTCTCAGCATGGAGAGCCAGCTCACCTCAGGACAATGGTGAGACCAGAAGCCCCAGTTTTAGGCTTCCCCAGCCAGCACTTGCTGATGTTCAGTGGTTCAGAGTAGCAGCTACCTTTGGCTTTGAAGAGGCCCCAGGCATAGACAAACCACCACAGGCCCTTCTGAAAACCCAAACCCTATCTTTATGTGACAGGCAGATAGAGCCTGGAGCCGGGGAGAAGGGTCTAAGCTTGGCCTTACCTGTCTCTCAAGGTTTATCTAAGCCCCTCTTTGCTTGTTCCTTCTTCCCTCACCCTTCCCCTTACTGCCTGACATTTCTGTACCTGATGTTGCAAGTCTTGTCACTGCAAGCACAGGGACAGAACTACCCCTCCTCCTGGTCCTTGTGACTCTGCCCCTAGCTGCCTCCAGAATCCCCTGGTCTTGCACACAGATGAGGTTCAGCTCCTTCCTGACACTATGGAAAGAAGGTATACTGGGAACAAAGGACTGTGTCCTCAACCCCAGAACATCTCAGGCCTAGTTGGTTCCTCAGAGAGCTTAATGATGGTGGAGTGGGGTGTAGGTAGCAGTGGAAAAGGGGGTTTTTAACCAAGACTACAGACACCAGGTGGCACATGCCTACAAGAGGCTCAGGCAAGAGGGCAGCAAACTCACTGCCAGCCAGGGCTACATAGCTAGTGTGAAGCCAGCCTGGACTGTATAGTAACATTCCATTTCAAAAAAGCCCAAAGACTATAGTTGACAAAGCCTTTCCCATGACAACACAGGATGCAAAGTGTGAACTAATTTATCATCTGACAGGCACTTAAGAGACAGAGTTTATAGGCCACAGACCTTGAAATCTGGCTGGAGCCAGCAGGAAGACCACAAGGAAACAAATGCATTTCACAGTGAGAACGGCTATAATAGAGAACATTCACAGAGCAGCACCCCATGGAGGAAGGCAGTCCTAGGGTGATTCTGAGACTTGCTTACTCTGGGCTTGGGACAGGGGATTCCAGGGACCGGAGGCGTGACCCAGCGAGGTGCATTACAGTACGTTCCAGGAACCGTATGCACTGTTGAATGCCTGGAGAAAGGAGGAAGCCAGGGTAGCAGGCGGCAGCAGGGAGGCAAGGCTGGGTGGCTCACCTGTACCGAGACTGCATGGGCTCTCAAATGAGAAAAGGTCTTCAAGCCCTGTGATCTCCAAAGAAAAAGATCTCTGCTAGCAAACCTAAGTTGAATTTCCTTAGAAGTTAACTTATGCATGTCAGCAGGTACAAAGGATGGTGTCCAGGCAGAAGGATCTGAAGTAGCAATAATAAATCTATTCCTTCTTCCCTCATCCCCTTCTCATTCACAGTTTGCTACGCCAAAAATTTTGGCCCCACAGGCATTGGATTCGGAGGCCTTACACAGCAAGTAGAAAAGAAGGAGTGAAAAGGCTCACACGTCCTTACAGCCTTCGACAGCTTTCTGGAAGCAGTGCCGAGTAATCCCGCAGACGCGAGCTTCCCCCACACGACCCCATTGCTAGTTGGATAGTGGTCCTCTTCTTCAGTGAATGTAGACTATACCGAAGTGAGGAGAGATCTTTGGAAGGCATTATTTAAATTTTAATCTTCAAGAGATGCTCTATTATTTACAATTCTTAGAGTGGGAGAAGCGATCAATAAATGTTTTAGTGGAATCTTGTATTACTTGGTGTCTTTTTTTGTAGATAGAGGAAGATTCCCAAGAACAAGCACCAGTTTAAAAAAGTAGCTGTAGTGAATGGATGTGGTTTCAGCTGGCAAAGGAGAGGAGAAACATACGTAAGGACAGCAGTCTTCCAGTCTGGCAGCTAAGTCTTGCTCAGTACTACTAGCAGAGAAGAAAATAGGAGGGTAGGAAAAAGTGAAAACATGATAGCAAATTCTGAAAGAAAAATCAAAATTAAGCAAAGTGCTAAAAAGTTGGGTTGTTTTGTCCCATCACAGGCTTTGCAAAACTACATGTCTTGTGAAAACTGAGAAATGTCAACAAAGCTCATTCAGTTCTGTGTTATAAATGATAGGAAGATGATTTTCTGTTATTCTAGAATATTCTCTGGGGCTTGACAATTTTTTTGAAATTTCTTACATCAAATTTCTAGCCTTGGGCTGGAGAGATGGCTTAGTGGTTAAGCGCTTGCCTGTGAAGCCTAAGGACCCCAGTTCAAGGCTTGATTCCCCAGGACCCACGTGAGCCAGATGCACAAGGGGGCGCACTGCAGTGGCTGGAGGCCCTGGCATGCCCATTCTCTCTCTCTCTCTGTCACTCTCAAATAAATTAAAAATTTTTTTAAAAATTTCTAGCCTCACCAATAAAATCCAGCCCATTAGACATGTCTGCCTCTTCAGCTAGTCTCAGCAGCTTCAGTTTCTCTCCCTTTCTCCTTTAAAACAACTATGCATTTTCTCATCTCAGTGCAATGAAATGAAAGCAACAAAAGTCTGTTGATAAAACTATGCAACACTGGGCATTTTTGTGTTCCAAGTCCCAGAGAAACTATCTTTAAAATGAGCAATTACTTAGCACTGATTAGGCACTGTCTCAGACTAGGCCCTGTGAGGACTTTAGAGCAATACACTATGATGTCAGCTGAGGGATACATGTATGTGCCATGCCTACAAAGACAATGCATCCGCCTCGTCCTCGGCTGCATCTCAGGTACCATCCTCACCATCCCATTCATGCACTCCCAGCATGGAAGCTAAGTCAGTCATCCTTTGACTCTGCTCTCTCCCTCACCTTCCTTGCCTCATTCAGGTCTCCTTGCTTCTAGTTCCAGGGTTCCGCTAGCATATATCTCTCTCCATTCCCACTTTGTGATATGTGAATTAGTTTGTTAAGGCGGGCGTAACAAAATACCTGTCTGGGTGGCTCAAGCAACAAAAATTTTCTCACAGAAGTCCATGATCAAGGGCCAGCAGGGATGGTTTCTCATGAAGCCTCTCTCCTTGGTTTACACAGGGCCAACTTCACATAGTATCTTCACAGTCTTCCCTCTTAATGTGTCTGTAACCTAAACTCTTCCTTTGACAAGGACATTAGAATAAATCAAGGCCCATCAACATGATCGACTTTAACCTTAATCGCCTCTTGAAAGGCTCTCTCCAACAGTCACATCCTGAGGTGCTAAGGGTGAGGACATCACATGAGAGGCAATCCCACCCTAACAGTACAGTGCATGAGCATCTTCACATGCTGGACTTGGCCTTACCCTTTAACTTAGTCTCAGAGCTTAGACAGTATCTTTTTCCAGTCTGGCGCTAAGTCTTGCTCAGTACTACTAGCAGAGAAGAAAACAGGAGGGTTAGGAAAAAGTGAAAACATGATAGCAAATTCTGAAAGAAAAATCAAAATTAAGCATACTTGACTTGAGACGTTCTTAACATGCCCAGACCCTCTGTCCATCATGCCTTGCTGAAGGTCTTCCTTCTGCCTAGAATTCCTGGAAGACAGCACCCTCCTCCCTAGCTTAACTGTAGTCTGCAAAAGTCCCACTACCATGGCTAGATCTTTCTAATGCTTCTTACTTTATACTACAAGTTCCATGCTTACAATAGCCAATGAGATATTTTAGTTCTGCAAAGCTTAGCATGGTACTCAATAAATGTGTACGTAATAACCTATAAATTAATGACAAGTTCTTTCCATGTTACTCATCAGTAACTGGAAAATAGTGGTCTGGACTTGATTGGAAGGTCTCAGGTGGGAAAACCTGAATTTCAAACAAGTGAGCCTTAGACTCCTACTACGTCCCTATGCTTTTGATCTAAATAGTCTGTGGACAGCCTGCATATACTTAGCTGGTAAAGGCTGGTAAGAAAGGGAGAGAATCTAACTTGAGAAAGTTCCTCTGTTTACTAGCTGAGGATCTGAGTCTTCAACCATAATTTTGATCACACTGTCTTATTTAAAAATCCCGTATTTCATTCAATTCAACATATTAACTCAAATGCTTATAAAATGAACACTGCCAGGCAATATTCTAAGATGACTGGCACGCTATAGTGGCAACCCCACTCAAGGGCTATGGGACCCTGGAGAGAATATAGCATCCTTTTTTTGGATTTAGTTACTTATCTAGAGGATGAGAAAGGATCTGTGAAGAACTAAAGGTCCATATGATTAGAGTACAAGTGTGTTCCACGGTGACACAGATAAAGTGAAAGTGGGATGCATCATTTGGGGCCTTACAGACCACGAGAAAAATGTTGGCTTTTACCTCAAGAGCAAAGGGAACTCCAGGAAGGGCTTGTGGCAGGGAAAGTACCAAGAGCTGAGCTGAGTCAGCACTTCCCGCAGAACAAGGGAGATTAGTAACTACATTCATCATCTAATATTTTGATGTTACTAAGTAAAATTGGAAACGAATATTTAAGACTTCTTAAGTTCAGCTTTCTAAGATGGATAATTACTGGCATCATCATCAATATCAACACATTCCCAAAACTATAAATCAGCTTCTTTCTATCATACCAATGAATTTCCTCAATTTAAGAGTTTAAAGATGCTTCTTTCATCTTCCAAATAAAACCCTTTGTGATACTTCTCTGCCCAGAGGATCATATCCAACCTCTTTAGCTTTGGATTCAAAGCCCCACACAATGGCGATGTTTAGCTCTCCAAATTCTTATTTCTATGAACCTCCTGTTCCTAGACTGGTTGTTCTTTCCACAAGGCCTTCAGCTGTGGGCCTGGAATGCATACTCCCCAATTCTGACCTCAGGTGGCCCTCTCACTCTTTTAGGCCTTACCAATTCTCAAGGCTCAGTTAAGGTCACAGTCCTTCTGGAGCCTTCCGTGACTATAAGACTATATATAAGTCCTACTGGAGACTTCCATGACTGTAAATGTCAGACACTAAGACTCATTATAAAAAAAATTGTTTTATTAAGTTTGAAAGCAAAACAAGTAAATCTATTTAAATATTCTTTACATATTTATACATACAACAAAGACAAATAACTTGTCAAAACTTATAAGTTTAAAGAATAAATGCTATTTTTAAATAGCCAATAAAGTATCTGAAAATACTCTATCCATAATCACTGAATATTGTCTTAAAAAAAAAAGTAGCTCATGTTCTTGGGGAAAGTCTGGAAGATTTAAAAGATGTCTGTGAAGACTGCTCAGCAATGGTCCATCTTTCTAGGTCCATCAGTAGGCATGGGCTTATGGACTTACTGAAAACTGTTTCCACAGAGCCCTGAAGCCACCTATATTTTGCTCTGGACTTAGGATCTCTAAATGTCATTTCCCTTTCAGACCATGGAAAAATCAACATAAATAAAAAGAAATCAGACTGAGTTTTGAGGTGCTTTGTGTCATACGGAGCGAAGAACTTTCTCTTTGGCTGGATGAAAAACCATGGTGTACTGGGACGTCCAGTCTATCACACAGGGCTTCACTAAGCCGAAGCAACCACACTGGAAGAAATCTGCCAGGTTCTGTATGAATCCAAGGCTGTGGGGAAAAGGAGAGAACATGTCTCACTGCTCTTCCTGTGCTGCTCCTCACAACCAGCTGAACCATGAACATTCACTGACATCTGATACACCATCCTCTGAAGATAATGCAGGAATTCAGAGGTGAACAGACTTCTCTTGCGGGCATGAATTTAAAACTGACACCTAGTTTTATTTCTGGACCACAATCCCTATTCTGAGATTTCCTGATGCTTGCTCAGCAACTCAAATGGGTTTTTCTTTATTACTCCCATTTGATTCTCTCCACCTACTATCCTGGTCACTGCCACAACTACGTTTCTTTTCTTTTTTGTTTTCTTTCTTTCCATTCCTCCTTTCCCTCCCCCTTTCTTTTCCCTTCCCTCCCTCCTTCTTTCCTTCTCTCCCTCCCTCTCTCCCTCCCCATTCTTTCTTTTCCTTTCCTTTCTTTCCCCTCCCTCCCTCCTTCTTACCCTCCTCCCTCCTTCCTTCCTTCTCTCCCTCCCCATTCTTTCTTTTCCTTTTCCTCCCTCCCTCCCACTTGCCTGCTTCCTTCCTTTCTTCTTCCCTCCCTCCTTCTCCCTTCCTTCCTTTCTTCCTCCCTCCCTGCCCGCCCCCTCTCTCTTTCTTTCTCCCAGTGCCCTAATTCAGAAAGTGATTATCTTGTAAGTCACACAGGTCAGAACTATAACCAACAAGACAGGTTTTTCCTATGACTTTCTAAACAGCTTACTCAATGATGCCCATCTCCATTCCTTCCTCACCTTACAAAACAGATGCAGTCTAGTCCTCCAACACCCAATTCATTTATTCACAGATCCTCATCTTCCAAACACAACCCTTTGTGATACTTCTCTGCCCAGAGGCTCTAATCCAACCTATTTAGCTTTGGATTCAAGGCCCCACACAATGGCGATGTTTAGCTCTCCAAATTCTTATTTCTATGAACCTCCTGTTCCTAGACTGGTTGTTCTTTCCACAAAGCCTTTAACTGTGGGCCTGGAATGGACACTCCCCAACCCTGACCTCAGGCGGCCCTCTCACTCTTTTAGGCCTTACCAATTCTCAAGGCCCAGTCAAGGTCACAGTCCTATTGGAGCCTTCCATGACTATAACTGTCATCAATATCACTTTTCTCCATTCAAGCCCCAAGATACTTGTATGAGGAAACTTATTCTAATGCACAGGCCCTTGCCTAGCCTAGTCCTCTCCACACCAAAGCACGTGTGCACAAAGATGACAGTGCTTCTGTGAGGTGACCTCCACATGAGGAGGACTGGCCACTGTCAGTGAAGGACTCCTGTTAGCCAGAAAGTGGCTTCCCAGGAAGAGGGGCGCCTGTGTGGAAATGACTCAGGCAGCGGACAGACCTGCTTGGATAGTGGGTCTGGCACTGGATAAGCTAGTGAGTTCAACTGACTCAGAGGTGGGCAAAGCAGTAACACCCTTGACTTGGACAGGACTTCGGAAGCTAGATCCAAAGTGGCCCTAAGGCTTTGCCTTCAGTTCTGTCGGTTTGTTTCCACTATTCAGCCAGTGTCACCCTCCCTCTCACCCCTGACTCTCACCTATACTCCTCCCTACAGACTCCTCCTGACCTTGACTTTCTTCTCTCCTGCCTCTATCAGACCCTGTCCCGAATCTCTCAGGGCTCAGGTTAAAATTCCACCTATGTCACCAGGGTTCCATACTTTAGTGGAATAAACATTTACCCTTCTGACTAAAGCACTGAGAAAGGATTTGGTCATCAATGCCAGTCTGAAATAGTACTCTCCACTCCAACTGCTATAGCCATCACTTCCCAATCAAGCCAGCCAGCCTCCCTCTTCTCTAAAGACACATAGCCTAAGGGTTTCATCTGTACCCAAGAGTAGTTTCAAAATAGACTGTTCATGAGATAAGCAGTGTGGGCCCAAATCTCTCGAGGGCTCTGGTTCACCTCTGCAGCACTCCTAGACTCAAGACTCTGCCTGGAGTAGGTGACAGGGAGATAAGCTTTGAAGCTTATCTTTCATATCACAAGATGACAGCTTTCCTACAAAACACTTTCATTTCCAAATGAGGACATGTTTTACATAGCCAGTGCTCTAAAAGGAACACAGCCCAAACCTGAGAAGCTAGCTTCCTGACACAGGTAAGCACATTAAACAGAGGTCTAAAAGAATTCTTCAGGCTAGAAAGCGATGTTGAAATCCTGACAAAGACACATACTTAACCATCTCACAATGACTCCTCGCCAGTAACATGCAATCTTGTGACCGTGTGGCTGTCCTGGAGAGATTTCCCATCCTGGCAAAACTTCAGTCACTTGCTATTTGTGTTGATTCCAAGAAACTATACTCTACCCCTCAGGGCTCATGCCCTTATCACTCAAAATCTGGTAGGGAACCTCCCAAGAAAGAGAGCTTCAAATCCACCGGTGGAAATCAGTTACTAGGAACCTCTCACAGAACTCCATGACCAGACCAGGACCATTTACTTGCATGGTGTCTTCTGGAGGGACAACGTCTGCTTCATGTGCCTGACCTCCAACAGAACTCCATGACCAGACCAGAACCACTTACTTGTACGGTGTCTTCCTGAGGGACAACGTCTGCTTCATGTGCCGGCTCTGCTTCAGCAGGCTGATTCTCTCATGGGAGGTCAAGCCAAGAAAAGCAATCTGAAAGAGACGGTTGAGAGCACATGAAGCATCCACACCACGGCTCCAGTGCTTTCAGAAATACATTACAGGGAGCTGGTTTACATTCCATCCTCCCCAAATCCAATCCAGAGACTTCAGGTTAAACTGCATGGCAAGGACAAAGACTCAACCCTGAGCATACTCTGAACACATACATCTACCAGACAGACTTTTCCTTTGATTGTCTTGATCTTCAAGACAGCACAGTACATTGACTTAATAGTCACAAAACAAGTACTAATTCTAGCTATAGCTTATGGTAGCTTTAGATTTTCAATACACAAACATGTTAAGTTCTGCACAGATACAGCAAGACATGGTCAGCGCCAGTGCAATCACCTCAGTTTCTGTGTTCTTCTAAGAACCTCTTTGTCAAGATGTCATCATTAGTTAAGGCACTAAAGTGAAAGACCCGTAAATTTGCTGAAGAATGATCATTAAGGCAACCTAAACTCCTGAATCATTGACACCACACTGTCTGACAGGGTTATCTAACTTAATCCCCAAAACACACCCAGTAGCAATGTACTATCTATAAGATGGAATGTCTCATAGCACTGTCATCACACTGTGTTGAGGATCTGGGATAGCCTTTCTGAAATTCCCAGTGCTGAGGCTATGTGACCTTGGAGCAACTGCTCCACCTCTCGATGCCGGGGTCTGCCTACCAGGGTCAGCATAGGGACACAGCTCCTGCTCCTAACCCGAAGTCTGCATGCTCACTGACCCACTGCAGGCAAAATCATGCCCAAGCTGAGGTCTTAGTTTTCAAAGAACTGCAGTGTTTCGTTCATTAGGAAAATAACCGTGCTCTGAGTTCCTGTTTCTGAAACTGAGAGGTAGTCCATTTCTTGTTCTTAGAAAGTATAGACATTATATACTACCTTTTATGAAGGATATTATCTTGTTTGTTTGTGAAACAGGGTCTATGTAGCCCAGATTGGCCTTGAACTTGTCACCCCTTTCTGCTTCAGCCTCGACAGAGCTGGTGTTACGGTACTAGCCTCCAAGCCCTGCTTACATACTCAGGATACCACAGCCTCATATACCAAGCAGAAACAGGAGGCCTAGGCCAGAATCAAGGTACCATGCTCCTTCAGACTTAGTTTTCTCATCATAAAATAGAGACACTGTCTTGGCATGATTAAACTTCAAATGTTTAAGAGAAAATAGATGAGTAAATGCTTTGGGAAATAGATATAAATATCAGTATTATCATAGATCACAACTATGATACTACACTTATTTCATGAGCTGTTGATGTCAGAAGGATAATGATAAATACTCAAATTTAGTAAATATTAACTTCTTCCTTTAGCATTTTTTTCTATTTTTTTCTCTCCTATTTTTACTATCATGATCTTGGAATTGGCTATTTTGCCCATAAACTGGGAATTCACTTTGCTATGGCTGAGTAGTGCTATAATTGTCTGTGGTGCTGCAGTAAATGCCAATCACCGCTGCCCGTTCCATGTGGGCAGCTCACAGCCACAGTGAGAAGCAGCTGGGCTCAAATAGGAAAAAGGGCAGCAGGGTAGGGAAAGGAACTCAGCAGAAAGCCAAAGCTGATGATTGCCCTGGAGACTGAGCTTCCTCACAGCCAAGACTTTCTCTGAAAACATGTTCATAGGTCAGTGGCCTGTCTTTCAGTTCTTCCCACTTCTACCTATATAAGCACTACATATGGTAACAGAGTTGAACAGCTGAGGGAAACACTCACCTCACATTTCTATAACATTCTAGTTGATAACATGCTTTCACACACCATATAACTTAACTGTATGATGGGAAGAGACCTTGAATGGGGCTATCAGAAGAACTAAATTCCCAGTTCTGGTTTTGCCACCCACAGCATGACCTTGAACAACTCAAGTTTAACACTCTGTACCATAAAATTAAAAGGTTAAATTAGATTATTCCTGGGTGTAGCCCCAGCAATCAATTTTTATTATTCTAACCTTTAAACCATCCTGTGAGAATAAATGGGCATTATTATCATCATCTTATACATGAGAAAACTAAAATACATGAGTGGCCAAATGCCATACCTAGACTCAGAGAAAGCAACAAAGTTGAAAACAGAACATAAGTCTTCTGATTTTATTTTTTTAATGTTTATTTGAGAGAAAGAGGCAGAGATAGATAGAAAGAGACTGAATGGATATGTCAGGGCTTTTGGACACTACTAATGAACTCCAGATGCATGTGCCATCTTGTGCACCTGGATTACATTAGGGAATCGAACCTAGGTTCTTTGGCTTTGCAGGTAAGCACCTTAACCACTAAGCCCTCTCTCTAGCCTATCTTCTGATTTTAAATTTAAGTCTTCCCACTTACTTTAGGTCATTAGGAATTTTATACAGAGGCATATGAGACAAAAATTACCTGAAAGAGTTGATTAACTAATAAAAATGTTGACCATGAGAAATGGAATGTTGCTAGCAAGAAGATATACAAAACCCAAGGAGAACAGGCCACGATCTGACTTAGGTAGGTCCAAAGTCCATCTTCCTTGAATGTTGTGGCACAATGATTTGACCAATCTGTGAACCCATAAAAAGGAATTCATTATCAAAAGGATAGCAAACTAGTGGTAAACCTCCAAGAAAATAAAGTCATCCTGTCCATTTAGGGAGAACAGACAGACATAATAAATAGCACTCTAGAAACATAGGAGTAGCTCAGTGGTGGTGTATATGCTTAGCACGTATCAGAGAGGTAACAATGAACATTCAATTTAGTCAATATTAACTTCTTCCCATAGCATTCAATACTCAAACATCCAAAATATGTAACACAACAAAATCAGAATACATTCAATTTTAGTAGTTTTTTTTTTTCTGAATGCAAACTCAACTCCCAAAGGTGAGGAAAGGGTATCTTAGTGTTAGCACCACACAGCACTTCCTGGGGAAGGAAGAAACGGGAGAGAGGCCCTGTGATGATCAATGTTGTCAGTCTCATAGAATCCCCTAGGAAACAGATCTCTGGGTCTATCTGTAACAGAGTTTCTTGGTTGAGGTAGGGAAAGACATCCTAACTGTGGACAGCACCATTCCAAGGGCTGGGGGCCCAGACTGAGAAAGCACATGAAGCATCAGCATTCACTGCTCTCTGCTTCCTGACTCCAGATGCAATGGGAGGAGCTCTGCTTCATGCTGCTGCCACCATGCCTTCCCCACCACAATGGACTGTAACTTTAAACTAAAAGCTAACATAAACCCTTTCTCCTTTTAAACTGCTTCTTCTCAAGCCTTTTGTCACAGCAACAAGGAAAACAACTAATACAAGCCCATAAACTCTTCACCAAAATCAGCATATTTAGTAAATACTCTGACCAGAATTGTTCAGGCTTGACAACTGAGAATAAATGCATTAAACAAATCTATTTATTTTCTTCACATTATAGCAAGTTATAGGTCAGCTGCAGGACTGAATATAAATTCATATTAAAGGTTCAGATGCATAGGGATTATAGTGTGCACAAGACATCCTACAAGCAACTAGGCACATACCATCCAGACCCAATCATCATGGAGCCAGGTATGATATACCTCTGCACTGGGCCACTAACTAGCTGTGGGAAAGAAAGGCTAGCCTAAGGCACTTCATCAAACAGGCATGCCCACGAAACAGTAAGGTTCAAATGTTAACAGCTCACTTTCAGCCCCAGGGCATCAACATGCCAGTTAAAAGAGAGAACTTCACTGTGGACTTCATGATTCTAACTCTTAATCCATGAAAACTGGAGTAGTAGTAAGAGAAAGACAGGCAGAGAGCAGTACGAACAAGGGAAGGGTTCTCAAGTTCTTTTATAAGCAACGTGGTGAATGATTTCTGTCACAAGACTTCTGCAGATTTGCACTCTAAGGTTTCAGAACACCCACTGACAACTTGATAAGCAGTTTTAGACATTCCCCCAAAGCAGCGCTGAAGAGCTTCTGGAACAGGAAGAAAATAAACCCATGTCTTTACTATAACGTACCTGCCCATTAAGTCCTGATCATCGATTTTTCCTCTGAGTCTCATTTATTCCCAACCATCTTTCATGATCTTATGTCTGACGTATGCTAGCAGCAATCATACTAAAGCAAATGAAACTGTCTTTGGAGTTTCTCATTAAGACAGCAGAGAATGATGTGACCTGTGCACCTAACACACATGTGCACCATCATTCCCAACAGCAGGCAGAGAAGGAGACAGCTGCTGGGCAAGAGTGAATACCAGTTTCTTTCTGCTTATGGATTTTTACTGCTTCCTGCTGGGAGTTTTTGTCATAACTCAGTGTGAACTACACCGAAATTCTCATAGTGAAGTACTGATTTCAGATTTCGTATAAATGATGTGGCTGCATAAATCAATTTAATTTGTGCTAGTACATTCTTAGCAGGCAGTCAGTGGCTAAGGACAGGGAACTCTCATAGCTCTATGTCAAGTATCTTTTATCTGCAGGTAGCTCTGACAGTCATGTAGCCCTTTCTGATACTGACCTAGTATCTTTTCCTTGTACTGTGTAGGATGCTGATACTTCCTGACTCACAAGAAGCTGGTCCACGCACCGACATGGAAAGTTTCCCAAGTACATGTTTCATCAAAGGACAGCTGTCAGAGAAGCTCTGTCAAACAGCCTTGATTTCTCTTGCCATGAAACATCTAAGGTTTGTAAATTCCAATGCTCAACATTACTTGTGGCTTTTGACAAGAACTGAGCTCAAGAATCTTGAAAGAAAAAAAAATATATATATATATATGTATATATATATATGTATGTATATTTATATTTATGTTTTATGAGAGAAAGACAGGGAAAGAATGGGCACACCAGGGCCTCCAGCCACTACAAACAAACTCCAGATGCATGTGCCCCCTTATGCATCTGGCTTATGTGGGTCCTGCAGAGTCAAACCGGGATCCTTTGGCTTTGCAGACAAATGCCTTAACTGCTAAGCAATCTCTTCACCCCATTTGTTGTTGTTGTTTTGTTTTTTGAGGTAGGGTCTCGCTCTAGCCCAGGCTGACCTGGAATTCACTATGGAGTCTCAGGGTGGCCTTGAACTCAGTGATTCTCCTACCTCTGTCTCCCAAGTGCTGGGATTAAAGGTGTGCACCACCATGCCTGGCTTGAGCTCAAGAATCTTAACCTGAGCATAGTAAACTTATTTGAGCCAGCCAGTTACATTAAACTATAAAGCAAGTCTCAGATATCAGACAGAAAGAGCAAGTCAGTTGGAAAGGGTCTGACAGAGGAGCTGAAGTTTGCACTGCATTAACATCAGGGCAAAAGTCAACCTGTTTAGTGGATGCAGTAACAAACACAGTGCTAGAACCAAGGCACAAGGTAACTTGTTCACACAGGCGCTAACGACCTACAAACATGAAATCCCAAACATACAAAATGTGTGACGTTTGGGTTTGGGTATTTCTAGAGGGGAACTGGGAGGCTGAGTCAGAAAGAATTCTTTTAAACAAAATTTAAATAAGAAAGTGGGGTGAAGGAGATAAGAGAGACATTATGAGCTGAGAAGAATGCTTGGCTAGGGATGCTAAAACAACAACAAAAAGCCTTCATGCAGATTTAAACTCAACCAACAAACTAGCTGTCTACTGGTAGCAGGGCCAATGGGAACAGATGAGTAGTGAAAATGCCTACATTCTCCCAGAATCTTCAAAATAAATAAATAAATAAATAACAGAAAGTGAAAGACCAAAGTTCAAATTAATCATTCAACCAGTTACCAGTATTATAGGTTCCCCTTACACGACCTACTCCAACATCTGAAGAGTATAGTCACACAATTTTTAATTCTTTTTGTTTTTATTATTTATTAATTTATTTGAGAGCAACAGACAGAGAGAGAAAGGCAGATATATAGAGAGAATAAGCGCACCAGGGCCTCCAGCCACTGCAAACAAACTCTAGATGCGTGCGACCCCCTGTGCATGTGGCTAACATGGGCCCTGGGGAATCGAGCCTCAAACTGGGGTCCTTAGGCTTCACAGGCAAGTGCTTAACTGCTAAGCCATCACTCCAGCGACCCCCCCTCTTTTTGGTTTTCTGAGGTAGGGTATCACTCTAGCTCAGGCTGACTTGGAATTCACTATGTAGTCTCAGGGTGGCCTTGAACTCTCTGTGATACTACCTTTGCCTCCAGAGTGCCCGGCTCACACAATTCTTAAGTGCTCACAAAAATCCTTTCAATTTAAATCTTGTCCTTCACTGATCTTGGGACAGCTATCATTAGTTATCATTCCCTACATGACACACCTAGGCACCCTTTTCAAATGCTACTAAAGTTACTTTCTTTTTTGAGAACTGCAGAATAAGTGTTATAATTTTTTTTGTCTTTACCTCCAATTACTCCATTGTCAGTAGGCTCCCATTAGTTCTCAGTTTCAACGGATACTTATCAAACAGCCTGTGCCTTGACAGCTTTGCTCCTTAATTTACTGTGACCAAAGTCCCACAGCTCCCACCACTAGCCTTGCCTCTGTCCTCCCATACTTGAGCACCTAGTTGTTGAGCACTTGTTGAGAACAAGCCCACACTTGCCTTAAAGGAATTTCTTCTATTTTTGACCATTTTTCAATTGATCTTTCCAAGTATAGAAAAACTAACCTCTTCCAGCATTTCTTGCAGCGACAATGACAACGTTGAGAGTCTTAAAGGCTTCTACTCATTTTGTTAAGGGTATGGTTTACAGAATATGACAGATAGACAAGGGTTTTCAAGGACAGAAATAGATGTGGATGCATGAGCTTGAAAGAAAAATTTATACTTACAGACGAAAGATCCGTACATGACCCAGTCACACACCATGGAGAGGAAAAACAAGAAGCGTATGTAATGGTGGTGGTTGCCAAAGCCTAAATCAAGAAGAGACAAAGGACACTTAACCCTTTCTTTACATGACAAGACCTAAGTATAAGTAACCACTGTAAGACAGAATTAAGATTTTAGTTTGTTCTCAAACACTACTAAATCCAAACCAAGTGATTCTTTTTTACCCCCTTTGTTTTGTTTTTCAAGGTAGGGTCTCACTCTAACCCAGGCAGACCTGGAATTCACTATGTAGTCTCAGGGTGGCCTCAAACTCATGGCGCTCCTCCTACCTCTGCCTCCCCAGTGCTGGGATTAAAGAGGAGTGCCACCACACCCGGCTTTCCAAATCAAATAATTTGGATGCCACAGACCAATGACTATGTTACATAATATTCCTTCGTGCCTAGAAGACGACACAGTGAACAGAGCACACGGCTCTAGGCTAGCCTGCCCTGCTCAAGGACAGAAGCAGGGAAATCACACCTGATGTCTTCCTCCCTTCCACGGCCTGGTTACACAAGAACCACCTATGCACATCAAAAACTGACTTGATAGGGAACAGAGAAAGCAACTGAATGCATGTCTCCACTGCAGGGGGGCGGCAAGAGGGTAAACTGCAGCCTACAAAAGCATCTGCAGAAGGAAGGGATGAGGGAAGCCAGGCAACCCAGGCCTCTTCCAGCATGTTGCCTTCTTGGTGCTAGGCATGGGGACACTTCAATGCTAAGACACACTTGCTCTTCAGGCACCACCACATCATAATCCCATTTACTCCTCAAATAGCAACACCCCTGAGAACAACCTCCAGAGTCAGGAGACCCAGGTTTATGGGTTACTAGTTGCACCACCATCAGCACAGGCATCTGATTCCTCTGATTCATTGTCACTTGCAGTAACAAGAGGAGATAATGCTTCTCACACTTCACAAGCCTGTGGTTACCACACAAGAGGCTGCATGTGGAACACTGTCAAATGCAGTAGGATTAAAACAGATAAGCTCACTGCTACAGTGTCCTTGCTGCCATCCAGTGCTGTCTGGCTTAATACCAATCATTTGATCTTTATGACAGAATGGGGCTCAGGAAGATTAGGAACCCCAGCATCATCTAATGTCTAATGATCATCTAATCATCCTTCTCCTGGGAAGAGAAAAGGACATAAAAATGTGCTATGGAAGCCTGTTGGAGTCAGCTGCCTCCTGTTCCTCAGGACAACAAAAGCAAACCCTCTACTGAAGACGTACACTCAGCTTCTCGGATGTTCCTCATAATAAACCATGGCTTTTCTTAAAAAAAAAAAAAAAAAAAAAAAGATTTGGGAGAGAGAGAAAGACAGAGAGAGAGAGAGGAGAGAGAAAAATGGGCACGCCAGGGCCTCTAGCCACTGCAACTCCAGACACATGTGCCCCCTTGTGCATCTGGCTCACATGGGTCCTGGGGAGTCGAACCTAGGTCCTTTGGCTTTGCAGGCAAGAGCCTTAACCACTAAGTCATCTCCCCAGCCCTACACCCTGGCTTTAACTGTGCTGGCTCAGAGGGAAAAGGAGTAGTCTATGGGCAGAGGTGAGCCCAGGACCTGTCCTCACTGGTCCTCTCTCCTACTTAAGCCTGAAGGAGGCAGGTGGAGGGTAAGAGAGATGGACAAGTTACATATTGAAGGAGCTCAGTATTTGGAATGGCAGATTGATACTACTAGGATGATATTAAGCAAGTATTTTCACTTTTTACAACTTCTCAGCTCTAAAACACCACACAGGTGTGCTTCTGATGAATTAATTGGTGAAAGTATTGCATAACTCTAAAATACTACACAAATGACAATGGCTATCCATAAAGTCATATAAACCATAAAGATGGTTCTTAGAGAACTACAAAATTGAGACCTTGATGGCCTTCCCTTTTCCTGAATCACACACATAACTAAACATGCTGAGCTAGAGGTGAAGGAAAAGTTAAATTTCTCACCTATGCACCGTCCAGTCCAAAAGCAGTGTTGGTCAAATCGAGCCACACAAGAGTTGCACACATGGCAATGCAGTGACCTTAGTGGCTTCCTTATCTAAGTGAGCAATTAAGAGAGGCCTGAGCAAAAAACAGTGTCTTAAAGTGGTAACAAATCATAAACAAAACTTTAATCTTAGATGGTAAAGACCCTTGCACAATAATCCTAAAGAGATGATTCATTCACATAGTGGCTCTGAAATGCCTTACTAATAATTACTTCTATGTCTCTACTAATTAAGCCTCCACTAAGAGAAACTTGAATTCTAGAGTATTCACACTGGTTAATAGGAACTGAGGCATAACATATGACAGAGTAAGCACGGGAGGAAGAAAGAGGAAACCTGTATTCAATCTCTGGTTCTTCCAATAATTTGCTTCCTTCCTCTAGGTTCTGACTCCTCAAATGCAAAATAAACAGTTTCCTGGAGCTGGGTGTGGTGGCACATGCCTTTAATCCCAGCACTCAGGAGGCAGAGGTAGGAGGATCACCGTAAGTTCGAGGCCACCCTGAGACTACATACAGAATTCCAGGTCAGCCTGAGCTAAAGTGAGACCCTATCTTGAAAAACAAAAACAAAAAACAAAACACACACACAAAAAAAGGTTTCCTGGGCTGGAGAGATGACTTAGCGGTTAAAGCACTTGCCTGAGAAGCCTAAGGACCTATGTTCAACTCTCCAGATCCTGCATTAAGCTAGACACACAAGGCAATGCAAGAGCACCAGGTCACACATGCACACAAGGTGGCCCACAGGTCTGGAGTTTGATTGCAGTGTCTGGAGGCCCTGGTGTGCCAATTCTGTCACAAAAAGAAAGAAAGAAAGAAAGAAGGAAGGAAGGGAGGGAGGGAGGGAGGGAGGGAGGGAGGGAGGGAGGAAGGAAGGAGAAAGAAAGAAAAAGAAAAAGAAAGAAAGAAAGAGAGAAAAATGTTTTCCTAAATGGCTTTTATGGTCAACATGAGCCTTGACTTGAAGTTATTTTTAACATATGCTCCCTGACAGGGAAAAGCAAACAGAGCATACTATGGATAATAAGAGATTTAACCACGGGCAACTTCACGAGATTATAAACATCATTCCATGTGCATGTGGCAGAAAACTGCCCCAACAGCAATGCAAAATCAGAACCAGGAAAGATGGAGGTGTAGAAGCCCTGAAGATCTGACAAAGGCTGACTTAAGTGACGTCACCCAATACGTTTGTGCTACAGAAAACAAATAATATCACTTAAGAAAGACTTACAAGACATGATGTGCAAAACGTTCTGAAGTCCAGACAGCCAGTTTCTGCTAGGGTAACAATATTCTGAAAGATATAATGTTTGACCTTAAGATGCATTTGACATCGTTCTGTCCCATTCTCACAGATCTCACAGTATGTTTGTCTGGCTACTCAAAGAAGCTAGAAAAGCAGTCTAGAATACTTACCACCAAATTACTCTGTACACTGTCAAGGCTGCTTTTTTAGCCATTAGCAAATAAATTAGACTGAATATAACTTATATCCCTTTATCTCCCTCACCACCTCCTCTTCATGAATGGCCTTCCTTTTCCTGAATTACACACATAATTAAACATGCTGAGCTTCCTAGAGGTAAAGGAAAAATTAAACTTCTCATCTATGTACTAGCTAAAATCTGCTAGGGGAACACAATTAAACACACATACAAACACACAGAAACAAAAGACACCAATCAACAGCAAATCTAACTGTTATAAGCACCAACTGCCAAGTCTTTCAGTACTAAGTAACAGAAGACAACATTTTGCCTAGCTTCTAAACATCCACGGGCAGTGGGAAAGAATGCTATGTCTTCTGACTGCTTCAAATTTGAGGAAAGGGTATCTCCTCAGTTATTATGGAGAAGAAAGACCTTTGGCCCTGCCTATTTACCCTTGATGAAGAGAGGCAATACACAAATGACCCGTATCTAAGTATTCTAAGGATGAGGGAGATCATATCCAATAACAAAGATCAAGTCTTAAAAAAGTCATGGTAGGGCATAACTTTTATAGAAAACAAGGATATTGGGCTACTGTGATGGCTCAGAGGTTAAGTCACTTGCCTGCATAACCTAATGACCCAAGTTCAATTCCCCAGTACCTACATAAAGCTAGACTCACAAAGTGGCATGTGCTCTAGATCTAGAGTTTGTCTGCAGTGGCTAGAGGCTCTGGTGCATCCATCTGTCTTTCTCTGCTTGCAAATAATAAATTTTTTTTTAAAAAGGAAATAAGGATATTTCTTAAAAAGTGTGTTATACCTAAGTTAAAAAGTAAAGGACTGTACAGAAACCCCATTTTTGCTTATCTATTCATTCCACATTCACGCTCTATCTACGAGGTAGCATGCACTAAAAGACACAGCCATGCCAAAACCAGCAAGGAAGTAACTCTTGGAACTTACACGACTTAAGGAACAGAAGAAAAAACAGAGCTCACCACTTTCCTTTCTTCTTCAGAAGCCTTGGTAAAACCTGGATCAGTTGCCCAAGTCTTGTAGAAAAAGTAGAGAAAAGCTGCTATGCTGAAAAAAAAAACAAGGTAGAAAGGGCTGCCTGCAACATGTTCAAGCCAAGTTAAGGAACATACGAACCCTCTCCAGAAGAGCACAGTATGACAAACATCTCATTACTGGTTCTCAGAACCTTCCTCTGCTTTCTGCCTGGGCTTCCGATGTACAACCCCCCCCCCCAAAAGTAGTCCTGCCCTATTATAACCCTACAGGAATGTGCTCGTGAACTCCATGCTTGTTCATGAAGTGCACTTACCACTGAACCATCTCTCCAGGCCCTCCTCTTACTTAAGGCACACTTTCAGTATGCCAAATCTCTTCTAATTCTCTGGAAGGAAGGAGTCTCACCTTCCCTGAACCTAGGAATGCTTTTCCTGCGGCACTCGGGAGTATCTAACCTGTGGTCTGCAGGTGGCTGAGGACAGCTGTGAATGCAGTCCGACATGACATAATAAACTTTTGTTTTTGAGGCAGGGTTTCACTCTAGTCCTGGAACTAGGCTAAATCTAGAACTCAATATGTAGCCCAGGCTGATTTCTAACAGCAATTCTTCTACCTCAGTTTCCAGAATGCAGGGGTTATAGGTGTAAGCTACCATGCCCAGTCATTATGAGATTTTTCTTTTGGTTTTTGAGAGGTCGAGAGCTCAGGCTGACCAGAAATTCACTATGTAGTCTCAGGGTGACCTTGAATTCACAGCAACCCTCCTACCCCTGCCTCTCTAAAGGTGTACACCGACATAACCAGCTGGGTTTTTTTGTTTTTTTTTTGTTTTTTTTTTTTTGGTAAATAAATTGGGTGGTTCTCAAACTTGAACTTTTCTAAAAAAACCTTTTTGCTTTACTTATTTTATTTGAGAGAGACAGAGCATGCAGCACATAGAGAGAATAAGTATGTCAGGGCTGCTGCAAATGCCACCTTGTGTAGCTGGCTAATGTGGGTCCTGGGGAATTGAACTTGGGTCCTTTGGCTTTTCAGGCAAGCACCTTAACCTCTAAAGCCATCCCTCCAGCCCCTCAAACTTGAACTTTATAAAAGACAACATGTTGCCATGTCAAAAGGTTGGCCTGATAGGGTTTAGACTAGATATATTTATAGATGTCAGCATCCTCTGTAAGCCAGTGATTCTTTTTTTTTTTTTTCAGTCTCCGTAGAGACTGTCAAAAATTGCCAATGCTGACTATATTTCAAGTCGTCATGGCGGGGTATTGGGAAAAGTTTTCAATTAGCAATAATCGCACCTCGGATAAACCTCATTGGCTACGATACTGCCACTGCGCAAAGCTAGCCAGTGATTCTTTTGCAGTTGAAGTTTCAATGCAGAGCTAAAATGTGCCCCTCTAGAACTTGGTAACTGATTTTTCTTCACTGGGTTCTTTAGATTCACCCCACATGAACCTATTCCTACATTTGTTCAACAGATTTGTTACTGAGTACCCATGCTCTACAGTGCCCTCCCCTGGCTCACCAACACATGAAGCTGGGATGAAGGACCATGCCTCCAGGACCACAGCAGGACTCCTTACACAGCAGTCAATGGTCATGGTTCTTTGTGTTCCCATCTGCCACTATGTCCAAAAGAACAGAATTCAAGACAGGCCAGGCGTGGTGGCGCACGCCTTTAATCCCAGCACTTGGGAGGCAGAAGTAGGAGGATCACCGTGAGTTCAAGGCCACCCTGAGACTACAGGGTTAATTCCAGGTCAGCCTGGACCAGAGTGAGACCCTACCTCAAAAAAAAAAACAAAAACAAACCAGAATTCAAGACAGAAACACACTGAGGTATTACTGAGAAGTGTAGAGGACAGTGACATTGGTGGTATGCTCTGCTTAGGCACCTACATCTTCATAGTACTGTATGTAAAAGGGCAGCTCCCTAGACAGCTGAGTCATCAGCAATACTACGCGTTCATTCAAAGCTCTCCTCTTTTCTCTTCTTTCCTTACTCCTCTACTGCAGTACCCGGGATCCACAGACAGGGGCTTACAGTGGTCTTGAGCTCAACATGTAGTCTAGGGTAGCATCAAACTTTCCATCTTCCCACCTCATCTCCCAAATGCTAGGGTTACAGGCATGTACCAGATTACCCAGCTCCTGACTCTTTTATACTAGACCCCAAACTGCCAAATCTCCCCATAACATGTCTCATATAGCTGAGTAAGTCTGAAATCAAGTCGGGCCTTTGCATGTATTTAGTCCTATTAAGCTTAACTCAGTGAAAGACAGTATTGTAAATGTAGCATTCAAGGTCACCAATTCTTTACCAAGCCTTAACTGTACCTTCAAACTCGCAAGTTAAGGCCCTATTCTCTTCCATTCAGTCCTCCCTCAGAAAAGCCAAATACAGAGGTTGGGTGAAAACTCAACTGCAAAGCCTGTCTTCTTTTAAGTTCTAACTCGGGAATTTTAACTTTTTTTCCTAAATTTCCCTTTCTTCTCTCTCCCTCTCCCCTTCCCTCCTCTCTTTTGGATGGTGGCAGAAATCCTAACCAGTCTTGCCCCTGACACTTGTGCTTTTCCACCTTTATGTTCCCATAGCTCAAGCCCCTGATCCAGAAACCCTGGATCTTTCCACTCTCAGGAGTCTTTTCCTATATTTGCCTTAATAAAATCTACTTTCACTCTCCTGGGGGGGGGGGGGGGGAAGCAATTAGAAAAGGCACCAAAAAACAACGAACTGGGAAGCCAACCTTGAGTTCTCTTTAAAATTAGCTTTTTTTTTTGGGGGGGGGGTTTAACCTGCAGCCTTCCACAGGTTTTGTTCACAACAGTAATTGATCATATGATAGCTTGTATTGTTTTTACAGCACCAAATCTGCAATGAAAACTGTGTCCAGCCCTGTAGATATCACAGTATAGTGATGAGCTTGGTACTGCTTTCACCACCTTCCAGAAAAATGGACACATAGTAAAATTAAATAACCTGTCGAATAGTATTTAACTTTGAAGAAAAAAAAAGCTATGGGCTGGAGAAATGGTTTAGCAGTTAAGTGCTTGCCTGTGAAGCCTAAGGACTCCGGTTCAAGGCTTGATTCCCCATGACCCACGTTAGCCAGATGCACAAGGGGGCGCATGTGTCTGGAGTTCCTTTGCAGTGGCTGGAGGCCCAGGGGTGCCTATTCTCTCCCTCCCTTTCCCTTCCCTCTTTCTGCCTCTTTCTCTGTCGCTCTCAAATAAATAATTTTAAAAAAATTTTTTAAAAAAGCTAAAATTCGGGGCTGGAGAGATGGTTTAGTGGTTACGGCATTTGCCTGCAAACCAACAGATTCCAGTTCAATTCTCTAGGACCTACGTAAGCCAGATGCAGAAGGGGGTGCATGCATCTGGAATTCATCTACAATGGCTGGAGGCCCTGGCGTGCCCATTCTCAATCTCTCTCTCTGTCAAATAAATTATATATAAAGCTAAAATTCATAGCCATCCTTATTCTAAAGACTATATACTTCCTACAGTGCCCTAGACCCTCTTCCCTAATAAACTCAGGCTGTGGGCAGAAGCTTCTGATCAGTCCTACTCGGCAGCCTGAGGCAAGACTGGCTGCATTAGGAAGGGTCTTTCCATGGCAGTACTCCAGCTCATTCACAGGGCTGTTCTGGCAGATGTCAGCGTGCTGCATGGGAACACTGATCTGAAGATGAAGTGCGCCACCTACTGGCCCACATGGCCTCACAGCAGCAGGTTCTAATGCTGCCTAGATGGAGTGGCACGTTGTACACGTGAGTTAAATATTCCATCTTCTTGATTCCAACTCTTTAAGATTTGATCTAGCAATGGAAATCAGTTCTGATATAATAAAGCTTCACAAGTATTGAACAGGTTCTAGTTATAGCGAAGTGAAATTTAATTTATACAATTAAGGTTTTTAAACAACAATGGAATCATATTTTTTAAGTTTTTGATTTTACAAGATTGAAATTGCTCAAAATTTAAAGATTCATCAAAAAACACAATTTTTAAAACTATTCATTCCACTACCACAAAAATATTATTCATTCCTTTTCAGTGTCATGCCGTTGTCCTGTAATTTATGAGCTTCAGGTCTTCTGCAGTAACACTGGTATAAAATGTGTGGTCATGATACAACCTCCTAGTTCCTGATACATCACAAAGTAACTTATCCAATATCATCACCTAAGTCTTGATTAAGTGCTGATGAGAAGGCTGGTGCTGGGCTGGAGAGATGGCTTAGTGGTTAAGTGCTTGCCTGTGAAGCCTAAGGACCCTAGTTCAAGGCTCGATTCCCCAGGACCCACGTTAGCCAGATGCACAAGGGGTTGCATGCATCTGGAGTTTGTTTGCAGTGGCTGGAAGCCCTGGTGCACCCATTCTCCCTCTCTGTCTCTTTCTCTCTGTCTGTGGTTCTCAAATAAATACATAAAAATAAACCAAAAAAAAAAATTAAAAAAAAAAAAGAAGGCTGGTGCTTACAAGCTGCCACCATGTCAGTAATTATGAGATGAAAGATTTGAGCTAACAACTTCTGAAAAATTGTAGTGACATCTATGGTACCTGTCTTCATTTAGATTAAAGAAACCCAAACCATATTAGAATAATGCTCAAAAACAAGCAGCATTAATGCAAAAGCACGACACAATGGCTGTGAATATGAGCACTCTGAATCTTCCTATGTCCATCTAATCTAGTCCTGTAAACACATTCTGGAATTGAGTATAAATTCTTCCTATCAAGACTCTAGTCTTTCTTTTCAGAAATGTCAATACCAGAGACTTATAGCACAGAAGTTAAGAAAACAGACTGTGATAGTTTGAACATATGGCCCCCAATACATTCAGTGGTTTATTAGTTTGTATTTTGGATCTGCAGCCACCTGGCTGGAGGCAGTGTCACTGGGCAGATCTTAGAATGCAGCCCTAAATTGTGGTGGTGGATTTGAAATTCCAATCTAAAGATATGCAAAGGGCCTAGTTCTATTTGGAGTTCCTGAAGTGTGGTGTGTGGCTTTTGGCATGTGGCTTCTCTCTCTGCTTGGACCTGTGAAAGCAGAGCCAGCTTCTTCTGCCATTATGGAACTTCCCCTAAGCTTCAATAAATATCCCTTCCTCCTTAACTGTGCCTGGTCTTGGAAGTTCATCTTAGCAAACCTGAGGCTGTTTGCTACACACACTTAAAAGATACATTTCTGTCCACCACACTCCTCCTAATCTACAAGTAAAGCATTATTAAAACGGCTTCTCAAGCAGGGTCTTTGGAAGAACAGAAGTAAGTCTGGAGAGAGAATTGAACATATGCCCGATCCAATTGATGTTATTAATGAACACAAACTACCAAGTAACCATTCTCTCTACTTCTAGGTGACTAGACCTGGCCAACCCTAAGAGGGTCACACACCCCTGAACTGGACTTGAACTTGGCTCTTGATCCTCAAGTAATAAACTTACTCATTAGACATGAATTGTCTTCTTCCTCCTGAAACTACAGGCTGCCAACATTCTTTAGTGAGTCATGAAAGTATAAAGAGAGCTGTGACTAGAATTTTGAAAAAGAAGCCAGGATAAAGCAAGCTTAAGCAAAAAAGTAGTTTTCTGAAAGTGCTATTTCACATATATTTTAAGTAGCAAAGCAAATTTATTTTTGCTGAGAACCACTGCCTTTGCTAATAGCTAGCTCTGTTGCCTAGCATTACTGAGAAAGCTATATTTCTCAACTCTCTCTCCCATACAGGTCATTTTGGTACCCAGAAGACTTATTCACCAACTGTAACTGCTGACCTAGTTAAAAGAATCATCTGACCCTGAAGAAATCTCAAAACAACCCAACATATTATTATGGGTCCAAGAAAAACAGTAATTCACTCTATTGTTCCTTTCCTGTAAGAAGTGATTACTGGGTAACTACTATTTCCACAGTAGCAGGTAGATTTTCAAAAGGATCAAGTGCATTTTCAACATTAAGTGCTCAGCCACATTCCATAAATGAATGAAAATACAAGTTGCATTCTTTGGGTCTTTTCCAACATTAAGATTGCTAACAATGCCATTACTATTTTTTAAAGGTAAACATAACATATACATCTAAATTCAAGCTTAAAAGGATATCAGGAAAGAATAAAATGAACCAAGTTATGAATATCCAAAAAATGGAACTTAGCAGAAAGACCGTTGGTAAGTATACAAGGTTCTTATAGCCAACCAAGAATCTGAAAGGAGAATGATAAACACAGGGATTAGTGAAATAAGGTGCTGGCATGATTCAGGCTCATTGTAGTTGTCAACTTCCTAGTAACAATGACAGTACAGCAAGAGCATTCAATTCATGTATCACCTGTTAACTTTCCATGTGGTGATCGAGTTATAGACCATTACCACATCACCTTTTACACAAGGCGGCTGAGAAGTAACCTTCAAAGCATATATCCCAGTGCTAGTAAGTCACTCATTATTTCATTCACAATAGCTTAATATATTCTCAAAGACTATTTCTATTGAGGCATATCATATTTCTTTTTCATCTCTCAATTTTAAATTGATTGACCTTCACATTTACACAGGCTTTTTTCCCAGAAGATAGCTGTGTATGAGGCACACACTGTAAGCACTTTCCCTCTACAGCCAACTTGGGGACAAGTGACTACAGCCAGCCTCACTCCGGCAGCAAGCAATCTGAAATCCATGTCTGTCGTACTCAAAATATCTCATATTGCAGCTTCAAAAGAAAAAAGAAATCTTTCTTTCATACCAAATCTCTACAAACAGTCATCTTATACAGACTTTACCTAGATATATATTAAAATTCTTACCTGAAATAAACAATGGTTAATGGTGGGTTATGAAATATTTTTATAAAAAGCCACCATCACGTAGCAAAAAAATGCATTTGATTTGATAGTTATCTAATGTAATGAATTATGTAACTTGCAAGCACCTGCTACTTTTGCCTGTGTACTTGACAGATATAACACAGAGGAGTTTGGATCAAGAAGGAACATGCTCTGGAGCCTAATAATAGAAATCTGTAGCTTCTTACCTTCATAAAATTGAAACTCTAAGAGGAATGAGAAAAACAAGGCAGGATGGATAATGGTGCCAGGTGTACTTGACTCACAGTTAAGATATGTTCATATGGTGATTGTAGCAAAGACCTCAACACACATCACAATTAAAACTTCATGAAACCAGGTTTGAATAATTTGGGTATAAATTTAAAAATATACAATTTCAAATGTTCCTGTCCTCGGTGAACTGTTCCAGTCCTTGCTTCTTCTCTGAGAAGAAAGTGATGACCATAATCGCTGGCAGTTCCATTCAACATTTATTTGGAGGTTAAGTCAATCCAATCAGTGGGAAATGTGTATTTTGAAACTGTAGGTTTTCTGAATCACATGGCTTTAGGTATTTTGCCATTTTTCAAAATTTGAGCCATTAGTTTACATTTAAGTTATAATTCATTTCCACTCTCATATCCTGCTCTTTAGGTGAACACACAAGATTCCTCTAATATTTTGTTTTCTCTTGTGACAAAAAGCAGCACATGGTTATTCCACAAAATGCTGGCAAGCAAGAGGATTTAGGAATACTCAAAACTGTTCCTAGAGACAGCAACATGCATTACCTTTCAGAATCTTTTCTATGGGCATCACATCACATTTTTCTTTCACTTGGTAAATGAAAAAGTTAAGAAGCAGAGATGCATTTCCTGCAATTCTTACAGACTTACCTTTGCAAGAAATTGCTATGAAGAAAATGAAAGAAGTGATGCAACAGAAAAGTTAAATCAGGACAGCCTGCCTTCGGGCTGATGTTTGAAGTGAGACCCAACTGACATCTTGAGCTATGCTACATGGTGTCAAAACACTTCAGACAAGGATGACAGTAAGGTACAGGAGAGAATGAGCTTGACTTGTTCCAGAAACAGAAAGAAGGTAGGGTGAAGTGTGAAGACGGAGGAAAAGGGACAAAACCCAGCAAGGAGGAAAGCCAGAAATTGATCTGCCTTGACTGCTACCTTGAGTATACTATACTCCCACATGTAGTACACATAAAGGCCTACATGTGGGAGTGAGGGAAAGGAAAGAACCATGTGAAAGGAACCCAAGGGTGACACCCACAATCACGGGGACATGATTACTGAGTACTGACCAAATGTCAGTCCTTGTTCTGAACATTACTGTGTGTTAACCATGAAACAGGCTTCACATCACAACCACCCTCATGTTATAGAAGCAGAAACTGAGGCATCAAGAGGGAAAGCAGCTTGTCTGAGGTGAGAATGTATGTGAAAGCCTCACCTGGATCTAGGCAGTTTGACTCATTCATTAACTAGGTTTGATCATGTAAGCCCACCTTCTTAAAAGTACAACTGCACTGTACCTGGTGCCCCATAACCTCTGTTTTAGTTTGGTTGTTTTAACTAAAAATCCTTAGAGCAAAAATAATTAATTAGTATACAATGAATTTACAGTTAAAACATAGCTGAGGGCTGGAGAGAGGGCTTAGCGGTTAAGCACTTGCCTGTGAACCCTAAGGACCCCGGTTCAAGGCTCAATTCCCCAGGACCCAAGTTAGCAAGATGCACAAGGGGGCGCACGCGTCTGGAGTTCGTTTGCAGTGGCTGGAGGCCCTGGCACGCCCATTGTCTCTCTCTCTCTACCTCTTTCTCTCTCTGTCACTCTCAAGTAAATAAATAAAAAATTAAAATAAAAAACATAGCTGAAAAAAGGGCAAAAACATTTTAGGACATTAAATCGTACAAATCCCACTGCATCTTCACCAAACTAAAAAGATGAAGGAAAAAAAGACCCAGGGGGGTTGGAAAGATGGCTTAGCGGTTAAGGCCTCTGCTTGCAAAGCCAAAAGGACCCTGGTTTGATTCCCCAGGACCCACATAAGCCAGATGCACAAGGGGGCACATGCACCTGGAGTTCATTTGCAGTGGCTGGAGATGCTGGTGCACCCATTCTCCCCCCCCCCCTTCTCTCTCTCAAGTAAATAAATTTTTTTTAAAGGCTCAGGATATATTTTTTCCACCAATTATCAATTCACTAATACTGCCGTGTTAGGCAATTTGCTGTAAGCCCAAAACTAAGTCACCAATACCTTTTCCTCCTATCATTCTGAAGGAAAGGATATTGTTAAGTGGTTAAGTAAAATTTACAGCTCAATATCGATCTATGATTCCAACTAGTTGGCAGTGTCTTGCAAAGACTAATATACGTACCTCGGAAACAAAGATGTCAGAAAAAACAATGTGACTAGCAGACACCCTTTTAAGAGCCACGAGTCTGAATTGAAGTCCAGGATGTAACCAACAGCCCACAGGGCAATCACTGAAAGCATCAGCAGCAGGAAGAGCTATGACGAGATGAGACTTTCAGAACTTCATGGGTCATCCATCCATCTATCTATATATATATAGATATGCATATCTATATGTACACACACACACACACATCTATATATCATACATACATAATTAACTCCATATAAGGACTACTTAACTACTTTCCAAACACGTACTTTCCAAACACAACTGAACACAAATTTTCTTGTTACGTATCTTGAAAAGATTTGAAAGTCCTAATTTAATAAATCCTGATTAATCACATTTTGTACATCACCAAGAATAAAGTAAACAAAAAGGATCACTCAAAATCACATCCACGAGTAGACTGAAAGGATGTAACAGACCCAACCTGGGCACTACGTGGTGCATTCCCCAGTAAAGACGACAGGAGGAAAGGCAAGTCTGCTTTGGGGCATGTGAAATTCAGCTAACAGCCCCCAGGAGAGATCCAGAAGCATTTCAAAGCTGGTCTATGCTCTGAAATAGTTAAGATTTATCAGCATATAGGTGAGTAAGTCAAGAGTGAGCAGCGTTGTTCCCCAAGCCTGTGTGGAGGCAGAAAAGGGAAGAATCCTGCCTACACTGACATTGAAGGTTAGGAGCAAAGCTTGTTCCCAACAGTCACAAAGAAAGACTGAGCAGAAAACCAAGTTGAGAACCTGGACAGAAAGGTTTCCAAGAAGCAGGAAAGAAAGCATTTCAGGAAGGGAGTGGTTCTTGGTGCCAAACCACTTAGAGGTCACAGATGGAAACATTTCTTCAGCAAGATAATAATTCAGGTCAGTATGATAAAGTTTAAAGAACTGAACTTCTGTAAGCCAGACTGTCTGCAGTGAAGCTGGCTCCATGCTAGCGCAGTTGAGCTTCTCAACCGTAAGTTAGCAGACCTTGAAAACAAGATGGGCTTTTACAACAGCAAAGAGGAAAAAAACGTTATAGTGCCATATTCCTTCCATTTTTACTTCTCTAAGCCTACCATGGAATAGAAATTTTTAAATGACATCTAATCTAAAATGTTTCCAATTTCAACTTAGTTGCTGACATAGAATAAGCAAATTTAGATTAAAAAAAATTAGACCCTATAATACCATCATACTCACAACCTAATTTCAGAGCAGAATAAGCACTGAGAGTAGATTTCACAACTGCAAACCCCAAGCATAAGAGCTTCAACGAGGCACACTACTGAGGACATCATGTATGTAAGACACTGCTCTATTTATTTGGGACATTAATGAGTTTAAAGCCTTTCTCTCATGGAGTTGAAATTCTAGTTGGGAGGACAGACTGTGAGTTTTAGAGTATATACAAAGCTAGACCATAGTCTTGTGGGCCACTGTAAGGACTCAGCTTTTACTCTGGAATATAAGGAGAGATGTCATAGGAATTTGAGATAACAGGACTACATTTTCAAAGATTCGCCTGTTGGATTAACGTGCATTGACGAATATGGATGAAGCGATGAGAAGGGTCAGAATCTAAATATAAACTGAAGGCAGTACCAGAGAGAAACAAACCAACAAAGATATGGGGCATGAGTACAAACTATAACAGGAAAGTGAGCTGCTATTTACATGGGTGTGGGAGGCTTCATCAGGGTGAGCAAAGAGCAAGAGGCCAGGTTTTGATATGCTATGTGGCAGAAATCTATCAGACACTGAGCCAGAGGAGTCAAGCAGGTACTTTTCTGAGCATCAAATCCCCTTGTATTTCTTCACACACTGAAAAAAATACGAACCTATGCCCTGATACTTACAAGGAACACACAGTTCTAAGTTAGAGGCATCTAGCTGAGAACTCACATTAAATAGCCAGTGAAATGCCAAATTTCTAATTTTGAGCTGTGACACACAATCACCACATACAATGCAGAACAAACCAAGCTAACTCTGTTTTTTCATGCTGCACTAAAAAACCAAACCAACTAACCAACCACCCATTCTTCTATCACATAAACTAGGCCTCACAGGAAAATACCTCGCATTTCTGTAGCCATCTCCAAAGCCTGAACTTTTGGTTGGCCCTCATTTTGGCTTCTGTTTTCAGCATGTGAACAATGAGGTGATTTTTATTTTGTAGAGCCATATCAAGAGGTGTTTCTCCCTTAAACAAACAAACAAAAAAACTCAGATTTTTGACATATTTTGTAGGTATTAAGCATTTTTTTCCCTAAAATTATAGACTCAGGGCTGGAGAGATAGCTTAGCAGTTAAGTGCTTGCCTGTGAAACCTAAGGACCCCAGTTCAAGGCTCGATTCCCCAGGACCCACGTTAGCCAGGTGCACAAGGGGGCATACGCATCTGGAGTTCATTTGCAGTGGCTGGAGGCCCTGGCACACCCACTCTCCACTCTCTCTCTCTGTCTGCCTCTTTCTTTCTCTGTCTGTTGCTCTCAAATAAATAAAAATAAACAAAAATAAATTAAAAAAAAAGAAAACAAAAAAATTATAGACTCAACAATTTGTTCTGAGTAGATACTTCTTATTGTTAATATTATCAGGTATTATCTAAAACAAAATGTAGCCATCTGTTCATTAAATTATCTATGTAGCTGAAGACACAATGGACTAAGAAGGATAAATACCTGATCATACCTTAACATTCCGGATGTCCAGACTAGAACCAGCTTCCAAAAGCTTGTCAACGGCACTGACATTTCCTGCTGCAACTGCCCAGTGCAATGGAGTGTTCTGATGTATTTTATCAACAACATTGAGAGACGGATTAAACTTCAAAAGAAATCCAGTTGGTTCTGGCCTGTCTCAAAACAGTAAAACACCAAGAGGGTTTGGTAGGAATGATGACATAAGGATAAAATGCTGAGTAGATATTTTAAGCTAATGCATCAATTAACCAGTAAATATTCTGAAGAACTGAGAGAATTCCTTGAGCATAGTTCTAGTCTAAGTATTAGCAGAGAAGATTAAACAAATAAGGCAGGCCTTTTAAATGACATCCTGCCATACAAATAATATAGGGGAGTAAAAACCCCAAAACTTCACTTTCATGTTGTTTTTCTATTTATTAATATTTTTATACTATGTATTTAACATTGAATAATATTAAATGGTATCCAGTTAAACAATAAATACATGTTTTTCTTCAGCAGATAAACCAAAAGCTAGCGTCACTCTTTCTCCATGATTACTCAATAAAACAGCCATACAGGTTGACTATACCTTTTCCACAATGCTTGGGATAGGAAGTGTATAGGACTTTGGATTTTTTTTTCCTTAAATTTTAGAACTATTTTCACATATACAGTAAGAGTTCATAGGGAGAAAAAACAAGTCTAAATATGAAGTTCATTTATTTCACATATACCGTGTGTTTGTGTGTGTGTGTGTGTAGGTATGTATGTATATCTATCCCAAAGGTATATATTTAGTATTTTATGCATGAAAAAAGGTCTTATGGTGTAAAATTTTCTACTTCTGGCATCATGTTTTGGCTCAAAAAATGTAAGATTAGGAACAGGAATGATCAACTTGTATCCTAAAATATTAGTGTCACCCTAGAAATTGACTGCCTAGAAGACACAATTCAATAAATATTTTTTCCTTTACCATCAATACCTTCCTTTCCTCCATGACTACAAGAAATCTTTAAAACAATGACAATATTCTACTTTAATTATTCTTTCCAGCTCCTTAGAGTTATTGGTAAAGAAAAAATGCTTTCTAACAAAATTCTACTTCATGAAAAAGACAAACATTAGAATACTTTACCTTCTCCTCTAACTAGCCTCTATTCACAACATATAACAAGCCATATTGCATCATACATTCAGATTTTCCCCAGAAGCAGCAAATGAATACAGTCTGGTAACGGGAAAGCTGCCCAGTGCATCTGCAGAGGTGAATGCTGACAGCTGGACTACATGGGGACCCTTAAATACTTGTGTTAGTAAACTTCACAAAAAAGCTTAAACATGCCAATCTAATGTGACTCCTTTAGAAGTGATTACAGCCCATCTGATGAGAAGTCTCATCAGAAATTTGATTATCATTAGACTATACTGGAATTTTCAGAGCCATCCAATCTCTTTTCAATATCAGAGAATGTCAGAACTCATTGCTTTCAAGAAAGCATATTTATCATCTAGATCTGAGATGGTAAGAATGTTTAAATTTGCTTAAAATACAAAAAAGTGTCTGTCATGTTGACAAAGGAGATCTTTCTAGCAGCAGCTTTCAAACTTTTCATTAAAGCTATCAAAAATGAAAAATGTAGTGCATTGGTGTATTTCTAAGTACAGCTTTAAACAAATGCATATTGCAGGCCGAGTATGAAAAATCTTCATCATATATAGCATTAGGTATAGTTTGATACTTAAAGGAACCAGGATGTAGACTGACTAATTCAATTAAACTCACCCAATGACTTTGTAAGCTGACAACATGAGAGGTGTCTGTCCATTTACATCTGTCATATTCACACTCTATTGGAAAATAGGAACCAATCAGCAAAACTATAAACATTAGAGAAGTCTTTTCTTAACAGAAATAAATCATTCAAACATTTAGCCCTACCATTGTTCTACAAATGTGGTTCAAATAAAAGATGTGCTTCCTTAACATCAGACCTGAAACTCTGAAACTACTAGAGGAAAAAGTAGAGAAAACCCTTCAACATATTGGTCTTGGCAAAGACTTTCTGAATACAACCTCAATTGCTCAGGCAATAAAACCAGATTAATCACTGGGACCTCATGAAATTACAAAGATTTTGCACTGCAAAGGACACAGTGAAAAAAGCAAAGAGGCAACATACAGAATAGGAAAAAATTTTTGCCAGCTATATATCTGATAGAAGATTAATATCTAGGATATACAAAGAACTCAAAAAGTTAAATAATAAGGAAGCAGACAAGCCAATCAAAAAATGGGCTGTGGAGCTAAATAGAGCATTCTCAAAGGAAGAAATACAAATGGCATCTAAGCATCTTTTAGATATGTTCTATGTCGGGCTGGAAAGATGGCTTAGCAGTTAAGCACTTGCCTGTGAAGCCTAAGGACGCTGGTTCAAGGCTCGATTCTCCAGGACCTACATTAGCCAGATGCACAAGGGGTCGCACACGTCTGGAGTTTGTTTTCAGTGGCTGGAGGCCCTGGCGTGCCTATTCTCTCTCCCTCTCTCTATCTGCCTCATTCTCTCTCTGCCTGTCACTCTCAAATAAAATAAATAAAAATGAAGTGTTCTACGTCACTAGTCATCAGGGAAATGCAGATTAAAACTACATTGAGATTCCATCTCATTCCTGTCACATTGGCTACCATCATGAAAACAAATGATCATAAATGTTGGCGGGGATGTGGAAAAAGAGGAGCCCTTCTACACTGCTGGTGGGAATGCAATCTGGTCCAGCCATTGTGGGAAATCAGTGTGGAGGTTCCTAAAACAGCTAAAGATTGATCTACCATATGACCCAGCTATAGCACTTCTAGGCATATATCATAAGGACTCATCTCATTTCCTTAGAAGTACATGCTCAACCATGTTTATTGCTGCTCAATTTATAATAGCTGGGAAGTGGAACCAGCCTAGATGTCCCTCAACTGCTGAGTGGATTATGAAGATGTGGCACATGTATACAATGGAGTTCTACTCAGCAGTAAAGAAAAATGAAGTTATGAAATTTGCAGAAAAATGGATGGATCTGGATAGGATTATACTAAGTGAGGTAACCCAGGGCCAGAAAGCCAAGTGCCACATGTTCTCTCTCATATGTGGATCCTAGCTACAGATGATTGGGCTTCTGCGTGAGAAGGAAAATACTTAGTAGCAGAGGCCAGTAAGTTAAAAAGGAGATATAAAGGGAAGAGAAAGGAGGGGAGGAGGGTACTTAATAGGTTGGTATTGTATATATGTAAGTACAATGATTGAGATGGGGAGGTAATATGATGGAGAATGGAATTTCAAAGGGGAAAGTGGGGGGGGGGGAGGGAGGGTATTACCATGGGATATTTTTTATAATCATGGAAAATGTTAATAAAAATTGTGAAAAGGAAAAAAAAAAAGATGTGCTTCACAGTTCTAGGGTACAAATCCATGGATTTTGATGCAATAGTTTAAAGGGAAAATATGAATATAAATGTAAAGTGCTACATTATGTGAATGGAGGATAACTATAGGACAAGGAAAAATATTGACAGTTACCATCAAATATGAAAGACCTTGGTCATCTACTTTAGACATTAACTGGCATGGGAACTCAACTCATGGTATTACTTACTATACAATGTTGTCTAATAACAGTGAAATCCCTATATTCAGAGGCTACGTGTATGCTTACATGTGTTTCAAATAGTTAAATAAAAGAAAAAACTCCAAATTCTTCTATTTTCTAAACTAAAAGAGAAGAAAAACAAAAAGATGGGAGAAGGAGGAAGGAAGCCATAGCCTCCTGCTCAGGTACACAACGATGGTTCCAAGCAAGTTACAGAAAGCTTCAGTAACCAAAGATGCTTACAAGCCTTGGAGGAAACAGATCTCAGGAAGAAGCTGAAAGAGAAGCTCCTCATCCATCGTCCCACAAGGAAGCCCAGGAGATCACAATTACTCTAATTCAGCTGGCCAAATCTGAGAAAGTGCTTGTTCAAGGGAGAGTGCAATCACCCTACGGCCTGTGTGTGAACATGCCCACTCTAAGCAGGATTGCTACATAGACCACCTTGACACCAGAACACGCATTTTGGGGGAGTACAACGGACAGTCGAACTCCCACTGCCTATAGCCTATAATTTATCCTGTGCCTCCCATGGTAAGTCATTTGCCATGGAATGACTTAGAGAATAAGCAGCAGCATACATTCAAATCAGCCTTCCATCTGAGGTCAAATAATGAAAGCAAATGACGTGTTAATTTACTGATTTGACTACCATTTCTACATTCAAGTTGACAAAAAAATATAGGCTTTGAAGTAGTTTTTTTTAAAAAAAAACTGCAAATTATTGGTCTCATAAGAAAAATTATTACAGGTTTATGAGTTTCAGAAACATTATATGTTACTGAGCTAAAATGACCTGTCTTTTTCTCTTCAATGAAGTTGAAAACCCAGTACTTAGCAGCTGGACTTACTGAGGCTAATATTTTGAGTATCTGGATACCCATTAATTTCCATTTTTAAAATGATGACAGCCTACAACTAGCAGTCTTCTATCTCTTCAGATCCTAACAACTGAAGTGTAAGATATATCACAGCGTACCTGTCCCTTTGAGATGAGATATGCTATTATAGGCATGTGCTGAAATAACACGGCCAGGTGAATGCTGCTGAATCCCTCTCCATCAATAAGAGTGGGGTCTGCTCCATGCTGAAGTAGTAATATGACCATGGGTAAATGTCCTTGTCTGTAAACACAAAATAAAAATGAATTGTGTTTATAAAAATAGAATTCATGAGGAAAAAGAAAGATTCAGAAAGAAATTATTACCTCTAAGACATGGGATATTAGGGCTAGACATAGACATAGATAACAGTCTAACAGTGAGGTTTTTGAAACACTGGCAGTTATACAAATGTCTTCTACTTAAATGTCCAAACTTAGAAGTGACTGGACTGTGTTTCTTCAGATAAGTGAATACCTGATTACCTCCCAATTTGCCTTAATCTTACTGCTGCTACCATATGTAAATAGTAATTTCACATAAAACTTTAAAACTCCTCAGACTTCTCTGCTGCTATTAAAAAAAAAAAAACATATGCATGGGCTAGCAATGTAGGAGTAGGATGTTAAGACTGTAAATACACTGTGAAAACTTTAAGTGAAAGAATGATCCTTAACATTTTTTACAGCGTATGTAGTCTTGACATCACAATCTCACACTGTTCAGGTTAGTGAGGCTGGCATGAACCTGTAACGAACATGAACATTTGCTCCTGTAAGTCAAGGATTGAGAGCCTGGGAGTACTCTTCTCAATCCTTGCCTCACAGGAATAGTTGTTTATGTTCATTACAGGTTCATGCCAGCATTGTGGTTCAGCCTCATGAGCAAGGGAGCAGAGTTAAGAGAAGTAGTTTAATCTTCCTTTATCTTCAGAGGACCAACACACATCACAGAGAGGTCAGCATCTGATAGTATACATGCTCTAAGACATTAGCCTACTCAAAATCACTCTGTACCAAATTTCAAATTTCAAGAGAGACCTATTTAACCTTGAAAGATATACACTTGACAATTATTTTGAAAGGGAATCTATCGTATATAAAATTAGTATTATAACTTAAGTTTCCCAATGGCCATGAAAGACTGAACTGATTGTGTTTATGGTTCACTGAACTACTGTTTTCATTCACATACCCAAATATAAAGATCTTTATTCAATTTATACAAAATAAAGTATAATTCTAATATTTCAGCTTAATAACCCTAATACAGCCCAGAACTAAACACCAAAACATCCTTTCTAGAAACTCTTTTAAAACTGTGACTTCTTTTTAAATGGTGGGGGGATGGAAGCCATCCAGGTTGTCAATAGCTGTGGCTCGTGGAATGATGCAACCAGACACTCACAATCTGACCTCAACATGCAAAGACACCTTACCGGATGGCCCAGTGAAGAGGAGTTGAATTCAAATCTCCACCCAACTGATCTACAACAGCACCTTTTGAAATATAAAACCTGTTAAAAGCAGACACAAATGAAAATAAGGCTTAGGACTTAAAATTCACATTGAGAAAACACTTTTTCTTAGTAACAAATGTATTTTAAAACAGAAAGTATCATTCTTCTCCTTGAAGGACACAAATTTGTAAAGTCTTAAAAAGACATATGGCAGGTTAATCTATGGCAAAACACTTTTAGCATGTTAAGTAAATATTTCTGCTGTTATTAGCATTCCATCCTAACTCACATGTCCAACACCTGGTAAGCACTCTGCAAATTCTAACTACCATGGTACTCTTGAAATAGTTTTATTTTCAAAAGGTTTTTGAGCATGCAAATATTCTCCTTAATTTGGAAGAAGATGAGATTGTGTCACATCTAGTAGTTCGAAATTAGAAGTAATATGTGGGAATGAATTCTTAAAGGAGTTTAAAATTCTTTTAGGCTAGGCATGGTGGCACACACTTTTAGTTCTAGCACTTGGGAGGCAGGGGTAGGAGGATAGCTGTGAGTTCAAGGCCAGTCTGGGCCTACAGAGTGAATTCCAGGTCAGCCTGAGCTAAAGTTACATACTATCTCAAAAATCAAAATTCTTCCAGCAAAGACAAACATTGTGAAAATTCTATTCTATAGTGTATAGGCACACTATACTGTATAAGGCAAACCTATAAGGTAATAAAATTTACCTTTACTATGGAATGAACCTCACTACTTCAAAGCTTATTTACAAATCATATTATCTAAACAATACACCAGGAATTTGCCTTTAAGTATAATGTTTGTTAGAATTTCTCAATCTTTAGTAAATTGTATTTTTTTAACCTAGGGCTGGGGAGATGGCTCAGTACTTAAGAGCTTGCCTACAAAGGCTTGTTGATCTTGTTTTGTTTGGTCTTGGTTTGATTCCTCAGCACTCACATAAAGCCACATGCACAAAGTGGTGCCTGTCTCAAATTCTTAGCAGAAGTATGGGTCCTGATGTGCCCATACTCTACTTCTTACAAATAAATAAAGTTATTTTTAAGTCTAATTTTCTTTCCTCCTTCCTTTCCTTTTTCCTCCCTTTATCTTTCCTTTCCTTCTTCCCTCTCTCCTTCCTTCCTTCCTTTCTTTCCTGTACTTCAATTTTTTGCTCTAGAACTAGATGAAATGTTCTTCTATCCTGAGAAAGTAGATCACATTTTTCTTTTTCAAAAACAAGTTCATTTTCATGTATGATAAGCCTTTATCTTTAGCATGGGGACTCCTTACGCTTCCCTTGTTTTCCTTTCTGGACCAATGAGAGACCTAGATTAAATGATCTCTATGGTCCCACTTCAACTCTATAGTGACCAGTCTATGTGGCAGAAAGTCTTAGGCATCCATTTATAAGAGATTACACATAGTTTTATTAATTAATTCATTAATTTTATAAGAGAGAGAGAGAGAAAGGGAGGGAAGGAGAGGACAGAAACAGAGAGAGAGGGAAAAAAAAACATGGGCACACCAGGGGCTCTAGTCACTGCAAACAGAAGTTATCTTGTGCATCTGGCTTTATGTAGGTACTGGGGAAATCAAACCAGTGTCCTTTGGCTTTGCAAGCAAGTGCCTTAACTGCTGAGTCATCTCTCCAGCCCAGATTACACATGGTTTGATACCCATACTTAATAGCAAATGGAAGAGAAGTCTAGAATTATACAGACGTATAGTTAACACACAGATATCCCATCTTACTTTACAAGATCCAGCCTGTTGTTAATGGCAGCCCAATGCAGGAGGAACACATTTTCTCTGTCTGGTTGCCTCACATCATATCCCGCTTCTACCAACTCTTTACACCGTTCAAAAATGCCATATCTCAGATAAGAAAAAGGAAAGCGTAATTAGTAACTGTTAAAATAATTTTATAATCAACATTTCCTCTTACCATGGCTTTTCTTTTTTAAAATATATATATACATATATACTTTAGAGAGAGAGGATAGACAATTGGCATGCCAGGGCCTCAGCCACTGAAATTGAACTCCAGATGCTTGCACCACCCAGTGTGCACATGCAACCTTACATCTGCATCACCTTCATGAACCTGGCTTATGTGGGACCTGGAGATTTGAACATGGACCTTTCCAGGTAAACACTTTAACCGCTTAGCTGTCTCTCCAGCCCTTCCATGGATATTCTTTATTCAAACTCCCTTCCTGTTGACACAGAAATATAATGCAGCTATTTCTGAGTATCCACAGGATCCCCATGGATGACAAAAATCTGTGGGTATTCATAAAATGATATAATATTTGCATACAATTATGTACCTCTTCCCATATATGTTAAATCACTGCAAGTAATCTAACTTATAACACTTCATAGACTATAAATGCTATGTACATAGTTGTCAAGCCACAGTGTTTAGCCAATAATGACAAGAAAAAGAAAATCTTATTCATGATCACTATAGGTAAATATTTCCGCAAAATATTTTGAATCCAAGATTAGTTGAAGGTGTTGTTGCTTGACTCCACAATGAAGAACTCAGAATCAGAGTCAACTATAATCAATGTATGAAGGAAACATGGCCTAAAGTCAAATAACAAAAGTAAGCGGAGTGTAATTACTGGTCAGATTAATCCATTAGAGTTAAACTTGATTTTCCTTAAAAACATGCAAACAAAAAAAAACTTTAATTACTCACATTTATCCTCCTTCAATAAATTCTGTTCAGTCCTCCACTATGTGCCAAGACCATAAGGTGCTGGCTGATTCCCCTGAGTATACTCTTAGCCCTGAAGCAAACCAACCCTGCTCAATGACATTACCACATCACCACATGGGAGAAAAAACTAAAAGCAAACTTGTTATAAAGTTAACAACAAGAAACCAACATGACATACTCCTAGCAGAGGGAGACATGCTGAGTCCTTCCTGGAGGAACTGAAACCTTGCACGTATGTCTTAAAGAAGGGAGGACATTCTGGACAATGGGAATAGCATGTATAAATAATAAACACCTCATAGAGGTTCAAAGAAATGTGAGTTAACAATGCTAAGCAGAGCACATTAAAGAGGAAAGGACAAGGGCCAAGGCTTGAAGAGGTAGAAAAAACCACGAGGGCTTTCTAAGCCACAGTTCAATGGGAATCAAGAAAGGTTCGAAAAGAGAAAGGTACTGAGACTCTGAGTGCTATTAGGGGCAGTATGGAAGCTGTGTAGAGCACCATGCAAACCAGGAGACAGACAACAGTAATAATGGGCAAGGCAGGATGGGTGAACTCTTACAGAACTATCTTTAATGCTTTAATAATTTTTTTCAGCAATAAAGTATCTTAAAATTGAGGCATGTAAGCCAGGCGTGGTGGCACACACCTTTAGTCCCAGCACTCGGGAGGCAGAGATTGGAGGACTGCTGTGAGTTCAAGGCCACCCTGAGACTCCATAGTGAATCCCAAGTCAGCCTGGGCTAGAATGAGACCCTACCTCGAAAAACCAAATATTAAGACATGTATATTTTTTAGGCATAATGCTGACATGGTAGCAATTATTTATCCAACACATATTTATTGACATGCCTCAATGTCAATGGGCCAAATGTGGCTCACCATCTGTTTTATTTGGTACATGTGTGTGTGCACACACACACTCAAACCAATGGGCAGAACTACTGTTAAAAGAGAATATTTCTGCCTGATAAAAATATACATGTGTGTCTTATTAGCATTTTAAGTGTCAAGGCACATGTATGAGAATGCTAAGCAAAAATAAGTTTTTGATAATGGCTCCATTTTTGAAATGTCAACCTCTTTAGCATTTTACTGGAATGGAGAAATTCCCTTTAGTTGATAAGCATTAATTAGGATTTTGGTGGTTCAGCATATATAAACACACACACAGTGGCAAGCACTCATACACTCTCCTAGCTCTTTTCCCTTCCCTAAGAACTGCCTAAAGAGATTTCCACAGTCACTTGAAAAAGTCTAAAATCTAAAGGAAACGTTAAGATAGATGAGTTTTTTCTTGAGATTCACTGTATATACTGTTTAATTTATAACTGTTATCATAACAGGGGTTTACTGGCAACATAGAAACATTTAAATGTTTCTAACTATATCAAATACCAACTTTAAAAACACTCATCTTCATATAATAAAATAAACAACATCAAATAATATTCAGCTGTAGTCACAGGCTTTACATTTACATTGGTAACTATAAGACTTAAGTAATTGTCAGTATATTTTGAATAAACATTAGCCAATACTAAGACCAAACTGGCTAATTATTCAGCAAATATCTTTGCATGTGACAGAAACAATATGAAGTGACTGTGATAATATTAGTTCCTTCCCTGGTGACAGGACAGGACATGATTTACATTTGATAGACAACCTGATGAAAGGATTTTTACTTGATTACTAAAATAAATGGATTACCACTTTAGTCTGATAGACAAAACATTTCAAAATATGTTAAATGGCAAGAAGTGATCTAGTGCCTACAAATTAACAAGATCTACAGGGATGAAAACAATGTAAGCCATACACATCCACATATGGTGGTATTAAGGAGAAATATAAAAATGTATTTCTATATTCAATGCAAGCAAAGCAACCCCACTATTTGTTTTCAGTGGTCACACACTGCATTTCCACCTTACCCCCTTTCTTGTTGTGTAGGCAGTACCACAAAAACACAGGATACCAATAAATGTTACTATCTGTAATGTGAGCTGATAGTCCCCATCTGTGGTAGTTTGAATGTATGTCCCCCCGTAGAGTCAGGTGTTAATAAAATTCAGTTAACAGCTTCTGCCCCTAGCAGGGAGACTTCTGCTACAGGGGGCATGCCCTGGGAGCAGATCTAAAACCAGCCTATGGTATACAGAGCGAGTTCTGGGGGCTCCTGCTGCTGTAGGTTGGTTTGGCGCTTGCTTGTGGTGCTGGCTGTTTGGCAGTGTCTCTGCTTGGATTTATGAAGGGGAGTCAGCTTCTTCTGACGTCAATAAACTTCCCCTGGATGTATAACCTGAAATAAACCTTTCCCCTATAAAATGCGTCAGGTTTAGAAGTTTATCCCAGCAATGCGAAGCTGACTACACCATCCCATTCAAAACCTTAGGCTGTAGTATACTTTAAATTCAGAGTTACGATTTTCATGCCATTCTAAATCATTTATTCATTCAGTCAAGAATTATTAGACTCTTATCAGAAGACAGAAACTGAGCCGAGCGTGGTGGCGCACACCTTTAATCCCAGCACTCGGGAGGCAGAAGTAGGAGGATTGCCATGAGTTCAAGGCCACCCTGAGATGACAGAGTTAATTCCAGGTCAGCCTGGACCAGAGTGAGACCCTACCTCGAAAAACTGCAAAAGCCCTGGGGCTACAAAAACAGAGGATATGCTTTTGTTAAGAAGCTACCTCCAGCTCTCACACTGTACTAAGCATTCTGAGGCTGGTGTGATGTGCATACCTAGTGCTGGTATTGATGAAGTACCAAAATGCCAAGGAAAGGCACACCATACAGTATCACTAACTATAAACACACATTACAACACCAGAATGCCACGGAAAGGCACACCGTACAGTACCACTAACTATAAACACACATTACAACACCAGAATGCCATGGAAAGGCACACTATACAGTACCACTAACTACAAATACACAATACAACACCAGAATGCCAAGGAAAGGCACACCATACAGTACCACTAACTATAAACACACATTACAATTCAACAGAACATCCGGAAGACTTACTGAGTGGCTTTCACAATGTCACAGTTACTCGAATCCTCTATAAGAGGAAGAACGTCTCTTGCCTTCGCAAACTCTTTGTTTTCATGTGCACAGGTGCTGTGTCGACCAAATCCTGCATGATGAGCGCCATGGCCGTGATTCCTGCACTGCAGAGTAAGAGCAATTGACAAGGCACATGGGAAAATTAGTGTCACGTTCAGTTACATAACAAAGCATTTGCTGCCATCAGTAAAATCTATATTAATAAATTAAATTGCTTTAGTCCCTGAGGTGTATCTTAGGAAAGATGTATTCTCAGTGTCATTTCTCAGCAAAAATTTACTGAAGTTGAATAGTTCATTCTTGCTTGGAAATTATCTTTCTTTCAAAAAGATTTATTGTTATTTATTACAGACATGGGGGGGGAGGGAAAGAAAGAGATAATGAGCACGCCAGGGCCTCTGGCCATTGCAAACCAACTCCAGACACATGTGCCACCATGTGCATCTGGCTCATGTGGGACCTAGAGAATCGAACCTGGGTCCTTAGGCTTTGCAGGCATGAACCTTAACTGCTAAACCATCTCTCCAGCCTGGAAACTATCTTTAACTGCTTTATTATGGAAGATGCTTAATACCAGAAAAAATGCAAATTACATTATTTTGTCATAGACAAAGGTCATCTGAAAAGACACAAACGTAGTTTGTTATTTTAATGCTAGACAGAGGCTGACGGCTCTTGACACTGCAGGAACATTTCCAGGTCCCTCCTTCCAGAGTTTTGGTGGGCTTACCAGAAAACAACTCTCTCCACTCCCCAGTGCATCAAACTCTTGTATTTTCCTTTCCCCTTGAAGATGGACACAATCTGTCACTCCCTTGATGATGCTATATTATACTGTTTTAGGTGGGCGTGGTGGAGTACGCCTTTAACCTCAGCACTCGGGAGGCAGTGGTAGGAGGATGGCCATAAATTCCAAGCCACCCTGAGACTACATAGTGAATTCCAGGTCAGCCTGGGTTAGAGTGAGACCTTACCTCAAAAAACCAGACTGTCTTAGCAGACTCTGTTAATGGTGTTGGAACCTTAAGCTACTATGAAATGAGAACACCCATGAGAGGGCCACATGGCAAGGACTGCAGGCAGCACAGCAAGAAATAGAGACCTTGATCAAGCATCCACAAACAGCTGAATTCTGCTAGGAACCACATGGGTTTGAAGAGACCCCAAGTTCCATAATGAAACAGCTTAGTGTTAATGTCAGTCTGGTTGGACTCTGAGCAGAGGATCCAGCTAAGCTGTGCCTGAACCTCTGACAAACTAAGAGCTACTAGGTAGATGTTCTAAGCAATTGCATGTGTGGCCGATTGTTCTGCAGCAATAGGGATCTACTACAGAAGAGACTACGGGGTTCAGGGAGCGTGAACTCTCACGGTCAAGACAATCCAGTCAGTCAGGCTGAAGTTCCAGCCCTGTAATTCTAGCTACTCAAGAGAGCAGCCATTTTGACATTTGTCAACAACACGATTAAAACATCTAGTGGAAGAGCTCGGAAGTGGTTCAGTGAATAAACGTGCTTACTTGCAAAGCCTGCTGGCCTGAGTTTAACTCACCAAGCCACTCACATAAAGCTAGACACAAAATGTGGTACAAGCATCTGGCACTAGTTTGCAGCAGCGAGTGGCACTAGAATGTCCATAAACCACCTACCCACACCCACACAATCTTTCATCTAGTGGACAAGCAGGCAGCACAAATGGGACTCACTGAATCACTTTAACTCCCTAAAACAAAAATCTAACTTTAAGAAAGCCACACCTACAGCTAAAAGAGAGATACTTAAAGTTTCTCAGTTTCCTAAAAACCCAGATACCAAATATGTATTTACATATTTTAAGTAAATGTTTAAAAGACTCTAAATTATAACTTTATAAATTATGGTTAAGATCTCAAGCCATTCGATTGTATAATAACCAATTTCATAAACCATTTAAATTTCCAAGCAGGAATAGATCAAACTATTCAACTTCAATAAATGTATTATACTGTTTTTGAGAAATGACACTGAGTGGGCGGTGGGCTGTAGCTTAGTGACAGGGTGCTTACTTAGCATATATGAAACCCTGGGTCCAACTCCAATACCCAGCAAAACACACACATACAAGACTTAAGTATACTGAAAATTCCAGAATTATTATTACATAGATTAACAGATTATCTATAATTAAAAAGCTGATTATTATAAATATATCATTTTCAAATGTTTCATTGAAAGATTGTTATTCCAATGACATTACTTTGTTCTCCGAGCTATATGAAAAAGTTGCTTTAAAATTCTTAAAATATATAATAATATAGAGAAGCATATAAATATATATAATTTTTTTCTGGTTTCTTTTTTAAACAGTTTCATGTAACCCAGGCAGGCCCTAAACTCCTGATCCCCCAGCTTCTACCTCCCTAATACTGGGATTACATGTATGCTTTGCCTAGCTTGGATTTTGTCGTATAGTGTACAGAATATAAAATGAACCTGATGAAACTATCACCAAGTTAAAGAAACAAGACTGGCCCTAACATGTTCTATCACTTTCCCACATTGCAAACAGGTGTTTTTTTTTTTTGGTTTTGTTTTGCTTTTCTTTAGTTTTTTAAAAAATATTTTTATTTATTTGTGAGAAAAAAAGGCATGGGGGGGGGGAGAATGGGCATGCCAGGGCCTCCAGCTGCTGCAAACGAAATCCAGATGCATGCACCACCCTGTGCATCTGGCTTATGTGGGTCCCAGGGAATCAAACGTGGGACTTAGGCTTCAAACGTGGGACTTAGGCTTCACAGGTAAGCACATTAATTGCTAAGCCATCTCTCCAGCCCCATGCTTTTCTTTAGTTTTATCCCTTGTGTATACAACCCTAAATATATAGTTGTTTTATAATTTTAATTTTCATATAAGTTGAATCATGTACTACCTGTTTTAATGTTAGACTTATAATCTTTATCCATGTTGATATGGAAAGCTACAGTTAATTCATTCTTCTTGATGTAAAACATTCTAAACTATTAACATGCCCCAATTTATTTGTTACTGCTTGCATGTTTGACTTTTCCTAGTTTTGTGCTGCTAAAGCAATACTGCTCTGAGCATTCTTGTACATGTACATATAAGAAATTCTTAACAAGCCAGGTATGGTGATTCATGCCTTTAATTGCACCACTGTGGATGCAGAGGTAGGAGGATTGCTGTGAGTCTGAGGATACCCTGAGACTACATAGTGAATTCCAGGTCAGCCTGGGCTAGAAAAACAAACCAACAACAAAAAAACTGAAATTCTTGGCAGTTGTACATGTCTCTGTATATGCACATATAACCAATTTCCCACAGCTGTACATGCCTTTGCATATGCACGCATAAACAATTCTTGGTAGTTGTATGTGTATGCATGCACGTGTAACAAATTCTTGGCAGCTGTACATGTCTCTGTGTACACATGTATAAAAAATTCTCAGCATACATGTCTAAGTATGCAGGTATAAACAACTCTCAGATATTGCACACGTCTCTGAATATGCATGTATAAACAAGTCTCAGCAATTGGACATGTCTCTGTATATGCACATATAAATAATTCCTGGCAGCTGTATGTGTCTCTGTATATGGACATACAAACAATTCTCAGAAGCTGTACACTCTCTGCATATGCATTTATAAACAACTCTCCTAGGCTGAATTAAAAAACCATATGAGGACTTCCAGTCAAGATGGCAACCGCCTAGCTGCACTACAGACAACAAGGAAAAAAAAAGATAGATGCAGATCCTAAGAGAGCTGCCCCAACATACCTCAAAAGGGGCCCAACTGAAACTAAGGACAACTGGCGAAATAAGCAAGGGTGAGGTTTTCCTGTGAACCGATACCAGCACAAAGGGGAAGGAGACCAACGCAGAGAAAAATCAACTCCTACCAAATCAGAGAGCCAGAGCCTCAGAGGCCCCCAACACCTCAGCACTGAAGCAGACCAAAAATGAACCCAACATGGCTCAGGGAAATTCTGCGGAAGAGGGGGCGGAAAGAATGTCAGAGTCACATGTTGGGTCATGATTTGCAGAGACATTTATCATACCAATAACTGGGGGCTAACTCCACAATGCACGACCCATTTTCATTAACAAGGAGGGTCTAATGGGAGGGGGTAGATCACAGATGAGCCTAAATAATGGTACCAAACTGCCTGTATTTACTGAAAAGAAAACTAATAAATTAAATTAAAAATAAAAATACCATATGATGTCTGTGAGAAATTCAATTTAAACAAACACACACGGATTAGAAGTAAAATAATGTGAAAAATATATCATTCTGGGATTACAGACACCTGCATCTGGTGGTTTTTATGTGTTCTGAGGATCTGAACGCAGGTACTCATTCTTGCACAGCAAGTACTTTATCCACCGAACCCCTCATCCCAATGCCTAGTGTTTTAGACATATGTCATTGGGATACATGATTTATAAATATTCTCTCTGCTTGGAACGTTCCTTTTCCTAAAATTTTCTTCATGGAGACTAGGGAGATGGCTCAATGAATAAGAGCCTTTGCTACATAAGTATGAGTGCTTGAGAAGACCTGAGCTCAATTCCTACCACCCAGTAAAAAGTTGGACATGGTCACACATGCCTGTTAATTCCAGTCACGGAGGAAGAGGGTTGGTGGGAGAGAGAGATATGCTGGAGAACCACTGACACTCACTGGCCAACCAGTATGACCAAAAACAATGGCTCCGAGTTCAGTGAGAGACTTTGCCTCAAGGAAACAAAGCAGAACAGAAATATAGGACACCCATCTTTCTTTTCTGGCCTCCACAGACATGTATACACCCTAAATATGCACACACCACATAAACTAAACACAAACAGGCAAAAAAAGGGGGGGGGAATCTTTCACACAATGGCAAGCTTCAAGCTTTGATGCACAATTTACCATTTTATGGATGGATGGTGGTTTTGGTGTCACTTCTAAAGAACGGTTCACTTGGAATCACAATTCCGTTTGCTCAGGGATGTTTCAGGTGCTGGCACTGCCAGGAGACCGCTTTCCTGCTCCATGAGTGGAAACAGTTTCTCAGATGCTCCCTTCCAGGGCCTGACCACAGGGGGGCGGGTAAACTCCTACTGGCTTGAAGCTTTTCCAGTTCTGGTCTTCCCCAATCTAATTGCCAGTATATACTTTTCAGAAGGCTATCTACTTTCTGTCTAGGCTTCACAGCTGCATTCAGTGCAAAGAGGGTGGAGGGTGCCTTTATTCCATCCATCTCACCCAGAACCAAATCCACATGCTCAATAGATAACGAACAAACGTTACAGCGCAGATTCACAGAAATCAGTTTTCATATAAAAATTACTTGGTCACTTAAAATTATGAAGTGACACATTTTAACTTTAATGATCTAGAAATACAGAAGTGAATAAGCAGCTAGCAACCTGGAATTTCTCTTCCAATAATGCACCAACAGAGTCCATTAAGTCTGTGTATCCTTCCTTCCTCATTTTATTTATATCTACACTTGCTTTCTAATGGACTATGGACACATATAACCAGACATAGAAATATATGGATGCACAGGTGACACTGTATACACATGCATTAAAAAATATTTTATTTATTTATTTATTTGAGAAAGAGACAGAAAGAGACAGATGGGGGTGGAGGGAGAGAGAATGGGCATTGCAGGAACTCTAGCCACTGCAAATAACTCCAGATGCATGCAACACTTTGTGCATCTGGCTTTATGTGGGTACTGGGGAATCAAACCTGGGTCCTTTGGCTTTGCTGGCAAGTGCATTAACCTCTAAGCCATCCCTCCAGCCCACACATGCATTTTTTTTAATCAGTTTTCTATATGTCTAAGTATGTGCAGGCACATGTGACATTGTATACACATGTAATTTTTATCAGTTTTTCTTATACTTAATAAAGAAAGGGATCACAGTACTCACATGATTCTTCACCTTGCACCTCTCACCTAAGAAGGTGTCATGTTCAGCCTTTCAGGTGAGTGAAGCTGAATGTCACTCTACCCTGCACCTCTAACACTATTTAGTCAACCTTTCTCTTATTGTTTGAGATGCAAATTGATTTCATTCTTTCAATTCCATAAATAACCTGCAGTTAACACCCTGCATATTCTAGTTCCACAGGACTGATTCCCAATATAGGTTGACTGCTGAGTTAAAAGAACATATTTATTTTAAGCATAACATACAACCAAATATTTTCCCTAAGACATGCTTCCAGTGTCCTTTTTCCCTACAAATCTTCCCGAATAAGATATTGCCAATCTTTTTAAAATCTTGTCAGATTACTAACAAATGATAAATGGTACCTTGTTTTTTATTTGCACACACCCCAGTCTCTAATTAACTTTGAGTATTTTGTTTTGTTGTTATGTACATTGGCTCTCCATGCCTTCTCCTTTTTGGACAGCCTTTTGATAGCTTACCAGTTTTTCTAGTGCTGAATAGATTGTTTGCATTTGAAGAATTAACCTTTTATTTACATATAGTTTTGTTATCACAAAACATTGATTCATTCTAGAGGTACAAATTTAAAGTATGTATCAAGTAGGCCACTCTGTTTACAAGGTATTTTGGGGGCAGAGTAGAGGTTACACAACCATGAGGGACTGACAGTGGCATCTTCAGAATATTATGGTATTAAGTTAAGTAATCTTTAAATTTTATCATCTAATTTTAACTAAATTACCTCTCCCCAAATGAGCAGTGATTTAAGCTGATTTCTGCAAAAAATGCATGAATTGAAGACAGCTCAAATAATAAAATAGCAGTGATGACACTTCTATTCAGAGCTTTTCATCAGTCACTTGAGGTATAAACTAAGAGAGAACTGGCACACCAGGGCCTCAGCCACTGCAATCGAACTCCAGACACTTGTACCACCTAGTGGGCATGTGCAACCTTGTGCTTGCCTCACCTTTGCGTGTCTGGATTACATGGGATGTGGAGAGCTGAACATGGGTCCTTAGGCTTTGCAGGCAAGTGCCTTAACCACTAAGACATCTCTCCAGCCTGCTTGTTTGTTTTTAAATTAAGATACATGAAGGTTGGGAAGAGAGAGAAGGTAGCAAAATACTATCTTCCATACTAGGAGGAGTGGGAGCAGAACAAGATTGAGAAATATCTGAGGCATTAGATACATCTGTGATGATTTTTACATAAGCTCCAAATTCCTTTATACTTCAAGATCAAGGCAGGGGTAGGGAGTCTATTTCCCATCCTCCTAACTTCACGTTCTGATGTGACTGCTTCACTAAGGAAATATTGCAGAAGTAAAATGCTGTGCCAATTTGAAACTGACAGCTTCCTCTTCCGGTCTCTCAAGATGCTTTTTATAGAAGCTAGTCACCATGCCACGCAAAAGCCTGGTCATGTGTAAGCATGCCAATGACTGTCAGCATCAACTGCTAGATCTGTGGGTGATGACACCCCAAAAAGATCAGAGCCCCAGCTATCAGGTCACTCCCAGCCTATGAGTCTTTCTGGCTTTACATGTGGTGGAATTAAAAACAAACCAGTACTGAACCAGTACATCCCAATTCCTGATGTAGAAGACATGACTGTTTTGGGGTGGTTTGTTATTCCACAACAGATACCTAGAACATCTTTAAGCTATGTAGACCATGTAATAATTCTTGTTTGGAACTATCTTTATTTATATTTATGTATATATGTGTGTGTATATATATATATGTGTGTGTGTGTATATATATATATATATATATATATAGATATATATATATATATGCATATATGTATACACACACACACACACACACACACACACACACACACACACTTTATAAAGTAACAATAGTCATTAAGAGGACCAAAATCTAGAAACTCAAGACTGTAATAAGGGTTATTATCCTGGCTATCAAATAAAGTGAAACTGAAGTATGGCCATTAAAATTTGTCATAAAGCAGCATGTGGTGGTGCACACCTTTAATCCCAGCACTCAGGAGGCAGACACAGGAGGATAACTGTGAATCCATGGCCAGCTTGAGACTACTCACTGAATGCCAGTGCTAGATTCTATTCTAGATGCTTCGATGCACAGAAGAGTGAAGGTATCTGATACAAATGACTGCCCTCAAAGAACTTGCATTCAACAGAGAAGAAAAAAACCATCAACAGAATCAATGAGGTGAAATGATACTGAATGCTGAGAAGAGATATAAAACAAGAAAGGTCAGGAGGTGATACTGATAGTGTGATGATGGGAAGGGCTTGTAATTTTAAATCTGGGGTGGGGTCAAAGGGTATTACTTTGGGGTGACAGCTGTGTGAAGAACTTAAAGAAGTGAGGAAATAAGCCATGGGTAAACATGGGAGAGATCATTTCAGGCAGAGTGAATAATAAGTACAAATGCCTGGAGACCAGCATGGTTGGGGCTTAGTAAGCAACCAAGAAAGCAAGGTCAGAAAGGTAAATGTAAATCAGATTACATATGCAAATTCTGAAAATACTGTCAACATTTGAATTTGGACTGGAGAAAATCAAATTTTATAAGTGGAAGGGGGGAGGAGTGTTGCTTTTGTTTGTTTTGTCCACCTGGATTGCAACCTAACTTCCTCAAGATATTCTAAACACTTTAGACTGATGGATGAATGAAATCTTAGCTGTGTCACCTAGCAGCTGACTGGTACCATGTGATTCCAATTTCTGGAGTCTCAGCACTCACTTCTAACATTAAAGAAAAATCATCCCTTCCTACCTTACAAGATAGATGTGGATTAAAAACGGGTACCTTGCAAATGCTAAAGTATCACATATAAGGTAAGCTCCTCACATTATAACTGAAGAAATTATCAACAAAAAACATCTATCTTGTGCCATTCTTTTCAACCTCCTAATCATTCTCTCTTCAAAGGCATGTAACTAAGGCACGGTTATCTCTCCTTCAGCACAAAGGGGTGAACTTTAAGCCCTTGAAGGTTTTTATTAGAGTGGCAGTAACTAAGAATTAACAGTTATTCTTACCAAGTTTTGAGGCCATCAGAGAAAAAGAATTGGTGAAGAATCCTTTTGTACAATGTAGTCTGCTTGCCAATCATTTTCTCTTCTTTCAAAATGCACTTCCCTATACATGTTCGTCACATACACCTACACCCAACTGCTCAAAGGAGGGACGGGGAGAACAGGAGAAACACTCAGGATCGCAAAGAACTGTGTTTGAGATCAACTAATGTGATATCAAACTGCTTGAAAAAAAACCTGCTTTCCTAGCTCTCTCGAACTGCAGGTAGCTTCAGTGTTTTCATCTGTAAAATGGGGATTTCTTTTTTTCTTAAGGACTCTCCAATTCTGTGATAAAACTATGCATATAAAACACCTGGCGCATGCATGCTAAGCATGTGCTAGGATTGAAGAACTCTGAAAAAATGAGGCGCGACAACACGCCACTTAAGTCAGTATTCGAGGTGCAGGGTGGTAAGCTTTCAGGTCTCTTGGAGTGGGTAACTTCCTCTACTGGCCCTTTTCTGCTCTCGGGAACTACACGAGGCTTTGGGTGACCGGCGCCCTCCGGGACTTCGCGGGTGGCCACACGTAGCTCCCCCATCCCGCCAGCACAAACCGCCTGCGGCGGTCGAGAAACTGGGACGCAGGGACAGGAGCGGGACGGGGCCAGCTCGGCTGCAAGGGCGCGCGGAGCCTCTCAACTCCAAGGCCAAGGTTAATGAGGACAGGTCCACGGCAGCTGTGTCGCCGGACGACGTGCCGACGCCGGGCCGCACCGAGGTCCCCCGCGGGGCCCGGGCGGCCTGGCCGAGGGGGGCTGCCTTTGGTTTCCCCAGTATCTCCCGCCTCCGGGCTAGGCCCGCCGCCGCTCCCCGGCCGCCGCACAGCTCGCCGTCCCCGGGCTGGTCCCCACGGCCGCCCCCACGGCCCGCATCACTCACCTGCGAGCCCAGCCCCGGCCCCTCCATCCGCCCGGAAGCCACAACCGCGCTGGCACCTCAGCAGACTGGCGGCCACAACTCGCCGGCCCGCGCGGCTCAGCCTCCTCGGCTCCCACTTCCTGCTCGCGCCCCGCCCCGCCCTGCCCTGCCAATCAGCCTGGTCCAGCCAATCCTCGCTCTCTCCCGTCTTGGGGCGGGACTTTCTCGCCTCAGGGGAGTCTAGTCGCAACCAGAGGAGGCCCCGCCCCTCCAATCATTCTCTTCCAGCCAATCACAGCCCTTGCCCGCCTAGGGGCGGGACTTTATCACCTCAGGGGAGGCTAGTTGCAACCAGAGAGCTCCGCCCCGCCCGTACTCTGTCCCTGTGACCAAGATTGGGCCCCGCCTCCGGGGATCCGCTAGCCCTAGGCGGCTGCAACTGGTATAGCTAGACGGTCCTTTATTGCAACGTCCATCTCCTGAGAGCAAACGTAGAGGGAGGGACTTACTACCAACTAGATGTCCTGGGCAAAGGTCTTTCTTTACCCCGGTCTCCTCCACTGTGAAGGGAGGGAAACATGAACCTACTTCAGGGAAACACGTGGAGGATGACATGTGAAAAAGCATGGTGAAGTTCTTCAGTTAACGTTTGAATCTTTTTTTTTTTTTTTTTTTTTGGTTTTTCGAGGTAGGGTCTCACTATGGTCCAGGCTGACCTGGAATTAATTCTGTAGTCAGGGTGGCCTTAAACTCACAGCGATCCTCCTACCTCTGCCTCCCAAGTGCTGGGATTAAAGGCCTGTGCCACCAGGCCCTGTTTATTCTTTCCTTTTTATCCTTTAATTTCAGTAAATGTAAAAGTATCTTTTCCCCTGGGGTTCATGACCTTCCCAGGTATAGGCTTTTGACTAGGTTTTCAGTATCAGGCATGAATTCCCTCCTGTATAACAGGCATACAATCTGAGAGCTGTTGGTAAAATAAGTATGTCTTGCTTCCTGTCCTTGAGGACCACAATGAAGGAGTGGAGCTTTTCTGCCTTGGCTCCTAGAAAATATCCATGCTTTTCTGGGCTAGCACTCAACACAGTCCTTTGTAATTATTCCTTAATGTGTCTAGTTACTAAGCCCAGCCAGACTAAGATCTTCAGAAGACAGTTCAAAAGAGACTTAAAAATACTATGCTATAAAAATACTGCTAAACCACAAAACAAGAGTCTAAAAATCCAACACAATATTAAATTTTCCCATGATAAAATGCAACTATAAATATGTTAGTGTTTAGTGGCCCTACCTATTGGGCATACCAACCCTAGGCTACCCCCAAAGTCAACTCCCATTGAAGATGGGAAGTTTGTTGTAGCCATCTCTGAATTCCCTGTGCCCAGCCCAGAACTGGGACATAGCAAATACCACAATAGTACTGAGTAGATGGGTGGATATAAAGGTGTGTTGTCAATTTTTATGATGCAAGAGGGACAAACTGAGTGACAAATAGAAGGGCAAGCAACTTCCTTCAAGAGCCAGAGGAAAAAGTAGTTCCTTTGTATAGAGAAGAATGAAACACTGGGAAAGGTTTCAAAGAAGAGAAAAAAAAAGCCCTTTGGGTGTAAGCTCTTTGCCTAATCAGAGCTGTTTATTGATTACTAAGTATGTGCTGGCAACTCTGTGAGTATTTTGCAGGCAATATGTGTAATAGATGAGTATTATTTTTTCCACCTATGGAAGAAGAAACTAGTTTCAACTAATTCCATAAACCCCAAGTGACCCAGTTGGTGTTAGAGTAAGGATTCAACTCAGTTTCTTTTCATACTAAGTACATTGGCCAAAGTTGTTTGATTCTTTCATCTTCAAAGACTTTTTAGAAGGTCTTATTGAATTTGAGGAAGGATTGAACTCCATTGCTTCATACTTTTTAAAAATATTTTTTACTTTATTTATTTGAGAGAGAGAAAGGGGAGGGGAGAGGGAGAGGATCGGTGCACCAGGGCCTCTAGCCACTGCAAAGGACTCTAAAGACATGCACCACCTTGTGCCTCTGGTATTATGTGGGTATTGGGGAATTGAACATGGGTCCTTTGGCTTTGTAGAAAAGTGCTAAACTATCTCTCCATGCTTTTGCATTGATATCCTAACATATTGAAAGTTCCTGGCTTCATGGGATTTACTATCTAGCACCAAGATACAGACTCCACGGGCTCACCTGTATTTACCTCTCATGGTCAGCCTCATAGTTCTTGAGTTGATCCTTTTCCTCTTCCTTAGCCATGGGGTATGAGTGTACATCCATCATTTTGCCTCCATAATTATTTGTACATCTGGCTCATGGGTAAAGTCTAAAGATAAATGACCAAACAGATGAGCAAATAAACAATTACAATGGAAAAAAATGACTTGTTAAAAATGACATCAATAATGGCTCACATCAATAAATCACTTTATGTGCTGATTTCACAATGTTTAGAAATCATTTAATTTGAGCATTTCATATTGGGGTTTGTTAATGCCTACTGTCACAAAATAGTGTAACAGGGTGCTAGGGGTCCAGGAAAGTCCTTGAACCCCAAACCCTAGGTCCATTTCTAATTTTAATCAAAGAATCGAATAGAAAAAAGACCAAGAAGAATAGTTCTTAAATTATTATATTTATTGAGGGAAGTACAGAGCCAAGGAAAGGCATACACATGGCTAGAGATCCCATGTGGAGGGCCTGGAAAAAAAAACGTGGAAAGAAAAGAGAGAAAAGAAAATTGAAGGAGCTCCTGCCATGTGGGGAGCTGGAGCTAGAAGGGATAAAAGATCCCATGTGGAGACTAAGGGCTGGGGGGCCCTCCCCTCTGCTCAACCCACTGGGCCCCAGGCCCAGGTGAAGAAAGAACTTACCCATAGTTGGAACATCCCGAAGAAACAACTAGTTGGTTAGGGCTAGGTGCTGACTCAAAAAGGCTAGCCCTTGCTCAATTTATAATAGCTGGAAAATGGAACCAGCCTAGATGTCCCTCAACTGATGAGTGGATAATGAAGATGTGGCACATTTATACAATGGAGTTCTACTCAGCGGTAAAGAAAAATGAAGTTATGAAATTTGCAGAAAAATGGATGGATCTGGAAAGGATTATACTAAGTGAGATAACCCAGGCCCAGAAAGCCAAGCGCCACATGTTCTCTCTCATATGTGGATCCTAGCTACAGATGATTGGGCTTCTGCCTGAGAAGGACAATACTTGGTAGCAGAGGCCAGTAAGTTAAAAAGGAGACATAAAGGGAGGAGAAAGGAAGGGAGGAGGATACTTAATAGGTTGATATTGTATATATGTAAGTACAATGATTGTAATGGGGAGGTAATATGATGGAGAATGGAATTTCAAAGGGGAGAGTGTGGGGGTGGGGAGGGAGGGGATTACCATGGGATATTTTTTTATAATCATGGAAAATGTTAATAAAAAAATAAAAAATAAAAAAATAAAATAAAATAAAATAAAAATTTAAAAATTAAAAAAAAAAAAAGGCTAGCCCTAACACCAAGTTCCAAGGGCTGAACTTGATCAACCACAATGTTTAAATCCGATAAAAGACCTCCTTTCCAAGAGGGGTCCAGGTTGTGAAAAAAAAACAGGTCTAGGAAACTAGATAAAAAAAAAATAAAAAGTCAAGTCATCTTTAATTTCTGACAAATATAATATTTCCTGCCTTTCTTACCTTCAGGGGTCCAGTCACTCTAATGGTAAGCCCCCCCCCCCACCATGGATTTGTTCATTTTCACTAATCTTTTGATTCTGACCTCAGTTTTTCACATCCCTGGAAAAGGCACAGATGTGTTTGTGAACCATAAGAGTGTGGCTCTCATCATTACTATGGTGGCACCAAAATGATCCTTTGAAATGTCAAAATAAAACAAAAATAAGCAACAATAACAAAGCCCACCCATTTGTGTTCACAGAGCTTCTCATAACAGCAAGTAGGCAATCCCAGCACACTGGTGCAAGGGAGAGGGCTGGGCAAGGCTGACTGCTTGCTGAGGCAGCAAATGCCAGCTGAGGTTCTGATCTGTGCCAGGTACAGGGTAAAACACAGGAGTAAAGTGGTGGCTAGTATAGCCTCTGCTCTTCTGGAATTAGGATGGTGTTGCAGTTGGGTTCGCATTGCTGGTAGAAATCACCCAACCAAGAGCAGCTTCTGGGAAAAAGAGATTTATTTTGGCTTACAGGCTTGAGGGGAAGCTCCACGATGGCAGGGGAAAATGATGGCATGAGCAGAGGGTGGACATCACCCCCTGGCCAACATAAGGTGGACCACAGCAACAGGAGGGTGTGCCAAACACTGGCATGGGGAAACTGGCTATAAAACCCATATGCCCGCCTCCAACAATACACTTCCTCCAGGAGGCATTAATTCCCAAATATCCATCAGCAGGGAACCTAGCATTCAGAACACCTAAGTTTATGGGGGACACCTAAATCAAACCACCACATTCCGCCCCTGGCCCCCATAAGCTGATAACCATACATGATGTAAAATGCAATGCATTCATGTAACTTTAAAAGTCCCATAGTTTTTATCAATTCCAATGATGTTCATACATCCCCATAGTTCAAGATCTTTTAACTGAGCCATAATACCAAAAAATAACCTCAAAAAACCATAATGGCACAGAATAAATATTCACACTGCAAAAGATGGCACTAGGCATAGCAAAGAAACATTCAACTAATACAAGATTTAAAACAACTTGGGCAAACATCAAACGAACTCTGTAGCTTCAAGTCCAACAACTCTAGCCAGTGACAAATCTCCAAGTCCGATAATTCCAACCAGCAACAAGTCTCTGGCATTCCAATTCCACCCCTCCAGCTAGGCTACTCACAGTCCTGGAGAACTTCCTTGGGGCCAGCAGCTCTCCTTAGCAGCCATCTCATGGTCCCGGCATCTCCACTGGGTCTCCGCTGCAAGCTACGGTTTATCCTCATGGCCCATGGGGTCTCTATGCAGGCAACCAGCAAACCAGCTTCACACTGCCCATAACCATTTCCAAAACACAAGACCATGTTGCAAACTCAATGACCCTCTTTCCAGCATTTCTTATACTCCACAATACCAGGTAGGGTGCCAGTTTGTTAATCCAGGGGGGAATAAAGCAGACTTTGAAGAACAGAGCACTCCTTGAGCACTCAGGCTCCTTCAAAAGAGTCTACATTCTTCTTGTTGCCCCAGCACAGGTCAGCTAGCCCAGTCTCAAAGATTGTAATCTTTCAGTTGCAGCTGAACAGGCAACAGTTCACCCAAAGATTTTTCTTTCTGTGCCATATCCCTCTGCTCACACCAGTTTATTTCTATGCAAAGCAACCCAGCACAACTTCTTAGGACACGAGCATAAGAGCAAGCTTCTCACACAAACTGCTAGCCCAGTCCAAGTAAAGCTCTTTCTTACCCTCATAAGCCAAACCTCTCAGTCCATAGTTCTTATTGCATTCAGGTCTTGCAGCTCAGACCAGAATAGTCCATCAAGTTGTACTTACAGCACTGCAAGCCATTTCTTAGGCCAACGTTTCAAATCCTCCCACATTCCTCTTGAAAATCAGCTCCAAAAGGCCAAAACCACACAGTAGGTGTCTAGCAGCAACCCCACTCCCAGTAGTGTATTGTTGAGAGCAGGCTTATGGGCTTTATAGGCAGTTTCCCCATGCCAGTGTTTGGCACACTCTCCTGTTGCTGTTGTCCACCTGATGTTGGCCAGGGGGTGATGTCCACCCTCTGCTCATGCCATCATTTTCCCCTGTATTGTGGAGCTTCCCCTCAAGCCTGTAAGCCAAAATGAATCTCTTTTTACCAGAAGCTGCTCTTGGTTGGGTAATTTCTACCAGCAATGTGAACTGGACTGCAACAGATGGCAAGAGATAAAGAGTTAAACCAAGTAGACATGGTAACAAGTGCTAAAAAAAAAAAGAATATACCACAAGGACCCACTTCAGCCTAGGGGGTAGAATGGACTAGAGAGTCCTCATCAGAAAGTCATAGAGTAGCTCAGATATATTGTCTTCTGCTCATGAACAAGCTTCATTTATGAGAAATTAAATACCTTTCATTTCATCTACAAATCACCAAGTTCTAGTCAAGAGATTTGAAGTATTCTAAGCACCACCATTCATATGCACATGGTGCATAGTTCATATTTCATTTGTCTAATTAACCAGAGTCGTGTGTATGTGTGTGTGTGTGTGTGTGTTTGTGTAGTCAGAGAGACTAGATAGATACATGATTGATAGATAAATAGATAGATAGATAGATGATAGATAGATAGATGATAAAGACAGATGATAGAGTAGGTGGGAAAAGGGAGGAATTTTTGTAACTTACTTTTGCTGGTTATGACTTTTGAGTCTTAGTCACCTGTAGTTACATTTAAATACTCATTCTTACAGTAAAATTTTCTGGATGTGTCAAAGTTGTTCCAGCAACACTCCAGATTAAATCATAAATCTACCTAGACTTTGATATAGATGTGACAAGATTCCCTTTGATACATTCTAAATGAACCTTTTTTTTTTTTTTTTTTTTTTTTTTTGGTTTTTCGAGGTAGGGTCTCACTCTGGTCCAGGCTGACCTGGAATTAACTCTGTAGTCTCAGGGTGGCCTTGAACTCACAGCGATTCTCCTACCTCTGCCTCCCGAGTGCTGGGATTAAATGTGTGCGTCACCACGCCCGGCTGAACCTATTATTACCAAGTATTTGTTTGCATATACTTAGTCCTTAGGAGCCCCAATCTATGCTCATAGAAGCCTCTTAAATATCCCTTCATTGGGAATGGACTCAGGTAGGTTAGGATGCCCTATTAAGTATGCCCATAGCCCTATTAAGTATGCCCATAGCATACTCTAATGCTCCTATTATAGCCTCCATAGAATATTCTGGTTTCATTGCATTCACGTTTAGATCATCTATCTTTCCTACACACCATAAGCAGTTGTATAAACATAGAACTTGGGGATATTTCAGGCATAAATGTGTTCCCAGCACATAAAAGTACATGGGAGCTGCTCAGCCTTCATTCACTTGATGAGTAAAAATCAACCAGATGTCAGTCATCTTTATTTATAACTCTGGCAGCTAGCATAATTCCTAAGCACTCAAAATATTGATCTGCATTAAAGATTCCCATTTCTGGGTCTGTACAATTTACACAATCCTTTTGTTCTCACTTCAATTGAGGTTATACAAGGTGGTGGACCAGGCAGAACAGGGATCAGTAGACCTCCTGATCAACTCAGGGCTTTTATGTGGCTCAGGGAGGGTACACAGTTGTCAGGCTAGAGAATATCAAAGACCTGAGGCCAAGAACAGCCAATAATGAGGGCAATGCTATTTCTTTGTTGTGACTTTGTCACTATAGTCACTAGTGAGAATTAAGTTCAGAGCCCAGATCTAGGTTCAGGTTCAAAGCCTTTTAAAACTTCATATGAATCTTTACTCAAAGGTACTCACAAACTTATACTTACCCAGAGGACTCAAGGAGAGACATAAGTTACAGAGCTACATCCTAGCAAAACACCTTAGCCCTTTAAGCTCCCATGTTCCCATCTGTAAAATGGGGCTAGTAACAGTGCTGGATTTATGGAGAATTAAATGAAAGAATGTCTAATATGCACACAGTAAGTACTCTACAAATGTTGAGTGCTACTAGATACAAACACAGCTGATAAAAACTGAACTCTTAGAGAAAACAGTCTTAACAATGATCATAAATATTCATGACTTTAGAAAATATAATGACCAATGTACAACTGGCCAAACTGTATTTTAGGGATTTTTAAAATTTTCTTTTTCTCAATCAAATATTTGTTGTAGTTATTCTCAGGAACTTAATGATGTCAGTGTCCTTAAGGTTAGTTGTGGTAGTTTGAATGGATGGCCCCCAATATATTCATTTTTTTATTGTTTGTAGTTTGCATCTGCAGCAACTTGGCTGGAGGCAGTGTCACTGGGTGGATCTTAAGGTGTGGTGGTGGGTTTCAGATTTCAATTTGAAGATATGCAAAGTGTGCCTACCTGGAGTTCCTGAAGTGTGCTATGCTTTTGGCTTTTGGCTTTTGGCTTTAGGCTTTAGGCTTGTGCTTTTCTCTCTGTCTGCTTGGGCCTGTGAAGGCAGGCCAACTTCTTCTGCATTATGGAACTTCCCCTGGATCTGTAAGCTTCAATAAATCCCTTCCTCCATAACTGTGCCTGGTCTGGAAGTTTATCTCAGGGAACCTGAATCTGTCTGCTACATTGGTAATGTGGCATTACTGTCAGCTTTGTCTAAACTTCTGCAGAAACATATTTGGATATATTTTTAGTTTCAACAGGTGACACTCAATAAACATAATTGTCTTCTTGGATCACCATTGCCCTGTGCTAGTCTTTTGTTGAGATGATAAAAGCAGCCATATTATTTGGCTGCACAGGTGACTCAGTCAGTAGAAAGCTTGCTTTGTAAGCATGAGGGCCTGAGTTCAGATCTCTGCAGCCACTTAAATTGTTCACTTGTAATTTTGGTGTTGCAGAGGTTAGGATCCCTGGGGCCTGCTGGTCATCTGTCAAGTTGATGGGCATCAGGTTTAGTGAGAGACTATGTCTCAAAAAAGTGGTGGAGAGTAATTGTGGAAGATATCCAACATGAATATCTGGACTACACACACCCATGTACACATAAATGCCTGCACGCACACATACATCCCCACACATATGAACATGCATATGTGCACACATAGCACTCCCCAAACACAAGCTGTCTTCTCCTCAGCACTGCTCTCACAGAAGACCAAAGTTCTCCTCAGCTGCTGTTCTACAGAGAGCAATACAGTGGGGTCTGTGGCAATCGGCTACCCTGGCTGGCTGCCACACAAGCAGGTGTACAGAAAACAGCACTGTCTGAAGCTGAATTGATGAGCTGTCGTCCCAGTTTCTAAATAAACTAGTGTGTGCTTTGGATAGGGGGTAAAACCTGCCAATCTCTGGATTTCCTGAGCTGAAGGCTCTGGAGTCATTTTCAAGGCCGCTGCCTCCCATAAATTTGACTTCAAGATGAGACCAGTAAACAAGGGAAATGGGTGAGGTGACAGGAGAGGCAGAGCAGCAAGTAAACTGCGAGGGTGGGGAGACGGCAGCTTCTACCATTCCCTTGAACCCTCTGTTCTGTGGCTCCTTAGCCAGTTAACTGCTGTGGGACTGAAATCAAGTACTGAGACACCTTCAGAAGCCAAGACAGCCTGCCTGCCTGCCTTTTTTCTCTCCTCTCTCTCCTCTTCTCTTTCTCTCCTTTTTCTTTGTCCCTCTTTCCCTCCTCCTTCCCTCTCTCTCACCTAATATTCTGCTTGCTCTGGAGAATGCTTCTTTTGCTTACTCATGGCTCTGATTTTTGTTAGGATGGGTACTGACAATAGCTCTGCATCCCCAGCATTCTGTGGGACCCATTGCTTGCTTGTCACTGTGTCTCTGTATCTTCATTGAGTTTAGTAAGGGAGAGAACTCATTTGGTAGTTACTGATGCAGTGGCTTGAGTCTCAGGTCACTTATCCACCTTGTCCACTCAGCTATGATGGAATATTTTATTTCTTCCAGGATCTTCAAGGGCTTCAGGTGTGAACAATTCATAAAGAAGGGACCCCTATAGTACCTGATATTCCATGCATTTGAGAGTCGTTTCACTTTGCATCTAAACATATTCAGAACAGCCCAGGGTCACCATAGCAAAATACTAACTGAATAACCAAATTAGCTGGCACTCATTTCCTCACAGTTCTAAAGGCTCAAATTTTTCAGTCAAGGTGTCAGCAATGCCATGATCCCTCTTAAGCTGTGAGGCAGAATCCTCCTTGTCCCTTCCCAGTTTCTGCCAGTCACTGGCAATCCTTGCATGTTGTTGTTTGTAGCCACATCATTCCAACCTCTGCCTGTTTCATGGACTCTCTTCATCTTTTGTCTCTGTGCCTAGTTTCCCCATTTTTTAAGAGTACCAGCCATTGGGTTAGACCTCACCCTAACTCAATATGAACTCTCATCTCGATTATTTCTGCAAAACTCTAATTCCTGATAAAATTATACTCACAGGTACCAGGTGTTCACAGGTACCAGGGCTTCAACATCTGGTTTTGGAGACACAATTTGACCCACAATAGACAATGAGGGAAGTAAATGAGATTTTATCCAATTCTCCCATGTCTCTCTGAGAGTCCTAAGGTAATATCAATTTTGATTTGGAAGTAAGGAAGACATGAGCCAGAGGTTAGTTTGACGTTAGAGGCACATCTTAGAGGGAGAGGTCAGGGTAGAGTGGAAGAATGAGAGAGTTAAATAACTAGAAGACAGTGGGACAGAAAAATGGGAGGGCTTACATAGCTAGGAGACAGTGGAATGGAAGAATGAGGGACTTGGACAGCTGGAAAACAGTAAAGAACACTGGGATCTCTGGAGGGTTGGAAAACAAAAGCATCAGGAAATTAGGAGAAAATGGATTCTACTTGTTTTAAAATTTGGTCAAGGATCCACCGTCCGTGTCACATGGATTCAAGAAAACTCCCCACACTGTCTAGGACAGTGGAGAATTATATGCAGGGGAAGAGAAAAAGAGGAACCAGGAATGGGGAAGGAAGAGGAGAGAAATTGAGAGGAAAAAGGAGGAGGGAGATGGGCTGGAGAGATGGCTTAGTGGTTAAGCACTTGCCTGTGAAGCCTAAGGACCCTGGTTCGAGGCTCGGTTCCCCAGGTCCCACGTTAGCCAGATGCACAAGGGGGCGCACGCGTCTGGAGTTTGTTTGCAGAGGCTGGAAGCCCTGGCGCGCCCATTCTCTCTCTCTCCCTCTATCTGTCTTTCTCTTTGTGTCTGTCACTCTCAAATAAATTAATTAATTTAAAAAAAGGAGGAGGGAGAGAAAGAAGAGGACACTGGGTGTCATTTCTCTCTCTCTCTCTCTGTATGTGTGTATAGTGTACATGCATGTGTGTTTGTATGTGTGTGGGTGTATAGATGTGTGTGGGTACATGTGCACTTGTGTGTATATGCTTGGGGATGCCAGAGATTGGCATCTAGTGTTTTTCTCAGTCACTTTCCCCTTTACTTACTGACTTGGGGCTTCTCACTTGAAGCCAGGTGCACCCATTAGGCTAGGTTAGCTAGCCAGTTTGCCCAGGGATTGACTCCCTGTACCCACCTCTAGAATGGTGGATTCCCGACTGGCTGCCTTACCTTATACACCCAGCATTTCCATAGTACTTGGGTGTCAGAACTTTAGTCTTGACACTTGTTTGGCCAGTGCTTTGTCCACTAAACCATATCCCCAGACCCTGGAAGTTGTTTCTTGATCCCCAGGGTCTGGGTGACTGTGCCCTCTGCCCTGCAGAATGGCCCTCTGGCATGGTACCTATCTGGCTATATTGCAGCTGTCTGTTTACTTGTCTACTTCTGGCCCCAGCCTGTGACTCTTTGAGCTGCTTTCTGTTCACTGTTGTATTCCCAGAGTGAACATTGTACCCAATACCCACTTGTTGGTAAAATTTGACAGGAACCCCATCCTAAAGACAGGGTTAGGGAAGAGCAAGAAACAAGCAGACCTAAGTTGGAAGTTAGCCCAGCATATAAGGGCTCCCAGTTAATGACTCATTTCCAAAGTCACATGTCTACTCTCCTCAGGGCTGGTTGTGAACAAAATAGCTAAACAGCCACCATTGCTGTGGGGGTATGAGGCCATTAGGGAGTCCAAGTTACAGGTACCAACACTATCCATATTAGGAGTGCAATACCTCAAG